>NC_092805.1:77326256-77668756 GCF_040954645.1 Diabrotica undecimpunctata
TGTGGTAGAGCGTTTGGGATCTTGTAGCGCTATCTTTCTTGGTCATATTTACTACAAATTGTTAAAAAGTGTTCGACTGTTAATCGGACGTTACACTGATCACAAATAAGTGGATTTTTCTTTTTGAAAAGGTAGGAGTGCGTTAATCTGGTATGTCCTAGACATAAACGCGCAACCGCAATTTGTTCTCGTCTATTGCGCGACGATGGAAACCACTGAGACACATTATTTTTGATTTTATTTAAATGGGAATTAGTTTGAGATCACTCATTTCGCCACAAACAAAACACTTTATTTTAAAATAATCTTTTAAGTCACTGGAAACACACTTGTCTATCGGCTCCGATAAATCACTTAAAATTGCCTCTCGTGCAATCCTGTCAGCTTCTTCATTTCCTGTTATTCCGACGTGTGAGGGAACCCATAAAAATTGCACGCTTCTTCCATGTTCATGAGCTTGGGAAAGCTGGTATTTTAGCAACTTTTCAAAAGGAAAAATGTGTTTTAATAAATTTAGAGAGCTAAGGGAATCTGTTATGATTAGGGCTTTTGTGAATGTAAGCTCGTTAATAAGTTTCACAGCACGGTATATGGCGTAGAGTTCAGCTGAATATGTGCTGCATGCTGGGGGTAAACGGAAAAGAAGATTGTTTTCTGAAGAAACGATTGATGCCTTCACTCCGTTTTCGGATTTAGGTGCATCTGTGTAGATTTTATGGTAGTCGGGGTACTTATTTATGAGGGCCTCAAACTTGGACCGAATTAGAGAATGATGTGTATTAGATTTATCTAAATACTCTAGAGATGCATCACAAGTTGGTATATCGATCAGCCAAGGCTCGGGGTATTTAATATCCGAGGACAAAATCTCCGGCAAATTAATGTTTAGGTTTTGAAGAATGGATTTAATTCTTTCGTAATATGGTTTTTTAGTATAGCGAACATCTTGGAATAAGTTTAAATATTTATTTGTAAAAGTGTTTTGATATATTGGCTTTGAAGTATTGCCCGCGAATGAGGCTGCATGTGATAGAGCGAGGTACATGCGGCGGTGATGTAGCGATGGTTCTCCTAAAAGAGCATAAATGCTGGATACAGGTGTAGTTGGGAAAGCCCCTAAGATTAATCTAAGACTTTTATTATGAATAATATCTAAGGATTTCAGTAGAGATTTATTAGCAGTGGAATAGGCAATTGCTCCATAATCTAGCTTAGAACGTATTAAAGATTTATACAGGAGGAGTAGAGTGGATTGGTTTGAGCCCCAGTTTTTATTACTGAGAGATCTTAATACATTTAATCTTTTATTACAGGAAAGGATTAGTTGTGAGATGTGATTTTTCCATGTTAACTTTGAATCGAAGATTAAACCCAAGAATTTGTGGTGATCTCTAAACTCCAGCTGTTTCTCATACATTCTAAGGTTAGGAGGTTGTGGCAAGGAGCTTGAAGAATATACGACTCCTATTGATTTTTTCTACTGAAAATTGAAAACCTGTAAAGTTGGACCAATTTTCGAGAGTATCTAAAAAGTTTTGAAGAATTGATGACATTGAGGAAATCTTTTTACCTTTAATAGATACCACTAGGTCATCAGCGTATAAACGAGCCTGTAAGGGTGCTTGAATGTTTTTAATGATGTCGTTTATTGCTACCAGAAATAGTGTTGGACTGAGTATGGATACTTGGGGTGTACCATTTTCCAAACTATAAATATTTAAAAAGATATTATTTATTTTTACTTGAAAAGATCTGTTATTTAAAAAGTTTTGGATGAAAGCAAGGCAGTGACCTTGAATAGTCCATTTAATAAGTTGTCTTAAAATGTTGTATTTCCAAGCTTTATTAAATGCTCGTTCTAAGTCAAACAATATAGCAACACATTTTTGGTTTGTAGCAAGAGCTTCATGTATTTCACTTTCCAAATCTAAAATGTTGTCTGTGGATGACCGATCTTTTCTAAAGCCATTTTGCTCGGAGATTAAGAAATTAGAATTTTCTAAAACCCATGAGAGTCTGGAGTTAACAATATTTTCTAGTAATTTGCAGGTTGTCGATGTCAGAGATATGGGTCGATATGATTCTAGATCACATTTAGGTTTATTAGTTTTTAGGAAAGGAATGACTATTGCATTTGACCAAATTGTGAAACCATTGTGACCATTGGTGGTGAAGCCAAATTCTGTTGAATATGTTTAAGAGATACGTTATGGCTGAAACAGGGAGATGTTTCAGAAATGCTGAAGGAATATCATCAGGCCCAGGACTAGAGTCCTTTAAGTTAAGAATAGATGAGTTTATCTCTTGAAAAGTAATGGGATGGTTTAATGAATTATTTTGTGCTTCAAACAGATAAATGGGATTTTGTTCGGCGAATTCTTTGGCTTTGAGAAAATTGGCGGTATACTGTTGATTCGATAAGTGGCCTTGATAGATTCTTCCAAAAATGTTTGCAATATCGCTGCTCGATGTTATGAAATTATTATTTTCTTTTAGCCCCGTGAAATTATATGAAGTATGTAAACTAGAAATTTTCCTAACTTTGTTCCAGACATCAAAGAAGGGGGTATTGCTATTAAGTTCCGATACGTATTTGTTGCATGAAAATTGTTTAGCCGTTTTGACAGTTAGCTGTGCCCTTGCTTTAAGCATTTTGAATTTTAATTTATTTTCGGATGTTTTATGTTTTTTGTATCGGTTTAGGGCTGATTTACTTTCACGGATTGTTGTAGCACATCGGTCATTCCACCATGGTACAGGACATCGATGTTCTTAACAGATTTAGATTTACCAATAAATTTGTGGGCGGCGCTTAAGATAAGTTGATTAAACTGTTCTACGTTCGAGTTAACATCGTCTGTTATATCCAAACTGGAAATGTTATTATCGATATATTGGGAGAATTTTTGCCAATTTGAATTTTTTATTCTCCACTAAGATATGAATATGGGTCCTGATGAGAAATAATTATGGTTCCTAATTAGGATTGGAAAATGGTCACTACCATATGTATACGTTTGAGCGTCCCAACTGAGACAATGAGCTAAATTTGGGTCGCAGAGAGTTAAATCGATGCATGAGGAATATCCTGTTGAAATATTGAATCTTGTAGGACTACCATCATTAAGAAAATTTATATTAAGTTGATCTAAGATATCGGCAATACTTGAACCTCTGACAGACGTGTGATCTGAACCCCATATTATGTTGTGAGCATTAAAGTCGCCTAGAATTATACGAGGACGTGGCAGTTGTTCTAATAACCTGCAAAGGCTATCAGAACTTACTTGTTTGTCACAAGGAAGGTAAACATTGCAAATAGATACTAAACTGGTAGATACGATTCTGATAGCAATGGCCTTCAAATCACTGACTATTGGAATTTGTATCGCCTCAATGGATTTGTTTACTAGTATTGCTACACCACCGCTTGCACGACTTGCATCTGTACGGTCTTTGCGGAAACAAGTGAAATTTTTTGAATTGTACAACTCATTGGTCTTTAAGTTTGTCTCCTGTAGACAAATAATATCTGGAGAATATTCAGATAAAAGAAGCTGTAGCATAGGGAGACGATGGAAGAATCCATCAATGTTCCATTGAAGTATCGAGTTGAATGTTGTTAACAGATTCGGAGTTAGATGATACTGAACGATTGTCTACAGAAGAGTCACTATCTAAGTCAGAAATCTCTTTCCCTAAATGATTGTGTAGTTTCTTTTGAAGTTTTGTAAACTTGCTTTTTGTAGATCTATCATTTGCATATTGATAGCTGCTTTGTAAAAGATGGAGTAAACCAGCCATATTAGTTGTAAATTCTTTAACGATGCTAATAGTGTCGGGGGAGCCTTGGACATTATCAATCAGTAAGGACAATTGGTGGAAATTTAAAACGAATGGTGGGGTATGATTATCAATGAAATTTTCAAGAGTTTCCCGTGTAGATTGGACTTTAGATGAGCGCGGTTTTTTTTGGTTTAGAGGGTTTGGGTTTTGCAAACAGATTTTCTGATGAAATTGCTGAATCTAAAGGAGGCGTGTCGATCTCACCAATACTGCGTTTTATGGAAGAACTTGCGTTTTCGCAATTGCTATTAGAGTAAATTTATATTTAAATGGGAATAAGCCACAATTAAAGGTTAAAATACGTTTATTGACGTTTCAATTTCCACTTCGGAAATTGAAACGTCAATAAACGTATTTTAACCTTTAATGGTGGCTTATTCCCATTTAAATATAAATTAATTTAAAATGCCACAAGAAAATAGCTTCAGAACAATGCTATTAGAGTTTTCACTTAGATGATGTGGCTTTATTACATTTGGAAGTACTGGAGCAAACTCATTGGTAGTGACAGAAGTCGAGCTTGTAGTTTTATTAGTAAGATTGGTTGAAATGGTTGTTTCAAAAAATTGTGGTGATGTATCAGTTTTATTAGAATTTTCTGCAGTTGTATCTAATGGAAAAGGAGCTGATAGATTGGAAAATATTGCTTCCGAAGTTTGTGAAAACGGTATTGCCGCTGAATGAGGTTGATTAAAAGTGTTGCTATGAGTAGGAGTATTAGTAATTTCTTTGTCGTGGAGATTTGTAGGTGTAGGTGATATGCTCGGATTTGATAATGGATAACTTGATGACTGCTGGGTGTTTGGTACTTCATTGTTTGACTCAATATGAGTGTATTCCGTTACTGAACTGTTTTTACATTGGGATGATATGTGTCCTGTATTTTTGCAAATAAAGCAGGTGAGTGTACCTTGTGACAAAAATATGCGGTAAGGTGTTTGGTCGAAATTTATTAGAATAGAATCTGGAATTGGTGATGTTATCGGGCTTATATAAACTTGCCCCCGAAAGCTCAAAATGTGGCTATATTCGGGAAGAGTCGAGCTAATTTTCAGAAATGTTATTGGGGAAATAAGCATTAAACCGATATTCTGTAATTCTTCAAATAATACTTGATGAGGAATTGACGGGTAGACTCCAGACAAGACTAGTCTTTCTAAGTAACGTTGTAACGTGCTGTTACAACTTCGCCGAGTACTTCTATAGAGCCATGTTGTGTCATGAAGTTATCTACTACGGTTTTGTTTGCCAAATACATGCAGATTTTATTATGAGACAATCTAGATGAACAAATAATATTTTTTGGGTTGATGATTGTACCCAAAGGAATGAGATAATCCTGCAGTTTAGCATTATCGATACAACTAAATACAATTGCTTGGTTCTTACTTAGAAAAGAATGTGAAGCGGCTGAAGCATAACTGTTGGTGATATTCGAACGTTGATTTACTGGACTGGTTAGATCGGAAGGTGTGTTTACATTGTGCGAAGTCATTTTAAGCTACGGTGGCGTAGGCCTTACTCCGACTCTGGTAAGTGAAAAACCAATCGCATGCTACTATAAGCTACTTATAGCAGCTAACCTCACAAAATGATTGTACGGTAGTGTATATTTATTATTTGACGTTTTCTTTTCACAATAATAAAATAATAATTACGTATAGATGACTTACGTAGTAGTATCTAGTAGATAAACACTTTAATTTTAAAAAACTATTTAATAAAACCATTTGTTTTTATTAAAAACTAGGAGTACGATATCAGTACAACTTAACCGTACCTTGCCAGGGCCGGTCTCCAAAGGAAAAATTTGATCATTAAAACAGAATTCCCTTAAAACTCCAGGAAACGGAAACAACAAAGATATTACATTTATAGAATGTTACCTGGATAAACATTTCCATTGTATTTGATAACAACAAAATCTCCACCAGGAACATTCTTGATTGTAACATTTTCAACAACACTCTTCTTCTTCTTGATGGGCCTATCCGTTACGAATGTTGGCGATCATCATGGCAATCTTTATCTTATCTGCAGTAGCGCGGAAAAGCTGTACAGATGTTGCATTGAACCAGATTTTGAGGTTCTTTAACCAAGATGTTCTTCTTCTTCCTGGACCTCGTTTTCCAAATATTTTTCTTTGCAGGATGGCTTGAAGGAAGAGCACACTTCTAAAACTCTGCCCAAACCTCATAGTATTCTTAACCCTTAACTACTATAAGTCAAAAGTATAAGAGTGGGTGTATAAGACCCATTTTTTATATAATGAAAATAAACAAATTTTTTTATGACTTTTTTATTTATAAACTAAGATTACAAAATGAAGCACCATAAATGGTTTAAACACAAATTGAAGTTATTCTTTGCATTTTTGCATTTTTTGCATACTTTAACACAACATTGTAAACATTTAGGAATTTTACACTCTGCGCAAATATAGCTCGTTTTTCTGTATTTTTTGGATTGACAGAGATGACATCTCTTTATCTTTTGATTCTCATTGGCTTACGGAGGATCAAAAACACTTAAAAATTTAGTGTCAATATGTGCCACAATAGCTCAAATCTGTCGGGGCACATTGGAGTTATACATTCTTCCCCTTATGTGTGTAATGTACAAGCTTTGAGCTAATTGTTTTAGGAATTTTTTCTGAGAGATAGAATTTCCTTTATTTACAATCTAATACAACACTCTGGCGCTAATACTTGCAATATTTAGAACAGCAAAAAAAACAATGTTTTTTGCCTTTTTTGTGATCTTCGAGGTCCAGAATAATTGCCGCATTACTGATCCAAGGCATCCACACATTTTGTTTTCTCATCAACAACATTGTCATGGTGCATTGTAGATATCAGTATTACACTTTTGGCTTTCTTAGGTACATAATATTATAATATAAAATTATATTATATTAAAATATAAAAATATAATTATATTATATATTTTTTAATTGTGCCAACGTAAGTAATATCCTTTTTTTTTTTTAATTCACGATCCATTTCTACCGAATTGTACCAGTTATCGCCAGTCACATTTCGTCTTTTGTCCATGAATTGGTTGACTCACCCGTAAAACCACTTCGCTAGGATGAGAGGGATGATTTTGCAGTTTGGTTTTCGTTTTTTCCACTGTACATTTCTGCGTTATACATGTAATGCGTCTTAGAATCAGCCAAAATTTTTATTTTAAAGCCATCTTTATCTAGCTTATTCGGAATGTACATTCTGAAGCCACATTTACCCTTGAATAGAACTAACATTTCATCAATAGTCAAAAAATATCCAGGTGAGTAGTTGTGTAAACAATTTTGTACAAATTGTTGAAATATGTTAATTATTGGGGCCAATTAAGTGTCTCTTATTCTCTCAGTTCTTGTCGTAGCATCACAAATCGGAGATACATTACAAAGAAAAATCTTGCTAGTGTCATTGTACATCGAAATAGATCAAGGCTTGTTCTATCAGTTGCCCACATTAAACGTAAGTCCCCGTGTCCAGATTTAAATATTTCTTGCATGTAGAGTTAACCTATAAACGCTTCTATTTCTGCAATATCAATGGAATGTATAAAAACAGGACCGAATTAATTTCTGGAATTTTTATTTCGTTTGAATATCCCGTATTGTCGTTTGATAACTTTAATTCCTTCGTTGGTCCGAAGCACTACTTCTTCCAATATATCTGAAGTAATCGGAAGTTTACAAGTGTCTATAATACTGTTAGAAGTATTAGCGGTAATGACACCTTTTAAACCAGGCAAAACTGTCACAATATTCTCTTTGAGAGCTTTAGACTTTTGAAATAAGGCAACATATCTTCATAATTGCTATAAGTGGGTCTAATACACCCAGCTACGTCTATAAAAGTCATTAGTTGCAAACAAAAGTTATGCACTCTTTACTATCGCATTTTAAACTAAATAATCTGAGACCAGCCGGAGCCGCCGACCCATATTATAGTAGCTGAGGGTTAAATTGTTAGTCTCCCTTCCAGTCATCTTTATTGTCAAAATTTATTCTGAAATTATTGAGTTCAAGTGGTGGTATTTTTTTCTTAAATTTCGATAAGATATTCCCTTTTGTAAAAGTTGTGCTTTTAATATATAATAGATTATACAACTTGCCGAATGAAGACACATTTCGTGTAATAAACTTGACCTTTTCCAAAAGTAAATATTTTCTAAAACCGTTGCGTATTATACTTTCCGTTGCATATTTTTAAAAATCGTACTTAGAATGGTTGCAAATGTATACGTCCTTTGGAAAGTTTCAGATTTCCTTGTTCTTACTATTGTCTCCAACCAGTTTTTACAGGTTTAAAAATTAAAACATGAACGAGTAGGAGAATATGAGTGACGTTAGGGAAACGAGCAACCAGGATACCACTTGCTTTACATAATTTGTTAATTTGTTTAGTTAGATGGGACCTATGTCCAGCCATGAAAAACAGCACAGGTTGTGGCATAATTCTTTCTTTGAGACAGGGCGCAAAGTGGTTGCCGATGAAATACTTCCGAATTCATGCCAATGCCCAGTCTGGTGGTGTAGGATTACCTATATCTTTTTTTTTATTTTTTTGTACGAATATCTGATCATTGGTGATCAACTGTGGCACCATCGGCTGAAAAATCTGCCATAACAGTGATTTACCCTTTTTTTTGCATTATATTTTGTCTTAGAAAATTCTTCTTAAAATTTCACCGGCTAAAAGACATTACCAGGTTTAGGATCAAGGGTAAACCCGGTTTTGTCTGGCGCCGAACCAAGTTTTTCCGAGTATCCCATTTTTGAAAACAGTCGACCTCACCATTTCTTTTATTATTTTATGCACCGTGGAGAGTAAATTGACACTGACAAGATCCCATTCGCTAATAATTTCTCTTTGACTTCTGAAAGAATAGTTTTAGGACCCAATTTTGGTTTAAGAAATTTTTTTAAGTGTACGCTTTAAAGTTGTTATAGGAACATAAAATTTTTTAGCTGCACATTTTTTGGACATGCTTTCATTTTTTACTGCGTGTATAGCAAGGGTTATTTTACCTTCCGTGGAGCCACTAATATTTTGTTTATGAGAGAAATGGAATGTTCATAAATCCTATTTTGGATTCAACGATTTGTTTGGCCTATATAGGATCGAGGGTAGTCTGAATAAGAAATTTCATAAACTCTTTATTGGTCTTTATTATTTTTGATTTCGGAATTTTGTCGTTTTTTTTAGTGGTACCTTTGATGTAAGGAAGAAAATTTTTTGTATAATGAGGGTATAGATCATTGGGATGATATTAAGTGGGAGGTTGATGTCTGCTCCGTTTTGGATGATGGCTTGTTTTAAACTAGAGATCTCAGCGGACCTACTTGCATCATCGCAAAGGCGTATTGATATAGAGAAAAGGGTATTTTTGACTGAATTAGTTTTTGAAGGTGGATAATGAGAGCTGGCATGTAAGTACCGATTGATATGGCTGGGTTTTCAATAAGCAGAGTGATGAAAACTTTTGAATTGTTTTTTCTTTATGATTAAGTCGAGAAATGGTAGGGCTGTACCAATTTCTACCTCGTTCGTAAACTGGATGCTAGGATGTATACCATTCAAATGGGTTTAAAAAGACACCAAAGAATCCTTGTCGTGGGGCCAAATGACGAATGTATCGTCAACATATCGTAGCCAAAATATGGGTTTGAGCAATGATGTGGATAGTGCTCGGGTGTTGTAGTCTTCCATAAAGATATTGGCAATTACTGGAGATAGTGGGGAGCCCATTGGGGCACCATTTATTTTGGAAGATGAAATAAGTGTTGGATATTCAATGTTTAATGAGACATAAGTGGTCTTGCTGGATACTGTATTTAGTTAGCGGGTTGTATGCTACATTCTACTGTAATAAGGAAGGAATATTTTAAGTGGAAAAAAAGGTTTTCGTGTCTTAAAACCACTGCAAAAACCAGACTGTGTATCGCCGAGGCCTTTTTTTAATTCAGCCATGTATAATTTTACTGTTTTTTCAACGCAATAGGTTGGAAGAATGTCAAAAAGCAGAAAGAAACGAATATCGGATAACACAACAAAAAATTATCTATTATATTATAAAAAATATAAAAAGTACCAGTAAAATAAATTTAGTTTAGATAAAGTCTGCCTCATGCATATTTTCTAAACTGACTGTTTAAAAACGTATAATTATATCTGTAGGTATTAATATACTAATAGCCAAATAGCCCATTTAGAATAAACTTACTGTGGTACTACCACGTGTAATGACAATAAATATTTCCAGAAAATAATATAAAATATTCACGTGTACCAAACGCCTATTTTAATTTTTGTTTCATGACAATTGTGATAAAAATGTAAAGGTTCTCTGTGGTTCTTCTCACAAACTGTGGTCTGCATGATAATGTCGATATAGACTTTCGTATCTTTTTGTTGCGGGAGGTCTAGATAGAAGGATTAAGAATGCGTATTTGTGGCTGAATGTTGTGGTAGAAGCTAAGGTTTAATTGTTTGTTGGTTCACAGTACTCGCTCAGGTGTATATTGTTGAGTTGCCATTAAGTTATGATTTTGCTGTCTTGTGATTTGTCAGGTTAGTTCCTGTTTACCATTCACATTCTAATTCCATGCAGTTACTACTTTTACAAGTCCTGTAGTTTATGTTAATAGGAACGGCTCTTAGATCAGCATTTGTGGCAAGTGCAGGCTATTACTTAGCGATATTTTAGCGGGATTAAGGATATTCCAGGACTCATGAGTAACCCAGTAACTCTGGTGAAAAATAGGTCCTTACCTCAAAATTCTGTAGGACTACATGGACTTTAGCTGGAAACTGCTTTAGCTACTAGGACTACTAGCTGAAAATTTGGATTGAAATTTGTTTTACTCTCCTTTGCAAAGTTATATATGGACGAAGTGTTCCTTTTCGTTTTTAAGGGGTTAAAATAACCCCTAAGTGAAATAAATGAGAAAAGACGAATTTAAACATTTCTTGCATTACAATTTGATTGAATTAAGTAAAATAAACATATTCAGTGACAATTTGTACTTGAATACAAATTTTCAACCCTTCGAAACTACCGCTTATAACGTAAATAACGTTAGAGGTAATGGATTTTGACAAGAGCTATGAGTCATGCCGATGCAGTACACAAGTTTATCTGTTATTTACAAGGATAGCTCTTGTCAAAATCCATTACTTATAATACATAATTTTTTACGACCTAAAATGCTTAAATTATGAATTAAAATCAATAACACTTTATTCATCGCTTGAGAAATAATGTTTCATTAGTTTTAACTTTTAACACCTAGAAGCCCTAATAGCACACGTACGTCCAATGGACGTCCATAGTACCTCCCTCACGGACTTTAAGGACGTCCGTCGAACGTCCGCTTTGGTCCGAATTACGTCCATTTAACGTCCTATATTGTTCCGAATGTCGCTGCGCCGAACGTCCTATGGACGTCCATTTTACGTCCCGAGCGGACGTAAAATGGACGTACCGGGACGTTAATTGGACCTTAATCGAACGTCCATAATACGTCCGGAGGACTTACTGGATGGACTTTTGTGATGTTTTCGGACGTCTATTTTAGACGTCCGACTGAGGATGTAAATTAGACGTCAACGCCATTGTATAAAATGCTAAAAGTGGCGTCATCCTGTGCATATTAGGAATGTATTTTGGGAAATAAAACGTAAATGTTTAATGGAACTTACATTTATTATTACATTTATTTATATTTATTTATTATTAACAAACGGGACAAATTCACTGTCAAAATTATACAAAAATGCAACATTGTAGGAGTATAAAATCATTTTGAGTAATAAAACATACACATGTTTAAAGGACCTTACATTTATTATTACACATATATTTATATTTATTTATTAATAACAAATGGAATGAAATGGAACAAATTCACTGTCAAAATTATACAAAAATGCAACATTATAGAAATACACACAAAATTATAGATAAAAATAAAATATACATGAATAAAATAAATAAGTACATATTTATAAAAATATTCAGTATCATTTTGCACTTTAGTGCTTCAAATAGTACCTAAAGCTATTGAAAAAGAAGATTCAGACCATACCTATACTTAAACCGCAATTAGTTCTGCGGTAAGGAACATGGAAATGTGAATTCTAAAGCAGTGAATAAGGCGGAATATGAAAACTAGGTGAAGCAATTCAGGAGATTGATTATTTTATAAAAAACCTTAAAAATAAAGATTGAAACTCTTCTGGTAAGAGAATCCAGATTCAAGAAGAAATTGATTATACCAGAATAAGAATATGGTTAACATAATTTAGAAAAACAGTAGATGCTTGTAGACAAGTAGTATAAATCTAACTGACATAAAAAAATGTTTTTTAATGCAATTATAACATAATCAGTGTAAATTAGTAGAAGTTGAACGACTAGACAGTAAACCATGCTGACCAGTATGAAGCTGATTCTTCAATTTATTGTCAAAAAATCAATCAGTAAAGTCTCAAAAATTTTTAGGAATAGCAGAAAGAATTATAATGGAACGATAATTAAGAATCAATGAGTTAAGGATAAAATCAATCAATAAATTGTGATGAAAAGTGACCCTCATTCAGAACTATATTAAAAATAAGCCATAGGGGCCTACATAAAAAGAATGCACAACTCCTTAAAAATAAGTTAAATTAAACACATGAATTTCAAGTGCTGTGGTTTTAATGAATCTCACCTGAACTAGAAGAATACCAACCCAACCATTGGTATTTATTTCTAATGACCAAATGAGCAGTAATTACACTTTGATACTTAAAAAACAAAAATAACAGTGTATAAATAAAATATAAGGCCAACAACAAACCTTCATCTCATATAGCTAGCTGTAGTTCTTAAAGCAATCTCATAGCCAGACCTGAACATTTGTGAGTTGGTAAATTTTGCCATCTAAATTACATATAAGACATAGTTAACGATATGCTTCATCGGCTATATGTGGCCACTTAAGCGATAGTGTAAATTCTTAAATGTACCTTAAATTGATTATGTACAGGATGTTTACAAGTTACAAACCTTTTAAAATCAGAGCTATATGTGTATCTTCAAAAGTTTTATATTGATTTTTCCCTAGCCAACTATATTTTCGTTGAATTTTATTGATCAGCTTCTTATGGCTTCTCCTAACAAATTCGTCTCATCAATTTTGGAAAGCTCATTATCCTAAAATATAAATCAACATGTAATAGTAATCTAACTACCCCACAAACTTGATCATCCATGCTTAATTATTTTAGCTTAAACTATCTAATAAAAAAAAACAGCCTCTGTTACAAAATCAATCAAACATTCATTTGCAAATTTTGGCTTCTCATAACCATGGTAAATGCCTATTAAACCTACAATTTTAGGATATATAAACAAATTGCACAAACTAGGATAAAAATGACTACTAAAACTCTTTTTTAGTGGGATTTCATCAAAATTTACACAAATATAACATTGTTTTTTTGCCAAGATAAAAATACCTTTGAAATTTGAATCATGTGGATCAGAGTATTTGTTCTCTGGGTGAAGCAAGAAGGGTTCTAGCATCTGAAGGCAAATGAGAAAGATCGGGAACTTCTTTATGAATTTTTAATAAATCACCTAGTATTAAAGGACAAAGTCCAGTTGCATAACTTATTGGAAAAATTAAAAACATCTCGATAAGATTCTCCAGAATTCTGGTTACAACCATATTTAGACCCTTCTTCAGTTTCACTGAAAGAAGAGCTTTGTAAATGATCACCAGAATGGTCGTCCTCGTGGTAATTTGGATTATTTTAGGTACTTAGCATGTTAATAAAAAGTTTAAATCGGAAGTATTGTAACCTGAACTATTTGAACTGAAACTCTCATCAAACTGATCAGTTAAGGATTCCGAAGAAAATTTTGAAGGAGATGGAATATCGGGGCTATTAATAATTTCAACAATATTATCTACCTTTTTCGTACCCATTCTCTGTTGATGACGCTTAGAAACAAATCGTTTTCTTTTAAACATAACTAATTTTCAGAAAAAATTACACTTACCTTTTTGTAATAAAATAAAAACCAATCTCGGAAGTAACCTAACAAATGGTACCAAACCTTTAACGATATACCCATGCTATAACCAAAACAAGCATCAAAAAAGGTTGCTAATTCACACCATTTGCACTTTATACTACTTAAATAGAATTCTTTTAAGCATTAATAATATAATTAAACTGTGCCATTTGTTTAAATAGGTATGACATGACAATGACAATTAATATATAATATAATCACCATTCATTACCTTGCCTAGCCAGAGTATATACAACCACTTGTTCATCTTTTCAAAGATGATTTCAAGATTCATTTTGTTGATAAAAATCATATTTTTACTCATTAGAATTAGCAAACATATATCATTGTGATAACTAGAATAATAAAACAATTGTAACGAATTATCTAGAAATAAAAGATTTTTTCAATTTACCTAAATACAAAAACATGTTTTGGATATATTAAACTATACAATTTTTAATTAATCATGATTTAACCTTTTCGCTTTTAATTATTTTATTAACGTAAATAATTTATTATTCTATTGAAATATTCGTCATTTAATCCCATAATTGGTAAATGTCGGACGTCCAGAAAACGTCCGAGTTCGGACGTCCAGGGAACGTCCGAGTACGGACGTCCAGAGAACGTCCATATTTAGTCCACCCAAAGTACGTCCCACTTCGTACGTCCATTTTACGTCCAGGGACGTCCGGACCAAAACTGGACGTATATTGGACGTCCATAGGACGTCATGTGTTACTAGGGAGGTATTTTTATGTAAAACAATAGTTAAAAAGTCTATTTATACTTTAAAATATTTTAATTTTCTCTTTAGATAACTCAACACTCATTTCTTGTTTATAAAACGATATTTTTCAATTTAAACTCTTCAATCCTTAAAAATTACTCCTAAAGACGACTACAACGTTAAAAATAGTTTTAAAAACATTATTTCTTTGTTTGTAACTTTTTTAAAACCTTATAAACTACCCTCTATGCTAATCACAGTAAAAAGCACGCAATATTTATTTTTTTTTTATTAAAATTACATCAACCAAATTGGCTATTAGCGAAACAGTGATAGCGAACAATATTTGTATTACATTTATATTGTTAGTTTCGATAGCATTTAAAACGTTATTTGAGGTTAAGAAACTTTTTATGTTTGAAATATTGTACTCTAGACCTAAAATATCACTAAGTTTGCTTGGTATATTGTACAACATGCGCTTTGGCTTTAATGCTGGATATTTCTGTAATATATGTTTGGTTTTTAATTTTTCATCACAGTTCTTGTTTGTTAGAGAACACGTAGCGTAGAGTCGCGTTAATATTACTTTCCACTTTTCTTCTCACATATATCGCACTTTACATTTAACCGCTGTTTTCACGTCCGCACTCGTAAATGTTTCAGTACACTCCGCACTATCACTACTTGAAGCTTCTTTTGCAGCGTTTTCTGCCTCTTCATTTCCTGGAATTCCAATATGGGATGGTATCCAGAATAATATATTTTTACCATTTAGTGAGCGATATGTATTTCTTCTTTTATGCTGATGACCAAAGGATTAGTTGGGTAGACATATTGGATTGACTGTACGGAACTTAGAGAGTCTGCGAGTATAATATAATTGGTATTATTGGATGCGTTGACAGCAAGTGTGGCCTGATATAGAGCATATAGTTCAGTAGAGTAAATGAAGTACTCTGAAGGGAGTTTGTATTTATTTCTCGATGTTGGGGTTATGATAGCAACACCAGTACCTTCATTTGACTTAGATGCGTCTGTGTATATATGTGTATAATCCTTGTAGTTGTGAAACATATCGTTGAATGCGGATTTGATTGATTGTGGGTTTGTTGAATGTTTCGGGAGAAAAAGCATTCTGGGAACGTGTTGTTTAATTGATTTAATCATCTTCTAATCCTTGCGTAGAAATGTTTGCCTGTTTTTGGCTTATTTATGAAGACATTTGGGAACTTTTCTGTAAAACAATTTTAAATAGTAGGGTTTTTTGAGTTAGACCTCATTTTTGCGGCGTATACTACACTTAAATAAGTTTTCTGTCTTCTAAGGACGTTTCACCAACTTCACAATAATTACTTTCGATTGGTGTTGTACGTAAAGCTCCAGATATTATACGTAAAGATAGATTGTGAAGACTGTCAAGTTTTTTTAGCAGTATCTTAGTGGCTGTAGAATACACAGTAGATCTATAATCTAATTTTAATCTGATTAATGTTCTGTATAACATGAAAATTGTTTGACCGCAGCCCATTCGCAAGATAAGATCAATTTTTTTGTTATATGAAGTTTCCATCTTAGAGTTTCTTCAAATGTTATGCCCAAGAATTTTATTGACGTTACACGTTTTAGGTTCTCATTATATAGTCTTAGGTTGGGGGTGTTTGTGACAATTTTCTTAGAAAACAGGACGAAAAGAGTTTTTTCAGTGGAAAAACATAAACCTGTATTTTGTGACTAGAGTTCTAAGTGTTGTATAAAGTTTTTGTGTGTGACAAAATATATTTTGTATATTTTTACCTTTGCAAAAAACCACAAGATCATCCGCGTAGACGTGTGCCTTTATAGGTGATTTTAGATTTTGAGAATAACATTGATTGCCACTATAAAGAGTAGGACTTATAACCGAGCCTTGAGGAATGCTATTTTCTTGATACATTATATCTGATGTTGTGATGTTTGTCCTAACTCTAAAAGCTCTATTTTGAAGAAAGTTTTTAATAAAGAAGAGGCAGTGACCTGGATGTTCCAACTATGTAATTTTTTATTATATAATCGTACCAGGCAGTATTGAAAGCTCTTGATATGTCAAAGAAAACTGCTAGACACTTACTCCTTAGTACGAATGCTTTAGAAATGTCACTTTCTAAATCTGTGATATTTCTATGGTTGACCTTTGCTCTCTAAAACCACTTTGTTCTGGAATAATTAAATCTTGGCGCATGTTAACGATATCGGTCGGTATGACTCAGAACTTATTTTAATACTACATACTAGGTTTTTGTACAGGTATAGCCGTGGATTCATGCCATTTTTCAGGAAATTTGTGCTGTAGCCAAATAATACTTATCTGGAAGGTGTTTGATAAAAATACTAGGAATATCGTCCGGGCCAGCGCTAGTTTCTTTGAGATTTGATAATGTTTCTGTATACTCTAAATTGGTAAATTTAACGCTTCATCTGGTCAGGTATAATGCTACTTTCTTATTTTCTTCTTGCTGTTTGTAATTAATAAAAGATTTTTTATAGTTACGATTACTGGACCGGTTTTTGTATGTGTTAGCAAGGATTTTGGCAATCTCAGTATTACAAGTAACTGCCTTTCCATTTATTTTGAGGCTTTTGATATTCTGATTGCTATTAAATCCGGATATTTTTCGGACTTTGTTCCATACTTCAGTCATGGGAGTGTTTGCATTTAACGTTGATACATATTGAGTCCATGACTGGCGTTTGGCATTACTAGTTGTCTTTTTGGCTATAGCACGTTGTTTTCTATATTTAATTTTATTCTCAACAGTTTTATAGCGCTGTATTGGTTAAAAGTTAAAGGAAGTTAAAGATTCCACCATGGGACAAGGGTTGCGTTGTTTTATGCATGTAGTCTTTCCTACTGCTTTTTCTGCTGCTTTTGTAATAATGGTAACAAGGTTCTTCAGTGTCTCGTCTATATTTGAGGTACTTTTACATGTAGTCATACTGCTTTCGATTAAATTTGAAAAAATATTCCAGTTAGGGTTTTTTAAATTTCATTTTGGAGTAAATGTCTGTCACATTGGTTTTTGTTATTATTAATAAAAAGTGGATAGTGATCAGTGATTACTGTTGTATAAGAAGTCGAGCCTATCCCAGGTGACCTGTGTGGTCAGATCTAGTTTCGCATATCGTAAGGTCTATACATGAAGATTTACCAATCTGTATATTAAATCTTGTGGGCCTGTCGTCGTTTAAGACTGAAAGGTTGGACTGTACTGAAATATCTCTTCTAGCAGTCTTCGCCTAGCATTTATAGTAGAAGAGCCCCATAAAAATTTTTGGGCATTAAAATCGCCCAAATTAAGTCTTCGTTAAGCTTCGAAGCTTTGCACGAAACTGAAAAAGGTATTCTACTAAACGGTTACCAGCTAAACAACATCAGATATGCAGATGACACCATAGTATTTGTGGACAACTTAGAAGACCTACAAGTTTTTATGAAGAAAATCACGTATTACAGTCAACAATATGGACTCAATATAAACGTTAAGAAGACAAAGCTTATGATAATTAGCAAGAAAAGAATAACAGAAGGTCAACTCTACGTCAACCAATCCCCTGTAGAAAGAGTGACGCACTACAACTACCTCGGCACCATAATAAATAAAGAATGGACCAACAACTAGGAGATTAGATCGGAAAAGCTAGATCCACTTTCAATAGGATGAGGGCCTTCTTCAAGAGTCACAATCTCTCTCTTGATACAAAAGTAAGAATGCTGCTATGCTACGTCTTCTCGGTCCTTTTTTATGATGTTGAATCGTGGACCTTGAATGAAGATATGTGCAGAAAAGTGGAAGCATTTGAGATGTGGCTATATCAGAGAATGCTTAAGATCCCGTAGACTGACCGAGTCACAAATGAGGACGTCCTCGGAAGAATGAATAAGAATCGAGAGGTACTGACCACCATTAAGTCTCAAAAGTTACAGTTCTTCGGACCTATTATGCGAAATGAAACCAGATATGCTCTCCTTCAAGCCATACTGCAAGGAAAAATATTTGGAAACCGAGGTCCAGGAAGAAGAAGAGCATCTTGGTTAAAGAACCTCAGAATCTGGTTCAATACAACATTTGTGCAGCTTTTCCGCGCTGCTGCAGATAAGATCAAGATTGGCATAATGATCGCCAACATTCGTAACGGATAGGCACATTAAGAAGAAGAAGAAGGGAGTTTGTTGTAACAGTTTACTTAATGCTTCTGAGTCTACTTGTGTTGATAAAGGCAGGTATAAGTTACAAATGTAGATATTTGGACTTGAGTTAAGTTTATTGCAAAAGATAGCTACTCCGCCACTGGCTTTTTCTTGGCTTTTAAATTGTTTTAAAGCTTGTATTTTTTCATTTTTAAAATTAGTTTCCTGAAGACAAATTACATATATCTGGATTGTATCTGGCCAGAATTATTTAAAGCATCAGAAGGTTATTGTAAAAACCGTTAGTGTTCCACTGCATAATTGAAGAGAAGCCCGTACATAATAAATAAAAACTGAAACTTGGGATTATTACAGAAGTTAATGACTCGATCTCTAAGATAACTCACTTTCAGTCTTTGATATCTCACTATCCGAGTAGGTCAACTGTAAATGTATTAGTAGTTTCTTTCTTATTTTTGTACACCTAGATTTAATGGATCTTTGTTAGAAATAAAGGTATATTGCTGTTTCACTAAAGCATTTAAGCATTTTCACTAAAGCTTCTAAATCGTTAGTGTAGTTTTTTATGACGCTGACTGGATCCTGTGCACCATAAACATTTTCAAATAGATCGGATATTTGATTAAAATCAGGAATAAATGAAGGGTTTTGCTCTGAGATAAATGCCTTGGCCGGTTTCATGAGTATGTGAGTTAGCGTCTTTTTCTTACTTTTTTTTTGTTTTTTTTTGATGGAGCATCATTTGGTTTAACAAAAGGGTCTAGACTTGGGTTTTCCGAATCAGCGTCTTGCGCTGGAGGAGGTGTGACTATTTCTTTCAAACTGAGTTTTTGGGCTATTTTGTGTAGACTGGGTTGTATCTATATTGATGATTGGTTGTGCGGTTTGAGTTTTGAGGGTTTGGTTGAAAGTATTTGGGGAGGTGTATTAAAATTAGAATTGCCCTAATGATATCCAATCTCCGATAGGAGAGGCATTCAAAGAAGAAGAAAGGGAGGTGTGGATTGCGATGATGTTTGATAGTGAGGGTTTTGTTTGCAAAGTACATACACACTCTGTTGTTAGAAAGCCGTGAGGAAAATAAAATATTTTTGGGCTCGATCAACTTCTTCTTCTTAAAGTGCCCTCTCCTCAATGGAGGTTGGCTACTACAATTTTAAAATCTTCTCTATCTTCAGCTGTTCTTATTAGCTGTTCAAAATTTAGCCCTGTCCATTGTCGGATGTTTCTGAGCCACGATAGTCTTTTCCTTCCTAGGCCTCTCTTTCCCTCGATTTTTCCTTTCACTATAAGTTGGGCATCGATCAACATTCCTAGTGAAATCAGGTAATCTTGAAGTTTTAGGTTTTCAATGGCTGGGAATACTATAGCTTGACCTTTGGTAGGTAATTGTTGTTCAATCACAGCAGAAGAATAAGTTTTAGTATTGTTTTCCTTTTGGGAGCTTCTGTAGTGAGATGTCCCGTCAGTTGGATTTAACATCTTTTCTTTATAATTTAAAATTAATTTAAACCTGAAATACGGACTTGTTTTAGAACAATCAATTTGATCATGTCGGTGTAGATTACGAATAAACTTGTTTAGAGTTTTTATATCAAGCCGACTTATGATAAATATAATAAATTTCTGTAAAATGACTCTGTTTTATATAATTTTAAAGAGTACTTACAGGATGGAATAGAACGCACTCTTATGCACTTTTATTGAGAAAATAAAAAATTTTAATCCATAACTACTATCTAATAACTGTTTTTTTTTGGAACTGACAAATGCACTAATTAATATACCTGTCAAGACCGAACTGCTGAACACATTATTATTTGTTGATGCTGAGATATTCATCTATAAAACTATTATGCGTACTTTAGATAATATCCGAGTACCCCAAAATACGTATATTTTTCACGCTTCAAAATTATCTCCCAAAAATATCAATGTTTTTTCTTCGTCAGTTAATTTTTAAGTTTTAATAGATGTGACATACATTTCGATCGGTGAAATATCCATTATTTATTTACTGTAGAGTATTACGGTATATGAGAAATTTATATTTAAACAAGAATATTTTCTAAAAAAAGAACTATATTTTTGTATTTGTACATTGTAGAAATTTTTAAAATAGACTATACAATCTAATATAAGTCTTCTCAAAAACATTACATTTTAAAACCAGTCAAACTCCTGCTTTTAAAAAATAGAACTAAAATAAAAGGTAATGTGAACAGAAAATGATTCACTTTGATTCTGGTGAATATTAGCTTAATTTTACTACCGTTTTTTCGTTAAAATATTCGAAAAGTCCATCTTTACCGAGCTGTAGCTTACTGAGTTTATATACAGATGACTTTTTGTAGTGCTCATTTTAAAAGTCTTTCATGGACTATAAAAAACTTTGATATTATTACCCCCAAAAACTCAACGCTTTTCATACAATTTAACGTTGTATACATTGATCCAAATATTCTTAAAAAAATGTCTCCTTTTACCGACCATACCTCACTTTGTAGTGCAACTAGTATATCCTGTAAAAAAGAAATCTCATTCTTCTTTTATAAGCTTTATTTTTGCTTTACATACTTTTTTTATCAAAGGCATATTTTTTGAGTTATTCATGAAAGACCGTTAAAAAAACGTGACTTTTTTTAATGAAAATTCGCTGTTTTTAACTATAAATAGATCAAACCGTATTGATTTTTCGAAAAAACTTTATTGAACAAAAGTTACTTTATTGAACTAAAGAATTTAATCCTCTATCGGTTACACTCCAACAAAATTGGGAGGTAAATAGCGAGTGACTGGAATACAGGAAGCTCGTTGCCCGCTGTGTTTAAAAGTTTAGCTGGCGGGAATGGAATTTTAGTTTTAGGAAGTCTCCTTTTGCTCTATTGTCCGAGCCATGTATAGTGGTGAGAACGTATCTCTTGCTTAGGCTAAGTATTTATCGTGGATAGATTCGATTTTTGCGAGTTGGTGAATTAACTCTGAATTCGATGATTTGTCATATAAACGTTATATATATATATATATATATATATATATATATATATATATATATATATATATATAATATATGTAGGGAGTAACGTAATGGTGTTCCCAAATTTACCACTTAATACTGATAGGAGTCTGGCTTTGTTTCTTACCCTGTTTAGGGTATTTTGTAGGTCAGAGTTCCAGTTGACTGTCTTAGAAAGTTCGACACCCAAGTAGGACACTGACGGTCTGAAGTCGAGTCGTTTTCCATTTAGCAGTATCTGGTTTTCCTGTTCTAGCACGGGGCGTAAACATTTGGCACTTTTCTAAATAAGATTAGTTGTGTTTTTGTTGGATTTAAAGTAACTCTTCATTTTTTGTACTATTCGACTATTATGTGAAGTTGTGCTTCGAATACAGAGCGTTCTCTACGATTGGCCGTAGGTGGACCTGAGGAGAGCATGGCCGTGTCGTCAGCATATAGCAGGATATTTTCAGACGGGGTATGTAAGTGAAAGGTGATATAAACTAAGTAGAGAATTGGAGCTATTACTGAGCAGTGTGGAACTCCAGCAAGAGGAATGAAAGAGGTGGATACCTTGTCTGCGTGTGTGTGTGTGTGATACCTGTGTGCTGTTAAATAATATTGAATTATTTTTAGGAAAGAAAATGGTACCAAGGCTCTAAGTTTTCAAACAGTCCGGCAAGCCAGACCTGGTCGAATGCTTTTTGAACATCTAGAAATATGTGAACAGCTTGCCTGTTGTGCTTATTTATTGTCTGAGATGTGAAGGTTGGTGCTTTTATCAATGTATTTTGTGTGAAGTGGCCAGTTCTGAATCCAAATTGGAAATTTGGGAAGATGTGGTGTGTTTCTAGGTGCTCTACTAGTATTTTCTTTAGGGTTCTCTCGTAAAACTTTCTTAGAGTGTTTAGCAATAATATTGGTCTGTAGGATTTAGGATTTTTAGGCGGTTTTCCTGGCTTATGTATCATGATTGTGCTGGATACTTTCCAGGGAGTAGAAAAGTATTTCAGCGAAAGACAGGCATTGATAGTTTCGACTACCAGCGGGAATATAGCTTCTTGAAGTTTTTGGAGGCATCTCTCGTATATGCCATCTGGACCAGGGGCTGTGTTTTTGTCTAGGCTATACAGTCTCTTGATGGTTTCTGCGTCTATTGAGGCCACTATCTCGTGATAGTTTGGTATTTTTTGGAGGTCTGGGTTTTCCAAAGGATAGTCTATCTTTCGATCGGTTAATATGCAGAATCGTTGTCTAAAGTTGCGAATTTCAGGAGTAACGAATGTGACTTAAACTGAATCTTAAAGATATTATCCTTATCTAGTTGACTTGTGATTATTTCATTGTTATGTTTGAGATAAGAATGATATTGGGTTTTTTGTTTTGTTAGGATTTTGAATTTTTGGCAGAATTTACCTCAATCTCGGTAATTTAGTCCAGCAGGCACCTATCTCGATTCTTGTAGTTTCAACTGGTTAACCTCTAGCGTAATTGTAGCCTAGAGTTAGTTATATTTTGTTTTGATATGCAGATCTCGGAATCTTTTATACTGTCGTAGAAGCTTCTTATAGAAAAATCAATTTTTGAGATGCCTAGGTCAACTTGTTTTGTTGACGAGAGTTTACCTTACTTAGGGATAGAGATGAATGATGAAATTTTGGAATAGTTCCTTTGGTTTTTCTGTAATCTCTTTTGTAAGTCTGTGTTCTGTTCATAAGTCTGTTTTGACTAGGAGTGGAAGGTGGTCTAACGTCATTAAGTCGCCCATGAGACATCGAATCGCACAGTGCATAGGATTTGATCGTTGATAGACATACCATTGTGGCCAAAGAACGGTACTTTAATACTGGTGATTCTGTCGATAGGCAGATCTAAGAGATCTGGAAGGTGTCTGCGCTATGATTAGTGGAGGAGTTAACTTGCATTGAAGTCGCCCACTAGAATTGCATTATTTTACGATTTTTTTCATGTTTTTGATAAAATAGGGAATTTAAAAATAAGTTTTAAAAAAATTATATCCCTAACAACAAATTTTGGTTGCATCAAAACAATGCTTTAAAGAAAAGCTATTTATATAATATGTTTACTAGAAGCTGGATTAAATTATAAGGCTTTCTTAAGTGTCTCTCCAATAACCTGATATTAGTCCATTGGATTATTATTGTGTATAAAGTGATTTAAAAGGTAGAGTATATAAAACAAATTCTTTTATTATAAAAAAATTAAAGATAGAATAACCGCAGCAATAAGAAGAATGGAGGAGACAGAAATATTGAAAAACATTTTATGTAGTATTAAAAATTGGATGGCTTGCTATTTGGAAATAAATCGACTGCATTTTGAGTATCGATGCTAGTGTCTTAGTTGTCAGTTGATCTATTTTGGATCAGTTCTTTTAGGTATAAGGAGTGCTACATGAAAAATATTCAGAGGTATTTAGATAATCTGAAAATCGTAAAACATATAGAACGAAATATTTGAAGAAACAAACGTTCCTATATTATCAAAAAATATTAACTGACAAACATATTTTGTAATTATTCTGTAAGTCGCTTCTGAAATAAATCAAGTGTTTACTGTGTTCACTAAAACGCTAATTACATTTTGGTAAACATCATTGTATTTGCCTTTTTACCAATGTGAAACTAGCATCCATGTTCACATATGTTGCAGTTTATCTTTCTACAAATAATATTTATTCATTCACTTAGTTACCCGTCTAAATGA
Organism: Diabrotica undecimpunctata; assembly: GCF_040954645.1. Taxonomy (NCBI): domain Eukaryota; kingdom Metazoa; phylum Arthropoda; class Insecta; order Coleoptera; family Chrysomelidae; genus Diabrotica; species Diabrotica undecimpunctata. The sequence continues at coordinate 77,350,830 of NC_092805.1, forward strand.
TTACCATTGCATATTCTTCGGCCTTTGTTTCCTACCCACTTTCTATATTTAACATTCAGTATTTTAGTTTAATTTTTATTTTTTCTATTTTTTTAACGTCTATAGCCGACTTCTAAGCATTTTAAACAAATATATGGAAGAGTGTTAAAAGACTTCATATGTGAAAAATATAATTCGTATGAATCTGAGGAGAAAAATTGGCTCAGAGCTGGTAGATCCACAATGGACAACTTTTTAGTATAATCCAAATAATAAAAAAGAACACAAGAATTACATTTACTAATGTCGGATTTAATGAAAGCATATGATTCAGTATCCATTAATAAGCTATGTGAACTAACAGCGAAAACTAATATAAATATAACTCTCATCGATGCTCTAAAAGAACTGTACAGAAACTCTAAAATTAAATTATGAAATCAAATGTCAAAAGACTTCCTAGTCACTAAATGAGGACGTGTATACTGTATATCTAAAGTATTATTCAATATACATACTGATGAGGCTCCGAGACAATGGAAACAGACGTTTAAGACAATATGATTACTGATTCAATACTCTATACATTATACTACGTAGATAATTAAATTGTAATCCAGGGGACAAAAAAAGATATACAATATATGAGTATTAAATGGACCAAACTCCATTTTTGCCTTTATTGAGTTAGTGTCACCACAAAAATTATAATATTTAAAACTTTCAATAAAAAAGGCCAATCTTTTTGGATGAATGGTTGCCGAATTCTTAATTTTAATTTAGGGTTCATCTCCAAATCAGTTTAAATTATAACGGCGAAAGTGCACATAGAATTGCTTATTCTACTTAACTAAAGGGCCAATATCCAGTGAGCATTGGACTTTGACCTTTTTATTCTTAAAGATTCTTAAAGAAGTCATTGGAGATTGGCCTTTACAAAAATATAACCTTAAAAACCAATTGTTGTTTTAATGACCGGTAAAGCCCTTCTGTGTTTTATTTTAAGTGAGTTTACTGCAAGTAAAGTAAAAAAAGTATTCAAGCCTAACTAAAAGGCTCTTATCTTTAATTAAAGACTAGGTACAAGTCGGTTATAGAAATAGAAACAAAAATGGTAAGTACTAAAATAAAATAGGTATGCAAATTGCGCTATTTTATTAATATAAAAAATAAGTTTAGGTTATTCTACTCCAGAATCCATCTCATGGTATTGTGGAAATGATCCCACAAGATGTAGACATGCAGTTTCAGACATCTGACAATATGCGACCCTGATGTCGTTTTTGAAAATCAGGTAGATAATCCTTAACTTATTTAAATTGTTGCAATATTTAATACCTACTTGTTTAATAATAAAGTAATAAGTTTTATTACCTTTCTGTTGTATATTTTGTACGTATAACGCTTAGGTGGTTACAGTTTTAAAATGTCGATTCCTTTCTTTTAGAATGTTTCGTGGTTAAATTCAATGAGTTTGCTTGAGAAACAACTTTGAACAAACGCTTGAAAGCAATCAAAAAAAAATAAAAAAGCAAAAAAGCATGAACTTACTTTAAACGTAAGTGCTTCTAACATACTAATTTGTATCTTTAACATTCTTAAAAGCTTAAAAAACTTTTTTCCACTTACATTGTTTTTTTAATTTTTTTAGGAATCAGAAAGTAGCGAGGACGTTTCTGAATAAGATCTTAATTATATTCCAGATGAAAACGATAGCGAAAAGTATGAGCCCATTTAAACAGTTACAGTGAAAAAAATAAATCAAGGAAACGAGTTAAACGTATTCAAAATTTTAAGCAACATAAAAGACAGGAACAAAAACGTAAAGGCGAGGAATATAAAACTTAAAAGGGGAAGGTAAAGAAAGTATTACAGTCAGCATGCCACTGTAGGCGAAAGTGTTGTGATAAAATTGATAATGCTCAAAGACAGAATATATTTTCGCGATTTTACCAATTAAGTAGAGACACGCTTAAGATCAAGTGTTATCAAGCGGAAAGTGTGAAAGAAAAAGTCAAAGATAGGTAAAGGCTGACACAAGAGAAAGGAGATCTTTTTCTAGGAAACATTTTTTTAAAAGATTCTACCGTAAATCGAACAAAAGTTTGTTAAAGCATGTACTTAAGCACCTATGACATTTCTATTAAAAATATTAGAGTGATTGTAAAGAAAAAAATGGCCCATGGTGGGGAATGTCCAGCAGGTAGAAGAGGAATGCATAAAAACCAATCCAAAATTTCTGAACAGTTAAAAGATATTGTCCGCGATCATATAAGAAGTTTTCTAGCATATACCAGCTACCCTTCCCGTAAAAAATCTTCTAGGCATTATCTTAGCCCCGATTTGAATATTTTAAGTACATATAGACTCTCTACTGAAAACTGTAAAAAAATGAAAATTGCTTCGCTTAAAGAATTTCAGTACAGACCAATATGTTTAATGAAGAATTAAATCTTGCTCTTCGTCATTCTGCAAATAATACATGTGCGAATTGTGATCGATTAAATCTTCGACTTCAGTCATATTATAATAAAACAAACCTTACAGAAAATAAGGTACATGAAAAGATTACAATAGAACAAGATTTTAATAATAATTTGGATATAGCTCAAAGCTGCTATTAAAATAAGAAGAAAGATAAAGAAAAAAGTAAATTAGATCCAAGTTATGTGACTGTTTCATTTAATTTGGAAAAATGTTTGCCGACCCCCTTCTTAAGAAATAGTGTATTATTTTACAAAAGAGAACTGTGGGTCTACAATCTAACTCTTTATAAAACAGATCATATTGGCAATGAAGGGATTTGTTTTTTATGGAACTAAACTATAGCAGGACGTGGAGGTCAAGAAATAGCTTCTTGTTTAAGAAAGTTTGTTTTGGATATTTTTTCAAAAGACATTAAAATTCTTAATTTCTACAGCTGTTCATGTTCTGGCAGAATGGAAACATTTATGTTGCTACAATGTACTGCAGTATTTAATTAAAGGATAAAAACTCTTAATTTTATAGCGGTTCATTTTCTGGGCACAATATAAACATTTATATTGCTACAACATTTTTCAGGATTTTAGAGAAGCTACCAGATACCAAAATTATTTGAGATAAACCACTACTTTTGGAGCTAGGGCACACCCATATGGAGGCCAATACAATACATGCATCCATTAAAAAAGTTAAACAAACTGCCATGGAAATCGAGGTGCCACATGACTGGACAGATTTTATTAAAGCACTTTACAGAAAAAACAAACTTTGGTTGGCCAAGAAGAACTTTTAAATTATGGAGATGTCCTAAAAAAAATTTGCACACAAAAAAAATGGGATTTGGTATCGTGGATGCCAATTAAACAAATACAGTTTAAAAAAAATCTTTCATGTCAGTTTTTGTATAAAACTGACTTTAATGATGGAGATTTTCAAAAAGTGGATCTCAGAAGGTAATCCATGCGAAATCGAGATTTTTTGCGCAGGTAAAACCTTTAAACCTTGGACAACTACCAATAGTCAACCATAAACATGATGATTTAATGCAGTTGTTGCCGTACATTCGTGATCATAACAAAACGTATTTTAAACAAGTTAAAACGTTCCTCAACATTAGATGCCGATGACTCTCCTGCTTTAGAGGAAGAAATACAGTAAAACTACAAATATTTTGTTTTTACAGGAAGCTATGTTATTTTTTAAATAAAGTCAATCTCCAAGAAAAATTACTATTTCTAAATTTTTAAAGGGCCAAATTCCATCAAATTCAAACTTACTAAACATTTGACAACACAATATTTAGTAATAAAAAATACTACTTTTATTTTACTTAAAATTTTGTTATTGGTAACCAAAAACCTATTTTACCTAAATTTAACATTTTACTTTTCTTGAAACTTAAATTGCTTATTACTCAAAATAACGAAAATGGAGTTTGTCTCTTTAAATACTCAGGTCCAGATATAATTATGTCAACGAAACTTGTAAATTAAAACTTAAAAAAAACACAGTAACTATGTAGTTATAGAAAGGGAAGAAGCTACGGAAAAACTAGTCTTGACCAGGAAAAAAATAGAATGTTGCAAAGAATACATATAGTTAGGAATTAAGCTAACTAGTACATAACTAAATAAAAAAAATATAAAAGTCCGGATAGTAAAAAGAAGACAAGTGATCGGGGCCCTGAATTCGGCTATATAACAAAAAATAAGAGAAGATACAAGGAGGAGATCAAGAATTCAATATATAAACTAGTGTTTACATATGTTACAGAAATATAGGAATTAACAATAAACTATTAAGTACTTGTTTGCCTTCTGTTAATAATAATGGGTAAATATGGGTAAATAAACACAGTCATTAGATTGAGGCATGCTGTTATCCAGGCAGTACGCTTTTAGAAATAACAGGAGCACATTAGATGTGATCATGGAAGTTTTCCAGGAGTAGTGCGAGGTGGGTGAGGGTTGAACAGATGTGGGCGATCCTACTGCTATTTTACATCCGAAATGCTTTTAACACCTTAAAATTAAAAGAGGGGTAATGAAGTCTAAAGAGAGAGAAGGTGTCCGAGTTACTTGATGAATTTGGTCTCGAACTATCTATCAAAGAGGAAAATTTTGATAAAAAACGAAGTGATATTTGACGTGGCGGCTGGAGTGCCGCAGGGGTCGGTCCTAGGACTCAGGATGAGGAACCTAGCATATGACAGCTATGTTATATGACAGGGTTATGAGCCAACGATACGGAGGGGGTGTAACCCTTTTGACATTTGCAGACCATCTCGTTAGGCAGATATTAAAGCGGGACAAGGAGAACTTTGTCTTTGGTGCGCAGCGTATATGCTACCTAGTCAAGAAGTGCATGAAAATATATGGACTAGAACTGGCTGCGGATAAGACCAAGGCTATAGTTTTCAAGAGACCAAGGAAAATGGACAGGATAATATTCACATGTGCAGGAAAGAGAGTGGCAGCAAAGAAGTTCTTAATATAGTTTTAGGTATAACTAAGTCCAAACGGAAGGTGAAGATAGCACGCGAAGACATTGAATCAAATAGCTGCGGTGAGATCTGCCACGCTGAAGGGGGAGGGGGGCGATTTAGGACCAACATTGGAAGTTCAAAATCTGAGAGGAGGAAAAGGACCTTTCATTCTGTTGTGCAATCGATTGTCCTCTACGCGGCGCCTGTCTGGCCTAGTGAAGGAAGGAGGAACAGTATACGACAGAAGAAATGAAGACATGGCAGGGAAAAGTTTAAAAAAAGAAGAAAAGGAAGAGGTCCATTATGATGTGACAAGAGGAATGGGACGAGATGAGGGTGATGTAGTTGACTAAGTCGCTGATTCTTAATCTAGCAAGATGAATATACTGCGGACATCCGTATTTGGATTACATCCTGACGCAGATGCTTCCAGAACATGGTTGTTTCAGATTATACCTTTACAGATGTCGAAAGGCAGGAAGCAATGTCTAAAAGAAATCTCAGAAAAGAAAAATACCAAAATAGAATGGAGTTTTAATGTACGAACGCCATATGTATAAAAAGATTCCCTATGCCGCTGTGGGAGAAATCTGGCAACACTTTCTTGCGTATTAACTCTCCCTCATTTTCATTCCACCCTAACGCCTCGCTGCGTTACTTAGTGCTGGCCTAGCAGCCTTCGAAGATGGAGCTATCGATCGCTGTTACCGTCATATGCAAAATTCGTGCTGCGATAGATTTTTTAAATGCAAAACGGATTTCACCTATTAGCATTCATCGTCGGTTAATCGAAGTTTATAGAGAAAAGTACATATCTGTTTAAAATATTTAAAAATTGTGTGGCGAATTCAGTGAAGGCGAAACGGAAATTTAAGATAAAGATCGAGACGGAACGGTTTCAATTTCAGACGAAATTGTCAGAAAAGTTAAACGAATATTGCTTGAAGATCAAAGTTTTACCAATAAAGATCTTACTTTGGGCACTCCTAAGACTTCCCACACCACAAGTCGTGTGAGGCTTCTTTATGACAACGCTCGACCTCATGTCTCATATCAAACTGAACAAATGCTAAGAGATTTTGGCTGGACTGTTGTGCCCCCTACAGTCCGGACCTAGCACCAAGTGATTATTACGTGTCTCAAAATCAAAGGAACACGTTAGTGTCTTACGCTTTAGTACCGAGGATGGAGTTAAGGAAGATGTTTCGATTCCTCAATGGATTGGCAGTAGAATTTTATAACATGGAGATAGAAAAGTTGAAGTATCGTTTGCCAAATTCTTTGGATAGAAACGGCAATTATGTTAAAAAATAGCAAGTTTCATTTCATTTTGGCTTTACAACCCTGTGTGGGTCCTAGCCTCCCCAAGAATTTTTCTCCAGTCGTCCCTATCCATCGCCTTCCTCCGCCAAGCACGTATTTCCATATTTCTCATATCTTGGTCTATGTTATCTAGGAATCTTGTTCTGGGTCTTCCTTTTCTTCTTTGACCAATAGGTCTATCAAGGAGCGTTTTTCTAGCTGGGTCGGTTTGCTCCATCCGCATTACATGGCCTACCCACCTCAGACGTCCTATCTTTATGTGTTTTACGATATCTGGTTCCTGGTATATCCTATAGAGTTCGAAGTTGTATCGTCTTCTCCAGACACCATTTTCATTTACCGCTCCATAGATGCGCCTTAATATTTTTCTTTCGAAACATCCAAACATGTTTTCATTGCTTTTTGTTAAAGTCCAGGTTTCTGAACCATATGTTAGGACTGGGCGTATTATTGTTTTGTATAGTTTTACTTTTGTATTTCTTGATATAACTGTAGATTTAAAAAGGAGATTAAGCCCAAAATAGCATCTATTAGCCGTGCAAAGTCTGCGGTTTATCTCTGCGGTAGTGTCATTTTCAGTATTGACGAGCGTTCCCAGGTATACAAATTCGTTAACTGCTTCGATGATGTCATTTTCTATAACAAGTGGCCGTAGTGTTTGTGGTTGCGTACCTATTTTCATGTATTTTGTTTTGTTGGTGTTTATTATTAAACCTATTTTTGTAGCCGCTTCCTTTAATGCTACGTACGCCTCTCGTGCTGCGTTTTCCGTTCTCCCAACAATATTGATATCATCAGCATATGCTAAGATTTGCACAGATTTGTTATATATTGAACCGGTAGTTGTGATTTGTGACGTACGTATTACTTTTTCCAGAGCTAGATTGAATAGTATACAGGAGAGTGGGTCTCCCTGACGTAGCCCGTTATTTGTTTTAAAAGGTTCAGAGAGTTCCCCCTGGATTCGTACTTTGCATTCAACTTTTTCAAGGGTTAGTTTGGTTAAACTTACCAACTGATTTGGTACTCCTAGGTCTATCATTGCTCTAATAAATTCTCTTCTATTTACAGAGTCGTAGGCTGCCTTGTAGTCTATAAATATGTGGTGCGTGTCTACACCGTATTCCAGTGTTTTCTCTAGAATTTGTCTTAGGGTTGAAATCTGATGAATTGTTGATTTGCATGAAATAGCAAGTTTTAAGTTTTAAAATGATGTGTAGCACACAAATATAAAGTTGTATTTTTTAAAAATTCATGGGAACCTTATTTTTGAATAGCCGTAACTTTTTTTCTTGTTTATTTATGTAATAAGAAATAATGAATTTTCGGAAAGTTAACATGCTTTACATGTTTATGTTTAACATTGAATATATGAAATAACTATTGGATTAACCATTCATCCAGTTTAACCAAAAATTCTCCTTGTTACAATAATCTATTTAGTTATTTCGGCCTGAAGTCCAACCATATAACTATTTACGTTAACCACTTCAAACAATTTCTAGTCCTAAATGGACGGCACTGATATGATGGCATAATCATTAAATTATTAGTTAATACACTTCAGTGACCTAAGTACGTTATAAGTCATAACTAACTATCTGATTAGGAATAACCTACCTATTAACGTCATTAGCGACAAATTTAATGTAACAGCGAACAGGAAAATAATAGTTTTAAGTAAAAGAAAGTAAAGCGATTACCTACTTTAGAGAAAACTCGTTAAAAACTAATATAAGGATTTTCTTAATTGAAGTAACTATATTTACAATATACTTACCTTGAAATTATGGAATGTTTAATAGGAGTTCAGTCACTTAATAATCTTGTTCACCTCCATATTGTAACATGACATTTATAAGTTAAATACCAGTATTTTAATTGATGTGTTTATAATAGACAGTAGCATCCAAATGTTTAACATATAATTTAATTAAATCAGGACGTAAATTATGTTACGTGCCCGATAAATGTTCTAGACTATATTTTCCTTAAAAATTGTAATTAATATAAGCTGTGAAACTTAGATTTAAATGACAATAGCTGTAATTTATAGGCTTGCAGAATGTAGATAGATAGAACCTTCATAAACCTTTTCACACTTCAGTGTAAATGATGGCTTTCGAAAGCTAAGCCTCTGCTATTAAGCTTATTTTGGATCGAAGCATAGGTTCACCAGATACTTACTTGACTTTTTTGACTCTTGCTGAGTTTATCAGCGGTTTTACTGGTTGGTTTTTAGTAATTTTGGAAAGATTTAATAGGGATTTGAAAAAAGCATTTTATTTCAATTAATGTACGAATTAAATACGACTTTTTTAAATACGTTTTGCAGCAGAAGAAAATGTGGTTAAGATCTTCATAATAGTTTTGATTATAACTACAAAATGACGACTGTATTTATTTTAATTTATTATCACTACAACTATTTCAGCAAAGTGCCTTTCTCAAGTGATCTATTTTTGGTAAATTTTGGTACACTTTATAGTCTTGAACTGAATAAGTTGCGGAGGAGAGAACTGTTTGTCTTAAGTTATTCATTCAGAGCTGTGACTGTATTTTTTAATTTATTACTTTCATAGATTCTACTAAATATAGCTAAAGCCCTTTATTTTGAATGTGAATAATTTGAAGTAAGTCTTTAAAAGAATCAGTGTTGTCTAGATCTAAAAGGTGAAGTGCGTACGTAGAATCTGTTTTTCTAGTATTGAAAGCCCTTTTGTGTTTTGCTAGTCTTGCTGTCTTTCTTCGTATTGTTATGTCGAGTTGTATAGTTTGTTAAGTCAATAGTTATGGTTTATATAAATCTCCACCTGCAGCGTCAATCACCAGAATAAAAACTAAAAATTATTAAGACGACGTTTAGCTATTAATATGCTAACAAAACTTTCAGCTACTAGTATGCTTATTGACCAGTTATCCAACGTTATGTTCCAAATTATCAATTTGCTGACTTAGTCTGTCAGCAATGAACGTTCTCGAATTTTCTAAGCTAAGAAAAATGGTGGTAGTAATTGTGCTTGACGTCTAATAGGCTATTAATTATGTTCAAAATGTTTAAGATGTTCAAAAAAACAAGCATTAAAATTTACAAAGTATCAAACTGCAAGTACTTAGTAACTTTCATAAAGGTAACTGGAGACCAAAACAATCAAATAAACAGACTTATCGAAACTTACAGGGCCACTCATTAAGACAAAAAAATTCATATTCATCTACAATTAAGAATAAGAGGCTATGTAGTTAACACCCTAATACCCCCCATAGCCTGGACTTTCTAACAGAACATAAAAAATATTAAAAGATTCGATATGTGGTGCTACCGTAAAATACTAAATATAAATTGGATTAATAGAGTCACAAATCTGGAAGTTTCATTGTATAGAAGACGAATGGTAGTTTATGTTGACTATAAAGTAAAGAAAACTTGAATATTTGGCACATCTAATAATTAATGCTAGGACAAAATTACGCATTACTTCAAAATATACTGGAGAGAAAAATAGAAGCAAAAAGGAATCCGTGCCGTAGAAGAATGGCATGATTGTGAAATTTTAGGGAGTGGTTTGGCTACACCACCAACGAACTCTTTAAATTAGCAGTAAATAAGATAGGAGTGACACAACAACAAAAAGAAGAATTTCCTGTCAGGTGTAACTATTAAAGATTCGATAAATTTATTTGTACAATCTTCTATAACAACGTTAAGTATAGGTGAAGATAAGTATAAGATAAAATTCACCATTTAATATAGATATTTAGAATTTCAGAATTAAACAAGTAGCTCCAAATTTCTCCAAAGACATTTACTCTCACTTTAACGGGAATATTTCTTTCGTCTTATTAATCGATTTCGTCGAAATCGTGTATTGCTTTTGGAACAGGAACCTAACAAGTTTTCCATAACACTCGCTGATAAAGGTATCTAATAACTGCTTTTGATAAATTTGGTGATAACAATATCTAATAAACAAAATATGGAAAAGAAAAAACGCCATGTTTTACTTATAAACAATATATAAATAATGTAAGATCGCTATTTGATTTTAATTACTAAAGGGGAAGACCGGTACATTATATGAAAAATGACACAATTTTACAAAACAAGCATAGAAAATTCTTTAAAATTGTAAAATTATTTTTGTTAATTTGTTCCTTAGCTATTGCAAAAAAGCTTTTAATATAACGTTTTTATGTGTAAGCTATTGAATCTACATGAATCTACATAATTCTGAAAGCATCAAATTGAAGAAAAAAGCTTATTTTATTAAATTAAATCATTTAACGATTAAAAAGTTTTTGCTAAATATTGTCAAATAGGTTTTAAAAAGTACTGTGATTTTAAGCTTATAAACATTTATTAGAAAATTCAAACGCAAAAACATTTAGTAAGGTAATTTTTTTATTTGCCATGTTGGCATTTTTACACGACTTCAAAATAAAACATACTTAATATCCTACGATACTCAAAACTCGAGTAAGTTTTTTTTTGACAAATCCACTGGAGTTTTTTTAATTAAAAATAAGAAATTTAAAATAGAACTATTTAAGAGACTAAATATGCTAAATTTTGAACTGTTTTTTTTTTTAAATCTAATCATTCAACAAATATAACTCGTCCAGAGAAAAAAACAGTCTAGTGCTGCCGGTGGTCACGCTTTTGCTCACACTAAGACTAAAAGCGGCTTCCCACGGTCGGCGATATTACGGACGTAAGCGGACCAGCCCGCACCACGCACCGTGGGAAAGGTCTCGTCCGTGGTAGCACAGACACGTCCGTGCTGGTGCGTCCTATCCATCTAGAGTCGGTAACATCAAAGGTGCGGTACATGCTCGTGCGACGCGATCCTAGCGCGTCTGTGTTTTAACAGACGACAAGTGCAAGTCAGAAGTTTTTCATTCGCTGTCACGATTAGTTGTCTTGTCTGTAGTGTTGTCAAAGTTGTTTTGCAGTTTTTACTTAAACTTTACTTCTCTTTCACTTGGCATTTTGAAATAACGTTAAATCAAACACTACTGTCACGGACCTACACAGACTATCACGGACCGTAGGAAGAGCTCTGTCTGCGGTGAGTTGCCGTCTGTGCTGATCGGCTGTCCGCGATGATCTGTACAATCGCAGATCGTGGGAAGCCACTATTAGGCTTACACATAATATATCAGGCGTTCTTGTTTTCTCATTCACGCTCAAATAGCCGTTGCCATTTACAGATTGTTTCTTTATTTAGACGAGTTATACCTACATCTTATTTCACAGAGGTTTTCTTTCTTTTCAGATTTAATGCTGCTCTAGTTACTTCAATATTAATAATACTTAAAAATGTCTCTTGAAGATAATAAAAAAAATAGTATGACTTTTCCACAAAACTTTATGATGGCGAAATGCAAAATGCTCTTTATGTTAAGAAAAATTTTTATTAGCAACCGCTCAGCAATAGGCTTAAAAGCCATCTGAAAAAGATACACTGTATCAATGTCAACGTCAAGGCTTCAACCTCCAGCAACCGCACCAATATACGAGCTCCCAGTGCCGCCAAAGCAACTTCATCAAACAAATGGAGATAATCAGGAAGTATTTCCGAGTACAAAGTCGAAGAAGACTTTTGATTTCTACTTTAACATAGAAAATTTGCAAAAAAGGTTTTAGAGTGAGTTCATTTTGAACCTCGCTCGACTTGAGACGGTTATTCGCAAAATGTAGATTTCAATTGTCAACCTCTCCGAACACCATAAAAGCGATAATTAAATTAAATTAAGGTATGCAGAAAAAGTCCATGCAACTTTTATAAAAGAATTTACTAATTTTAAATTAATTTTTACTTATTTTACTTTAGTATTTTAAACTAATTTTAAACAACAAAGGTTTTCGTTGAGCTTCGACGAGTGGACCTCCCAAAAAAATCACAGGTACATAAATCTCAATTTACATTTGAACAATTCAGAACGCTTTAATCTAGGTTTAATCAGAATTCACAGCTCCTGCACTACCGAACCCTGTATTGAATTAGTAGCAGGACGGTTCAAAATTGTTGGTTTAATGTTTAATGGTTTAATATCTGGCAATGTTTTTCTGTCAAAATCTCTCATTATGACAGGAAAATCTCATAACATCGTGAGAGAAATGAAAATAATAGGAGTCAATATTCTCGGAGTCAGTGAAGTTAGGTGGCCTGGATCTGCACAGACAAACATCGATAACCATGTGATATACTATGCTGGCAATGACGATCCTCATCATTAGAACGGAGTGGCATTTATAGTTGAAGAGAAAAGTAGTATATCTTTAAAGAACTTTATACCTATATCTGATAGAGTAGGTAGCTATCCTACAAATTAATACCACTCCTCGAAATATTAACTTTATTCAAGTATATGCTCCTACAGGAGAAAAACCAGAAAGAGAAATACGAGAATTCTACCAAGAGATCAAACAGCTAATAAAGATCGCAAAGAAAAATGCTGTAAACATTATTATGGGAGATTTTAGTGCCAAAGCAGGTAAAAGGCGGACCGAAGACGTAGCCGACAACTTTGGTTTGGGCCAAAGAAATAATAGAGGAGAAACACTGATCCAATTTTGCCAAGAAGAAAATCTAATGATCGCAAACACCTGGTTTAAACTACCAAAAAGGAGATTATATACATGGGAAGCACCTGGAGAAAATCAAAACTACATAATAAGAAACCAAATTGATTAGTATATATTAATTGACAAGCGTTATAGAAATGAAATCAGGGCAGTTAAAACATATCCTGGGGCAGACATTGGTTCCGACCCCAATCCTGTTATCGGTAAAATCTCAATTAAATTGAAGAAAATCAAACGTAGAGGGAAGATAAAACCTAGCCTCGAAAAACTTAAAAATCCAGCAGTACAGGTAAAAATAAAAAAAATACTCAATGATACACTCAAAAAGAAAAATTCAGTGAAGCACCCGCAGTAGCAGAAGAATTAGTATAAAATATTTGGCATACCTTTAAAACAACAATCACAACTATACAAACAGAACAACTACAAGATAACACAAGAAAAACAAGAAATACATGGATGACAGAAGAAATCGTAGAACTGATGGACACAAGAAGATCTTACAAAAACCGCAATAAAGTAAAATATAAAGAAACCCAAAGGACCATCCGAAACAAAATCAGGAAAGCCAAAGAAGAATGGATGAACAGCAGATGTGAGGAACTGAGGGAATTACTAAAAAAAAACAATAACAACCAAAAGATAAACAAATGATAACAACCAAATAGTATCTAGCCCAGAAAATGTAGAAAATATATGAGAAAAATACATCGAAGATCTGTTTGATGACGAGAGAACAGAACCGCAAATGAATATAGTGCAAGACACAATACTTGATATATTAACATCGGATGTTACAAAAACAATCAATACGGCAAAGCCACAAAAGGCCTCAGGTCCAGACGAGATATATGTAGAGATGATAAAACTTATCACGGAAGAGAATCTTCAGTCCTTAACATTACTATTTAATAAAATATATGCCACTGGAATCTCCCCAGAAGACTGGCTTAGATCGACATTTAAACCTATACCCAAAAAAAATAAAGCAAATAGATGCTCACACTTCAGATTATTTAGACAGATGAGCCATTTGCTGAAAATTTTACTTAAAATTGTACATCAATGTATATACAGCAAAGGTGAAAAGAATCTGAGTGACAATAAATTTGGATTTCGTATAAGGCTTGGTACGAGGAAGGCATTATTTGGCCACCAGATATTACTACAAAAATGCCGAGATCAACGAAAAGACGTGTTTCTCTGTTTTATCCACTACGAAAAAGCGTTTGATCGACTAAAACATACAGAACTCATAGAAACCAATACATGAAAATAGGTACGCAACCACAAACACTACGGCCACTTGTTATAGAAAATGACGTCATCGAAGCAGTTAACGAATTTGTATACCTGGGAACGCTCGTCAATACTGAAAATGACACTACCGCAGAGATAAACCGCAGAATTTGCACGGCTAATAGATGCTATTTTGGGCTTAATCTCCTTTTTAAATCTACAGTTATATCAAGAAATACAAAAGTAAAACTCTACAAAACAATAATACGCCCAGTCCTAACATATGGTTCAGAAACCTGGACTTTAACAAAAAGTAATGAAAACATGTTAGGATGTTTCGAAAGAAAAATACTAAGGCGCATCTATGGAGCGGTAAATGAAAATGGTGTCTGGAGAAGACGATACAACTTCGAACTCTATAGGATATACCAGGAACCAGATATCGTAAAACACATAAAGATAGGACGTCTAAGGTGGGTAGGCCATGTTATGCGGATGGAGCAAACCGACCCAGCTAGAAAAACGCTCCTTGATAGACCTATTGGTCAAAGAAGAAGAGGAAGACCCAGAACAAGATTCCTAGATAACATCGATGAAGACATGAGAAATATGGAAATACGTGCTTGGCGGAGGAAGGCGATGGATAGGGACGACTGGAGAAAAATTCTTGGGGAGGCTAGGACCCACACAGGGTTGTAAAGCCAAAATGATGATGATGACTCATAGAAACCCTAACACAACATGGTATAGACCATAACACGGTGACCCTAATTAAAAACCTATATTGGGATCAAATGGCGTCGATTAAAATAGACAATCGTATGAAAGCAGAAATTTCAATAAAAAGGGGAGTTCACCAGCACTGTGTAATTTCTCCACTATTGTTTAATATATATTCCGAAAAGATCTTCCAAAATGCCCTCGAAAATATTGAAGAAGGAATAAAAATCAACGGAGAATATGTACACAAGTAGGCTAGGTCCGCTTTTCAAAGAATGAAAAAAATAATAATAGACTCTACCTTATCGTTAGATATCCGATACCAATTTGTAAAAACATTCATTTATTCCATATTGCAATACAAAGTGGAAATATGGACTCTCGGAATCACAAGTATGAGACGTGTAGAAGCCTTTAAAATGTGGGTTTTTCGAAGGATGCTGAAGATCTCTTGGACAGAGCACGTGACCAACAACGAGGTACTGAGAAAGATGAATGGGGGCTGAGAGAGAACTCCTAAATATTGTAAAAACTAGAAAAACGAGTTATCTAGGACATATTTACAGAGGAGAAAAATACAACTTCCTACGACTAATAATGGAAAGGAAAGTGGAAGGAAGAAGAGGTCCAGGAAGAAGAAAATGCTCCTAACGTCAAAATGGAAAAATGTAAGAGATTGGACAGACATGGACACACATTTGATACTAAGAACAGCTCAAGATAGAGAGCAATTTGCTGCAGTTATAGCCAACCTTCAGTAATGGAGAGGGCACCTTAAGAAGAATGATTGAATCCGACATCATTATTATCACAACCGACGGCGCAGCCATTATGGTGAAACTTGGTAGGCTCATGCATTGCTGTCAACAACTGTGCATAACATCTTGTTGAATTGATTCCTTGTTACAGCAATCTGCTCATGAAAATACGCAAAGTTGTTAAAACGTTCAAAAAAACACCTACTAAAGACATGTTATTGCAAAAATATGTCAAGAAATAGAAAAGGCACGGAATTAAGTTTGACTCTTGACTGCCGCACTAGGTGGAACAGTTTACTCAGTATGCTGAAACATTTGTACATCCTAAAAGTTTGCATCGATAAAGAGTTGATAGACATTGATTCTGCAATAAAATTCACTGCTGGCGAGTGGTCAATAATCAATGAGTAGATCGCCACTCTTCAACCATTAAAACTGCCTGTAGAAACTCTTTGCAGAAGAGAATCCACTTTGAAAACGGCCAACACAACCATGATATTTATCTAAGACAAACTAAATAGCCAGGACTCTAGACTTAGTGGAGAGATATGGGAATCACTGCGCCACAGAATCACGGAACGGCGGCTCTCTAAAATTACAGGTACATTAGTGTACTTACAAAATCTAAAAAAGCTATCACGAAGGACTAAAAAATCTTGGTTATTTTCCCATGCCGAAAAAGAATGCAAGGCGACAAGAGATGAAAAATTTGTTGAGTCGTATAAATAATCAAATGATTGTGGAACTAGTGCAAGAGGACATAATGAAGTAGAAGATGAGCCAGCTAACCGGATTCCGTGAATTTTACTTTAGAACAAGGACTTGAGATTTAATTGAAACGAAAGAGAGAAAACTTTTATAACCAAAAAAAGCTGGTTCTCAAAAAGATTACGAAAAGATTTTGGAAAAGGAAGTGACCGTTTATGAGACTGAAGGAATGAAAGGCGATCATTTGTCCATGGTTTATGACTATTTGTTGATCTTAAAATCGATCAGCGTAGATGCCGAAAGGGTTTTCTCCACAACCGGCTATATGTGCAGTTCTGCGAGAAGTAGGTTAGGCGATAACACGATAGATAAAATATGTTTTTTAAGGTCTCAATTTAAAAAAAAAACTAGATTATTCACGTTTCTGTTATTTAGAAATTTAGAATAAAATACAGACTTATTTTCATCATGAGATCAAAAAAAACTCGTCCTCAGTAAGACGTAGAAAAAAACATTACTTAACTTGTATGAGCTTAAAATTGCCATCAATGAAATTTGCTTCAAATGAACTTATTTTACAACAAATAAGTTCGTTTGGATAAAAATCCATTTGTTACAATTCGCAGCTGACACAAGCAAAGCCCTATGTATCACTTTCATGACTAAGGATAATTTTTTTTTATAATTGTAGCATTTGCTATAGCGATTAAGATTGGTTGCGAATTGCGACTGATTACATGTTCTTATTTGATTATATACACCTAAGATAATTTTTATTTTGAGGTTTTATTTTATTAGTTTGTACCAAAAAGCTTAAATAATAAATGAACAAAAAAACATTAAAATCGTGTTTTTATTTTGATTCCACATTTTGCTGAATCCGCGCTGGAACCAGCTGGATTCAGACCAATCTTGCAAAAATCTAGATGGACAGAAAATGCTGCTGGATTGCAATCGCTAGTCCCTATTATCACGTAAAATTAAAGTTTTTTTTTTATTTTTAGAAAAGTTAATAATAATTTTAAAAAAATCGACTTTTGAAGCTATTTTGCAATAATTACGCAACAAATTACCAAAAGGATTTTCTACGCTTTTTCAGTAAAATTGTATCACTGTTCCATATAATTGACCCGTCTACTTAAATGTATTTAAAATCAAATAGCGATTTTACATTGTTTATAAGTAAAAAATTACGTTTAATCATTTACATATTTTGATTATTATATATTGTTCTTATTAAATTTATCAAAAGCAATTGTTAGATACCTGTATCAGAGTGTCACCAAAAAGCTTTTTTTGCTAATTTCTCTGATCTATTTGTCAATTATTGATATCATGACTAAACACAAACACGTTTATTTTAAAAGGATACGTAAAAGCTGACAAGCAAAAACATTCTTTTTTTATTTACAAACAGCCATAGAATAGTAGAACAATCAAATTTTTATAATTATTTTGTTGCTTTTAAATATTGAATAATCACTTTGGCACCGCACTTTAAGAATAGTTCGTTCAAATTCTCCGAGATTCCCAATTCACCTCTTTTCGCACTGTGTAAGGGGCAGTCATGTTCAGTCTTGTCCAGTTTTGTCATCAGATGTCCATGCGTAAGGCAACTATAACCAAGCCGCAGTCACGTGATGATCACCTGCGAAAAACGTTTGGTGGAATTATCAAACCATGGTTGAAATGTTGGTTTTATCTCAAGTAATTTTAATTGTTTTTTGGGCTATCTGATAATACATATTATAGTAACTATTTTTCTATGAAAATATGATTTGAGATCTATTACTGCAGTTTTTGGATAGAACTCAATAGTTGCATCCACTAATGCTTCTCATGCATATTTATCTGCCGTGGTTCCAAGATGAAATGGTATCCACAGAAAAGCAATGTTTCTGTGATTTAGATTGTGCAATTCTTGTCTAATGATTTTGGCTACAAAATGGGAAGAATATATTTTACAGATGATTTCTAGATAATTTAGTGATTCTGTAGTTATTAGAAAGTTAATTTCGAAACTTTTTTAACGTGACATATGGTTTTATATGTATATTGCAAATAGTTTTCCTGTTAAGATAGGATTAGTCTCCGCTAGTTTATATTTCATCGTTTGTTACAAAGGCAGATGCTACAAAAATATTGTGTTATATTCTTTATTTTCCTTTATATGTTTGTTAGAGGTGTGTAATTATTGATCGTTTCTACACATTTTATCTAGGATTGTCTTTTAGATCTTGTGGTAACCAGTCTGGCTTTACCTTTGTACCGTTTGTACTTCTGAATAGCTTTTTTACACTCCTTATTCCACCGTGGATTTGCTTTATCTCTTTTAATATACTTTATTTTACGTATGTCTTTTAAAGCTGCTTCCGATGATTTCTTAAAAATGCGCCTTTATTTCGGATAAGGTGTAACTGACGTAAGTTTGATCGAATATTTTTTTATTTAAATTGAAATGTTATTACTCCGATATAAAACTTTTTCTATCTAGCAATTGTGATTTAATTAAAGAGTTGGCGTACACAGTGAAATGTCTATAGAAGAAAATGTCCCCGTCGATGAGTTTAAGTGTATGCTACTACCATCATTTATTATTGCAAGGTTTAATGTGATAACGATGTTTTTAATCTTTTTTCTAGTAGGTGTAGTTTTAAAGTCACCTCAGTTAGTATTGTGTTCATTTAGATCCCCCATAATGAATTTCGGATTAGGAATCTGATTCATTAAGTTTACAAGATCTTGTTCTTTTGGGTTATAATTTGAGATATATATATATATATATATATATATATATATATATATATATATATATATATATATATATATATATATATATATATATATATATATATATATATATATATTACATAAAATATGTTGACTTTTTGTGTAGTACTCATTTCTACAGCTACAGCTTTGAGATTTGTGTTTAATGGAATTTCTTTGGATATTATCTGTTGATACATAAATTGCAACTCCACCTAATGCGTGATTTGTATTATCTTTGTTTTTAAATTATAAATTAAAGTAAAATAATATGTGGGCGAGAGAGAGGTGGGTTTCACAGTTCTGGATTTTGTGTCGAAGATGACTCAAACATATCTGGGGGTAAGTTTTGATTTATTTGCGAGCTGTGTGTGTTGGCGGATTGTGAGCTGTTGGAAGAAGCAGCTGCAGGTAGAAAGTAGGTATTATATTTATAATACTTCTATCGATGTAAAAACTATAACTTGATCTCTATTTGGTGATGGAATTTTGAACTAACTCTACTGAGTATAATTTATCCGCTACATTGACATTCTATAAAAAAACATTGACATTTGAAGAACTGTGTGTAAGATTATCCATTATCTGCCTTCTTTCGTGAAATGATAACGTGTTTACTTTTTGAATGTTAGAATGAGACCCGAAAATAACATTCTGATTTAAATTTAGAGTATTAACTTTAAAGAATATAAAGTATTATATTTTTGACTATAATTATTCCAGCCCTCAGTAAACTTAATTGTCCCAATAACCTAATTGAATCGCTTAAAAATTTATCTTTTTTTCTGACTAAAAAAAATAGATACCATCATTTTTTTAGGTGTAGGTGTGAATACTATACGTATTGTGTTATCACTTATGTCATAGAACTCTGGTCTAATGCAATCTTATCCCAAGAGTTACTTTTCGCAATAGGAAAAAAACTTTAAGTAACATGGTTTGTCATTTTTTTTTTTGCTTTAGGGTAAATACCCACACAGCCAGACACAAATTTTTAAAAACAGATACCAGGGTTACACACGGATTACACTCTTCTCGTCCAGAGGCCGATCAGGGCATTTTTATAAACGATGAAAGGTAGGCCTCGGACAGATAGGTATAGGTACATTAAGGAAAGACATCAGGTATTAACAAAGGTGGTTATATTTGTATATTCGTTGTTCTGACGAAAGACAGCAAAAAATCGTAAATTTCTTTTCTGTCTAAAGCAAGAAGATGCAGTATATTATATGGACTTTCAATGTTTAATTTTAAAAGTTTTCTGAAAAGCTCATTAGATCCAGCTCTATATTTTAAACAATCAAAAAAGATGTGATCCAGGTCACCGATTTTATTACAGGCTTCACAAAGATCACTCTCAAGTATTTTTGTTTTTAAATGTGCTGGATAACATGCGTGACCAAACTTCATTCTGCCGATAGTAGTTATACTTGTTCGACTGTAGTCGTACTCATTGTACCAAGGTTTTCTCCTTAATTTGGTTTTAAGTCTGGTGTAACGTGTTGGATTTGTAAAGCTGTACTCTTGCCATAAATAGGACCATTTCTTCATCATTCTCTGTTTTGCTATGATTATTTGTTCATCTGTAGTTAATTCGTAATTTATTTGTTCCCTCATTACTATGCTTTCTTTGGCAATTTGATCTGCAATTTCATTGTTTGTTATTTCTGCGTGTGCTTTGACCCAGAAGAATTTTATATATTTATTTTGATCTTGTAAATGTTTGAGTATTGCTTGGATGCTAAAAATAATGTCGTTAGTTGTGTTTAAGTTTGATTTTAAAATTTTAAGAACGGAAAATGAATCGGAAAAGGTTATAGCATCCTCTTTCTGATGAACATATTCTAGTGTTTTTAGAATTGCTATTGCCTCAGCTGTGAAAATAGATGTGTTTTTGTTTAACTTATATTTTTTCTGTATACTTTTCGGTATTACGAAAGCGCAACCTGTACCATTAGTGTTTTTTGATCAATCAGTGTATATAGTGACGTAGTTTGGATGTTCTTTTAACATTTGATTTATGACTACACTATTAAATTATGCTGACTCCGAATAAAGGGGTATATTCACATCACGGGAAACAAAGTGATCAAAGTTGGCATCAATTAAGATTTTAAAATATTGGCAAATTTATAAAAAACTTATATTTATACTTAAATTTATATTTTTTATTGTGGTTATACATTACGTTCTATAATGATCATAATATGCTTGACTAGTTACAAAAATGTTATCCCGTCACTCTAATATTTTAATATTGATTGTATGTAATGCAAAAATGAATATATCTAAATTACGAATTTTATGACCAAAAAAAATTATTTAAAACTCCTTTGTAAAAGGTATATAAATAAAATACCCTATCGGGCTACATCACAGAACGTTTTCGGAATTAATATTCCATCATCAGTGTTATCTACATGTACATGTTTTGAGCCACTAAATACTTGGCTTAAAACTTGTTAAATTGAATTTAAATTACATTACTTGATCTTATATACTAGGATGTTTAAGTTAATTACATGGCAACGTAAAACTCCACTGGAAGTTGCTAGTCCTGAGACAAAGTGTCTACGAGGAGTTGTTGATAGTTGCTATCAGTTGCAATGAGTTGCTAACAACCTCCAGTGAAGTCTTAGGTTGCCATGTAATAAATTCCTGTTGTAACTTAAACATCCTAGTATATAAGATCAAATAATGTAATTTAAATTTAATTTAACAACATTTAACGGGTTTTTACCCAAGTATTTAGTGGCTCAAAACATGTACATGTAGATAACACTGATGATGGAATATTAATTACAAAAACGTTCTGTGATGTAGCCCAAAAGGGTGTTTTAATTATATACCTTTTAAAAAGAATTTTTAAATAAATTTTTTGTGATACATGGTATACAACCAGCTACAGGAACTTAGTTTTCTTGTGACTTTTTTGACTCTTTCTCTCTTTAATACATATGCACAATATTTTTATACAAATAAGAATGAGTTTTAAAAATGTATTAAAATACAGAATATGCTTTCCCTATTAATCTAAAATATGCACTCTTTACTGAATAATTCAATCATGTATAAAATTTTAATACGCCTAATTAAATGACGATAAAATAGTCATAAAAGTGACATTATTTATGAAATAGAAACCTGCATAATATGGAAAAATTTGGATCCAAAATCAAAACAATATAATTAGGGTTCTGAAATATATTTTTCATTAGACAAGAATGTTGAACAATAATAATGCTAATGATGTATTTCTTTCAACATTTTACAGTGTTAAATCATTAATTTTTGGAAATAGTATCATAGCCATTGGCGAATATCAAAAGAAGACCATTATTCTACAATTAAGGTAGTCATCAAAATTTTATTATTGTTCAGAAACTAGCTTTGTAGCTGTGGGTGATGGGAACTTTTTATTGAATGTGTACATTTACCAAGAAAAATAGGCACACCCATAATTTTTGACAAAATGGCCTAAATTTTCTTTTTAAATTGTAAGGTTTGTTAGCGATTTTCACGTATTGTTCGAGGGTTCCCAGTACTAATATATATCAGGAGTCTACTGCGTCCAACACTATTTAAATAATAAAATTACATCTAGTCGTCAATCATATTTGATTAACAAAAATATGTATTAAAGACATATATAGGTTCTTTGTATCCAATAGGATTCATTAGACATGAAGTTGTTGATGTTGTACCTTGGTTTTCTTGAAACACGTGGATCACGAACACTATACATTAAAAATGTATAAAATACTGAACTAACTAACACGTTGAAAAATTTGAATAATTAATTCATTTTACAAACAGATCGGCCCTTAACTGTCCTCGCGTACAGTCTATATGAATTTCATCCCATGACACTTTTGGTTTAAGGGTGATTGCAAATACCAACAGCTGCCACTAGATTATCAGTCGTAACATAATAATATATAACATATATACCGGCGACCCTGCTGTCTCCTCGATACGGGGCCAATCTATTCATTGAAATTCCTTTCTTTATTCAAACATCGTAATCGTTGAGATTCATTATTCAGACAGGAAACAAGTTGTCGTGCATTCTAACTAGACTTCTTTCTGGAAGGATGCCTTTAGGGAGTTGTTGAATAGCTGGTTCGAAGATTCTGAAAATAGTAGTCAGTAGGTCTGGTTCTGGTTTCGCAACAACAGGTATTAGGATCTCGGATCGGACTGGTAATAGAACATTTTCTTCAACACAGATGCGGCATATTGTTTCACTACATACTGTTGACATTGAAACTACTTCTTCATTTTCAATTTGAAGGGCATTTGGTTTTAAATTGAAGTTAACGTTACGATAAAGCAAGAACTCTATACCAACAATGATATTATCCATGATATCAGCTACCAGCACACGATGTATGATTTTCTACCTTCCGAGTTGCAACCCTACGTCGTTATAACCACGCATAGGAGCTACTTTTCTGGTTGCGGTTGTTAAAGTATAACTTCTCTCACATCGACGGATGTCCGAAACAGATATCATCCTTGTAAGTTGCGCCAGTATCAATGGTTATTTGAAAAAAAATTTCATTAAGTTTACCAGAAATTTTAAGACTTTTTCCGTTGTACTGAAGCTGTAAAACTCTAACTACTAGGGCATTAAAGTCAACCGTTATGGCCTCTTACGGTTGGTTACTGATCGTTTTCCTGTTTATTTTGAGGAGGTACCGTATACTGACATTGATATTTACGATGAAATTCTCCACACTGCAAACATCTAAGTGTGGTTGGACGACTGTTGCAGCTTCTATTTGCTATTTGCTTGAGAAAATCTTTAAGTCTTGTTAGAAGTTCACCAAATTTTTCGTTATCGTTGATAGACTAAAGTTGGAAAATTCTTATGTGACTGTTGAGGCGGTTTTGGCTGCCTCATAGTCTAACGAATGAGCTTAGTCCCCTAGTGTTTCCTTTCTAGCCATTCGCATAACCTGCTGCATTTTGACGTCGCGTAGTCCATCTACAAAACTCTTAAAAGCCAGTTGTTCGAGAAAGTCATCTGGGACAGTGGGATAGGCTAGTCTTATAAGGTGTGCTATATCGGCTTCAAATTCTTGTAGAGATTCGTCGGATTTCTGCTGTCTGGATCTTAACTGAGTTTGGTACATTTGTTGCAGATGTTTGTCACAATAAAGCTTTTCCAATTGAGACACCAAGCTGAAAGAGTTCTTTAAAAAGAGGTGGCTGCAAAACATGAAATGCTCTCCCTCGGTGAAAAACTACAGGTGCAAATGCCTTTTCTTCATCCGACTACGAATTGGCTTATGCAGCTGCAAGAAACTGTTTCAGATAAACTGGCCAACTAATTGTACCATCGAATGTTGGTGGTTTGACTTTAGCTATGCTGAAATGACGTGAAATTGAGAAATAGTTGTAAAATTTGACTGACTAATTATGTTGGCAACATCGTCTCTAAATTTAAGGATACGAGGTATTCTCATTCACAGCCTCTAATATCTCTATGCGAATTGCGTTGAGGTCTTAGTAACGACTTCTTGTATCTCTGTACGCAGTTATGTAGTAGTCACATGCACTTCCGCACGAAGTTCTAAATTGGTGTCTTGTGTCCTCGACTCCCTTCTACAAGTTTTTTATGTTTCATGATTGTAGCTTGGTTTTCTTTTACATTTTCTTGTAATGCAGTCTTTTTTTCGGTTATCTTACTAGTTAAATTATTTTACAATGTTGTCATCGGACCCTGCAGCATGACTAGTACTGCAGGATATTGGTAGGGACCTTTCATTCTCGGCATTTTTAACTATTAGTCGTCTGAGCTTGGTCATAAAGACATCTCACTACTGACACCAATTTATACCGTGGCTTTCTTAAAACACAAACACGTGGATCACAAACTCAAACTTCATTAAAAATGTATAAAATACTGAACGTTCTAACTTACATTGAAAAATTAAATAATTTGACAAACCCCTCGACCCTCAAACGTCCTCTCACTCCATTATCAGTCGTAACAATATACTTTTTTGCAAACATTTTTGTTTAACTTTTGCTTCAGCGGAAGTTGTAAATATATATATATATATATATATATATATATATATATATATATATATATATATATATATATATATATTATTGTGATATTTAAAGTCTTGGTGCGCCAAGCAATAATTAGCTAATTAATTTTTTTGATTAATTAAAATTATTTAAATGATATGATTATGACTCTATCACAATTTTTAATTCTTTTATCTCAGGGTTAAATTCGTGCTTCAATATCTATGCTATTACATGTGAAAGGTAAGGTCCAGAGAATACCGGAATAATAAAA
The DNA here is from genome assembly GCF_040954645.1 of Diabrotica undecimpunctata. NCBI lineage: Eukaryota > Metazoa > Arthropoda > Insecta > Coleoptera > Chrysomelidae > Diabrotica > Diabrotica undecimpunctata. Next base: position 77,376,203 of record NC_092805.1, read on the forward strand.
AACACATATGATCTAACACTATATATTGAAATAAAAATAATGAAATAATTCACACTCAAAAGTTTTCAATAAACAAATCTCATATAAGGATTCTCAAAATTTTGTTCTCCGTACGTGAACAATCAAAATTTATGGTACAAACAATATTAATTGAAATCTCAAAATTCCGAACTATTCTAACTCTCCTAATCAAAATATTTATATCCTTTCTAAATTAAGTGTAAAAATTGTGTTATCAATAAAAGAAAAAACTGCAGAAAACAAAATATCTCTCTCTGATGATGAGTGGTCCAAATCCTTGTTCCTTGTAGACTATATTATCTCCTCTCAACCGCTCCCTATGTAATCAGCAATCTTACACAGATTGTTGCAAGTATATCGTCCTTAATGATCTCCTTCAAAAGCACAAATCATTCAAATTATGATAGCCTTTCTCCTCTCGATAAACTGAATCTCTCGTTGGCCCGAGTGAAAAATGACTCTTGGAATATCTTCTCTTTACGATAAACTGAATCTCTCGTTGGCCTGAACAGTGACTCTTGGAATATAAGTAGAGAAATATGACTTACAATATTTTGCTGCTTCAGCTTTTGTCAGATACACTAACTCCACAAAAACTCACTAACATTCAACACTACTGCTTGCTACATTTCAGGAACCGCCAGAGAACAATCACTGTTCCTCTTACAGATTTGGAAAACCAACTGCTTATCTTTTTTCTCTCCTCAATCTCGCTAAACTTTTTCCTACATACTTATCCCACCTTTTTCAATCTCCGCCAATCAAAACTCGTCACAATTCCCCCATTTTTTCATTTCGATAACAAACAAATTTTTACCTATAATTATAAAATTTCCTAAAACTTATTTACAAATAATATTTTTCTATAATTCTTAAAAACTAACAAAAACCTCTTTCTATAATCCCTTCTATTGTCTTTAATCACTGCATTAATGTATTTCAATTGTCTTTGGGATTTCACTTAAAATTATGCGGGTCACTCAAGTATAACAAAGAAATAATTTATGCAAAGCTTACATTTTGTTTAGTACAGGTAATTCAAGAAATTAATAACTCTCCTTCTTCGAAATGTTTGTTGGATATTATCCTACTTATCTGAATTATTTTAATGTTATTGAATTTTGAAATATTTTTAAACAAACCAATATTTTTCTCGATTTTACATATCATAACAATATATATATATATATATATATATATATATATATATATATATATATATATATATATATATATATATATATATATATATATATATATATATATGTTTTGTTTGTGTATATAGTTTTATGAGTCTTTTTAAATAACATAAATATAGGGTTTTTATCGCGGTTCTCAAAGAATTAGTTTGTAAGCACTTTTTGAAATTATCTTTATTATAATTATTATGAAACACACATATATATCTAATATAGACAATGCAAATTTAAAACAAACTATCTTTAAATTGAAATTCTTATGACACTAATTAAATTATATTAACAAAATTTGGTATCTTTCTGTCACTGAATGCCTAAATGAAACTGTTTTCAAAAATAAAGATTTTAATCACCACTCAATGTCTTCGTTGTCAGCCTCGGTTATCCTTCTTTTTGTGAACTTGCATTGCCAAATACACCACAATGTTTTAATTATCAGCTTCCACCATTTTAAAATATTTTTCTTCTCAATAGCATGTATAAATGGGTAAAATATTCTTCTTCCTAATAATCTTTTTTTCTCTTCCAATCTCCAATCACCATATACATAATATAATTTTTAATTTCCAATTAATATTCTCTTCCAATCTCCAATCACCATATACATAATATAATTTTTAATCTCCAACTAATACTCTCTTAATACTAATTTTTAATCTTTATCTAATATATTTTCCAACTACTGAATCACTGATTACTGACTATCTTGAATACTGCATTCATGACTATTGAATACTGACTATACTGACAGACTTGACTGCATACTGACTGATTTGACTGCATACTGTCTGACTGACTGACTCTACTGACCATTTTGAATCCAAATCACATCGTATTTATATCATTTCAATGTTCACGAATATTCTTGAAAGATAATCTATTCGAATCCTTCTATTTCATAAACACTACAATGTTCTCGAACATTGTACTACGATAAAAGGTTAAATTCTTTCTATTGAGGTCTTATTTGAGATTTCTAGATAATTATTTACTATTCTATCTAGAACACTACTATTCTAACTAAAATTCTATCGGGGATTTTATGGACATTTAGGCTTTTCAGATCAGAATATAAACTTATATATAAATTACATCTTAAATTTATAAATAACACTATTTTTTAATCCATAATTATTTATAAAAGTTCCTACAACTAAATTTACTTCAGTGTATATTTGGTTGCCTATAAAGATGGCTTACTCAAATATATTTATAATATCATAATTATTAAAATAACCAAATACATTGCAAATAAAAAACTTTTTAAACTTATTATTATGCTAATTTCTTAAGAATGCCCTCATATAAATATTCTTTATAATATTCTCCAGTATATAACTTATAAACTATTTCTTCAAAATCACCATTCAAGTTCATTCCAGATTACCTTCGTTTCTCCTAGATTTAATATTATCTCAATATATAAATATATATATATATATATATATATATATATATATATATATATATATATATATACACTCGCGATCATAAATCCGGGTCACCTTAAAAATTTTAAGTTTATTGAATATTTTTGCCTCTGGTGCAGTAATAACCTTTTTTTAGGCTAATGTATTTTTATTTGTCATTAATGTTTGTTTTGAAAGAAAAAAACAACGGTTTTTTATTGTTTTTATTGAAAAAGCAGAAAACAAACCAAATTGTTGATAAAACAGACATACGAAAAAAAAATTGAAAATACAGAACGTGGTGAAACATCAGTGAAATTTCAGTGACTAATATCGTGTATTGCCTCCACTTGCTCTAATAACCTCTTGCAGACGACGGGGCATACTCTCAATTTTTCTCCGGATTACATGTTAAGTGGTAACGTGGTACGTGGTAAGTTATTCCACTCTCTCACTAACAGATCTTTAAGCTCCTTTGCGTTGTTAGGAGGTGGTGTATGGGTTTGAATACGTTTTTTCAAATCGTCCTAGAGATGTTCGATGGGATTCAGGTCCGGAGACCTAGCTGGCCGGGGTAACCTCGTAATTCCAACCCGTCTAAGTATTGCATACTGATCCTGGCAACGTGCGGTCGCGCATTGTCCTGCATAAAAACGGCGTCTTCTCCAAGTCTCGCCATGGTGGGCATAACATGTTCTTCCAGAATCTCCGTAATGTACCTTCGTGCAGTTAAGGACCCATTTTCGATGAAGGGTAATTCTGTGCGGAAGTCGGAAGATACACCTCCCCAAGCCATGGACGAGCCTCCACCAAATCACGCTCTTGGGGCAATGCAAGCTTGTGAAAATCGTTCACCGGTTCTCCTCCAAACTCTTACACGTCCATCGGATCCAGTTAGGCAGAAACGGGATTCATCTGAGAATAACACTTTGCTCCAATCATTAATTCTCCAATGCGCGTATTGTCGAGCAAAAGCTAGTCGTGCAACTCGATGCGCCCAGCGAAGTGGCGGTCCTGTAGCCATTACCCGAGAAGATAGTCCAGAAGAACATAGTCTTCTCCTGACTGTTGCAACGCTAACATTGCAATTTCGTACTTCCTGTAGACGATTTCGATGCACAACCGCAGTTGAGATCCGGTTTCGTAAAGCCTGAAACATAAGTAAACGGTCATCTCGTGCCGTGGTCGTTCTTCTTTGTCCAGATCCAGGTCGTCTGGTTAGCAAACTCATCTCCTGAAAGCGTTGAAGCACTCGTTGAACCGTAGAAAGGCTTACGCCAACAGTTCTTGCGACTTGCCGTTGAGTATGACCGTCTTCCACAAGCGCAACAATGCGTGCCTTTTCAACAACAGTCAAAGGCATTTTTGGCAAAAAATAAACAATAATAAACACTAATAATGGCACTAATACACACTAATGGTGGCAATAATAAACGTTTGTTTGTTGCGTTTGAACAGAAAGTCGAAGCACAAATGAGACATTTAAAACAAGCGGCAGTTACAGGTACCGTTCATTTTGGGAAGTGTATAGTTTTCTGCGAAATTGGCATTATTGGAATTCTTTGTTACAAAGGAAACCACTAAGGCGACAACAATTCTCACAAACATGCATTAGTTTGTATTTGTGTTATTATTATTTACGATAAAGCTCGTTAAAAATGAAATAACGGTGATTTTCAAGGTGACCCGGATTTTATGATCGCGAGTGTATATATATATATATATATATATATATATATATATATATATATATATATATATATATATATATATATATATATATATATATATCTATATATATATATATATATATATATATATATCTATATATATATATATATATATATATATATATATATATATATATATATATATATATATATATATATATATGGATCGAAAAATCGAAGTTTCGAAAACTGTTTTGGAATAATGCGCAAAAGTTGCCAATTGGTATTACAAGCTTAATATTTTTATTTGCGATTTTTATGTTCATCTTCTGCTCTCTACCAGGACAGGGGTTGAAAAACTACAAAATACGAAGTTATGATCTTAATTTAAAAGTTAAGTAATAAATACATGTTATTATTATAAAAATGATATCCAATTGAAATATCTTTAAAATATGTCATTTTTTTCTTCTACCTACTCTCTATTCTCCCTCTTAACTTTGATTATTTATTGTTTGTAGTCTTTTTTTGACTTAAATTTAGGCATATCTTTGCGCGAATTAATTTTTGCCTTGATAAAACTGTATCTTTTTTGTGACCCAACAACCAATGAAGTTGCTTCAGTTAGGAGCTCCACGAATCTTTCTACAGATTACTCTACTTTCAAATATTGAAGCAATTAAGGGTAAGTTATTTTATTGTTTTGATCAATCAGATCAATATAATCATCTGCGTCAAAATTAATTTGTAAAATAATAAAAGGTCAGAGATTAGATGAATTAATATGGGCATTAGTTTTTGCTCTCGTTTTTGCGACGAAGTGCAAGCTCTCTTATATGCGGGCCAGTGTCATGCAACATGCATATCAGAAGCTTTTCGAGATGTACAAAATAGGCAATTCTTTGAATTACAGGGTCTACAACACTTTTTCAAATTTTGCTTCAGGTATGTACTACGTTTTATTGTTTGCAAACATACTTTGCACCATTTACACATGATGAGCTGTAGCGGCAGCATTATTTAATCTAAAGCCATAAAAGAGCATAAACCATGACAATAAATTTGGTCAGTTTCTTTAATTCTGATGTTGGAGTTTTAGTCCTAACATTAAGTCGTAGAATGCGATTCGCCAACGTGAGCCATCGAGAATGAGTCAACTTTCCAGGACTTCGGTTTAATAAATCGATAGAATATTCTCCTGTAGAAATTGCGACATAAATTTAAAACAAATATTTCTGATCGGAAATCAAGTCAACTAAATCTAATTTGGATTTGAATTTTTGTTGGATCTTCGGGGAGTGGAGTGAAATTGTTATCGGAAAGAAATGTAGTGACCTTGTCGTTATATAACTTCTGATCTAGAATGACTAGACAATTGCCTTTGTCTGCTTTACTAATGATTAAATTATCATTATGAAAATTATCATTATGAAAAATCCTGAAATTCTCCATTGGTTTCGATATGTTGATGACTGTTTAGTCTTCATATCAGGTAACTCGAATTCAGCTGATCTATTACTCTCTAAAATAAATCAAATCCACCCAAACATAAAGTTCACCATGGAACTAGAGTCGTATCAATCTATTAATTTAATCGACCTTACTATTACCAGATTAAACGACCATTTCGATTTCAGTATCTATAGGAAACCTACACAAACCGACCACATCATACCTTTATCTTCCAACCACCCAATGTCACATAAATATGCAGCCTTCCATAGTTATATTCACCGCCTAGAAACAATCCCACTATCACAATCCAACTACCAAACAGAACTCAATATTCTAAAGCAAATAGCATCCAACAATGGGTATGACCCCAACCTCATTAACAAACTTATTAATAAGAGACAACTCAAACTATTGAGAGAGGCTGCGTTCCCCAGAGACTTGACCATTAAACCTCATTATGCTTCCTTACCTTACCTTCAAGAACGTCTTTCTGGAGATATCAGATATATCCTAAAAAGATCTGTTGAGAATACCCACATTTCTTTTAAAGTCCTGAACAATCTAGGACAATGTTTAACCAATTCAAAAGATTGCATCAACTACATGGATCGTAGTGGTGTTTACAAATTACAGTGCTCTGATTGTGATGCTACATATATAGGTAGAACCTGTAGATCACTAACTTCCCGTTCCTTAGAACACACTAAAAAAGAGAACACTTCCACCTTCTCACAACATCTTGCACAACATAAACATACCCTCAACATACCAGAAGACGTCTCTTTGTTACATAATATACCCCAAAAAATTTTTCTAAAATTAGATCTATATGAAGACTTGGAAATAGTCAAAGAAAAGCAAAGAAGCCCCAACTGCGTTAATCGCCATGTATCTTTCAACCGTGACTTTCAACCCTTACACCGACAACTCTTCTCATAACCCACACTTCTCAAATTTACCCCATCTTCTTTATCTGACCTTCCTCTATAAACGTCAACACCTAATCCTTCTCAACAATTGTTGCTTTTAAAACAACCATTCTCTCTACACTACTGTCACAACACTCCCTCCAAAAGAATTTCTTCAGCCCACTATTGTTAACATCACATCTATTATACCTCACTATTTCATTATTACAATCTTCACGTTTACATCATATTCCTGTCCATTCTTTTTTCTTTTCCTATTTCTCTGTCAATTCATATATCTACCATCCACTCATTAGTTCTAAACTCAGTAACCATTTAAACACAATCCAGCAATTCATCAGAATTCACTTTCTCCCACTTTGCCAAAACCCTTAATCAACCATTGCTCCCCCCTCTCTTAGTCAACAACTTAGTACATCATACTCACAAATAAAATTTCAGGCTTTTATGTACCGAATTTAATATAATCAAAATATATTTTGTTCAGGGTGCTAGATGCTTTAAGCATGAAGGAACTCTTTCATCTCTAATTTTGTTGATTAACTCATTTATTTTCCTTTAACCCACTCTCCTTTATTCTTTAGTCATTTCATTTACTTTTATTCCTGCCAAGTCTCTGAGGATCTCAGCCTTTTCAATTTCTTAAATTTAATCACATATATTATAACTTTAATTCCTTCAGCCGGAAGATTTTTAATCCCTTTTCTCAATCTATTGGACTCACTTATATTAAATTTTTTACGATACGAGCAGTATTAAACAATCTCATTTAAATACGAAGTCTTACATTAGCTACAAATATATACTATTTATTTTTTCCTTGTCCTAGATGTAAGCAACATAAAAGGACATTTCCATATATTTAAGCTAATTCGTCACAAATTACACTTTTTAGACCACACTCCATACGATAAAGAGTAACATAAGCTGCCTAATGCATACGTCATTCTCTTAAACATGACCTTCAACAACACCAGTAATTTACATCTTTTATATCCAATATTAAATAATTATAGAAAAATTTTTAAATCCCAACACCTGGATTGCTGTTATCATTTTAACATCATCAAAAATTTTTTTTAATCTTTTGGCTGTAGTAATACTATGTTTAACTAATATTGTTTCATGGTACATTGACATTTTGTTTTTGACACCGTTCATGGGTATCTTCTTATCAATCAGTTACCAGCTGAAGTCCGTTTGAAGAGGTTTACTCTCCGGACACTGGAACTCACTTAAGCATGGGTGTATGTTACCTGAAGTAAAATTTAATTAAAATATTAAACATCATATAATATTATTAACATCATGTACAATCTTTGGTAACACATTACATTTTAAAGGGTTTTTACCCAAATATTTTGGTGGCTCAGGCATGGTAACCTGTAAGTATAACCATTTTGTTTTTTTTTAACCTTTGTCAAAATTTTAAACCACGTTTGCTGTAATTAAATGGTTTATACTTATTTTAGGTATTTTAACCTGATGATGGAACAGTTGTTCCGAAAACGTTCGTGCTTTTAATGTTGCCCTTTTAAGGGTTTTTATAAAATAAAATATACCCACATACAAAGACTAACCTCTTTTTTTTTTAATTTATTAATAATTTTGAACTTCCACAAGGCTACATTTTAGTGAGTTTTGATGTGGTATCTCTTTTCACTAATTTACCTCTTTCTAGCGTTATTACCTCCTTAAGAAATCACTGGAACTCCATCCAACCTAACTGTCCTGTATCCTGGGATGTATTTGCAGAACTTTTACAATTAATATTTGACACTAATTTTTTGGTCTTCAACGACAAATATTACCTTCAAATTTTTGGGACACCTATGGGTTCCTCAATCTCTTCCATCCTGGTTAATTATGTACTGGATGATTTAGTATCTGACCGTTTGGGTCTTTTAGATTTCCAAATCCCTTTTATTAAACGGTATGTTGATGACTTATTACTAGCCTTACCTCCAGACAAGATTCAGGCCACCTTGTCTTTATTCAATGAGTTTGATCCTCACTTACAGTTCGCTGTTAAACTTGAGGACTCCAACACAAATAGTATTCCCTTCTTAGACATGTGTGTCATTAGAATGGGAGATAACACCCTAACTACAAGTTGGTACAGGAAACCAATGGCCTCTAATAGGTTTCTCAACTACCACTCTTGTCATCCCTTTAAATACAAATTAAACCTTATTAAAGCTTTAAGCTGCAGGCTAAATAGACTGACACATCCGATTAATCGAAGGGAATCCCTACAATTACTTAAGAATATTCTGATTGAGAATTCCTATCCATCCTCCCTTATTAATAAATACCTTTTCGTTCAAAGCTATGGTTCTTCTTTAAATGACATACCCAATGGTGACCAACTTAGAATAATATCAAATAATTCAATTAACAACACTGTTCTGCCTAATACTGTACTTGGGAATCCAACTACCCATTACTCATCGTTACCTTATTTTCCTCAAGTTACTGAAAAACTCGTTAAACTGTACAAACATAACAACGTACCGGTTAAAATTGCAATTAAGAATGCTAAGACTGTCAGGAATTTGTTTTCTAAAACTAAAACACCTCTGTCCCTTCTGGAACAAGTTAATGTAATATATCATATACCTTGTGCTGAGTGTGACTCATGTTACATCGGCAAACAGGGAGATCACTGAGACGACGTTTTACGACACACCGCAGTGATATTAATTTATCTAAACATACTTGTGCTCTTGCCCAACATGATATTAGCACTAAGCACGAAGTAAACTTTAATGAAGTTAAAATTCTTGGCACTGAACGTAATCTCGTTAAAAGACAGTTTTTAGAAATGTGTTCAATATTAAAACATCCAAATACCCTTAATAAGAGAACCGACATTAGTAATTTGAGCCAAATTTATCATGCATTAATTTTGCAGAATTAGGCCTGATATGTTGTTGACTTAAATTTTGTCCCACAATGGGTTTTTTCTTATCACATTTTCATATAATAAATTTAAAATAAAATAAAATAAATTATTCTTTCTTAAACTTAGATTCATCAACTTACATTTTATTAACTATTTGTCAATATCACTTTTACATAATTAAGTAATTGTTCTTTTTGATGAACTTGGTTGATAAAATTTTAAACTGTAATTGATTCATAGAATCTTTTTCATTACGGTCCGAAATGATTTGAACCTTTGGACTGTGGAAGTTGTATGAATCTTCACCTGTTGGCTGGCTAACCAGTGACGTTATATTATTATAATATATGATATCTTGATTGACTTCGCATGCTTTGTTCTTTGTTGACAAATCAATCACTGTAGGATAAATGGTGATCTTAACCACCTTTTCCTTTCATTGTTTGATTTCTTAACGACAAGTTGTCAACCAAATTTATCACATTCTTTGAATATACCGCCCTATTATATAGAGGTTAGTAGTTTGCCTTGCTGTTCTTGTCATTTTGACCTCAAGGCCATCTCTATTCACGTTGTTTGCGTGGGTGTTAAACCTGTAAATTCATTTATCGGCGAGACTCAGTAAGCTTAAGACTGGTAACTTCATTTTATCTTTATACTAAATTAATTTAAATAACTTATAATGTTACCTAAAGTTAAATTTAAAATCTAAGTGATTAAATAAATTGTTGAAAGTGTTTTCTCATGATCTTTCTAGTTCTTTACACTTTAAAATAAACCTTAATGTTTTTTTACTTAAGTTTTTATAATAACTTTTTTATATACATGTATGTTTATCACATGTTCTTTTGCTGTGCTAATTTTGTTAAATTGCAAACTATACCAAGTTTCAATTAATTGATTTATACAACTTTACTCTAAATGTCCAGTTTCGTAAGCTTTTTCATATTTTTAACATCATTGACTGCTACATATCTTTGTAAGGTAACACACTTTTATTGTAACTTCTCTATGGATGTTTGGTTTCATATTGTTCTTTTTAGATGAACTGATGATGCTTTCTGAGCAGAAAGCGAAACGTCTTCAATAAATAGATGAAGTAGCCACCTTCTTTGTCTTTTATTTCTCCACTTTGACCGAAAAACCCACCACTCTTCGAGTGTACCTTAGTTTATTTTGGATTGACGGTCGTACTCCTTTTCTCGATGTTTTCTGTATATATATATATATATATATATATATATATATATATATATATATATATATATATATATATATATATATATATATATAATATAGAGAGAGAGAGAGAGAGAGAGAAAGACAGAACAAACCAATCTTCATAGTTTCACAATGAAAGTAGGTAATTGATTGTGGTGTCGGACTTCCGCTACGGCTGAATTGTTTTATTTTAAGATTGTTATATTTGCGTTCTAAGGAAATTGTCCTAATATAGTAAGGAATTCGTACGGGAAAGTACTTTGGTGCAATGCCAATGTCAACCTTTCCAATGTGATTCTTGCCAATGTTAACCTAGACAAAAAAAGGCAAAAGTCAGACGAAAATTTAATTTCGCCAAAAGATTAACTAAGTGTTTGGTTATGGCACCACTCTGACTGATAGTAAGGAACTGAGGAGGAAAAAAAAATAATTGTGTAGAAGGTATTGCAAAGAGGTACAACAGACTGCAGAGATGTCAGGCATTTATAAAAGGCTCATCAAGGACCATCAGATAAGTATTTTCTCACTTCAAAAATTAGTCAGGTAAATACAATCAGAGTGGTGAAATATGTGGCGGTGGCTCTTATTTGCAAACCTGGCAGATACATACCAAAAAGCTATGTCTGTAAGACTGATAAGTAATTTTTTAATATGTACGCTAGTCTGTCATTCGTAATAAAGCAAACTAAAGTTGCTTAATTGGCACAATAGAGTTATGTGTGAGTATAGAATACTCTACGAAAACACCACTGCATTATCTTATACAAAGGGTGAAGTACGTTCTGTAAAATCATTAGGTCATGTTGAGTGCATTTCTCGATATAAAGGAAGCATTCGTCAAGTTCTCCTAGAACTATAAGGGCGATTCGTGTAAAAGTAACATATGAAACTAGCTGTTATATATGCCTAGCAGCCATGTGATATACGTAACGTTATTTTGGGAACAGTCTCAGCGCACTAGTAATCAGAGACCGTCCGCATTGGGGAATCTTATCTCCTCCCCTAAAGAATTCGTTCATGGATAGGCTGATATCTAGACTTAGCATTTTAGTCCACGGCAAATTTAATAGCGCAGTCAAATATATAGATAGCTAGCACATTCAGAGAAGAGGCTCTTATTGTAGATACAGAATGGACTTCAAACGTAGGGCTTATCATAAGCCTCAGAAATTTAAAAATTATGAAATTTAATAAAAGGAGAAATTTAATGAAATTAAATCCTACAAGCCTAAATGGTACACACATAAATCTAGTGAGTAAGGTAAAGAATCTTAGGATAATACATATTATTAAGATTTGCTTGAAATCAGCAGGTAGAACGAACAATCAAGAGAGAGCCAAATGCAGCAAAAAAATTTCATACTCAAAGTAAGCAAGGTGCAAAGACACAGTCAGTAAGTCGGAGTCGTATGGATTTTAAGTGGTACACTAACGGCAACTATAGAGTCCCTACTGAACATATCTCGTTCACACCTAGTTATATAAAAGAATAGGTTATTATAGACTGCGAAAAAACCTAAGTAACCGTTAGGTCAATATATAAAAACATAAATGTAACAGGGATACCGAATGGATGATCATTGACGATATGCTACCAAGATACAGGCCTAAAATATTTCTCTAGTGGATACCTACCCACGAGAGGGATAATATAGAGAAAATACTCGATTCAGACTGTCGGATTATATCTTAAACGGTATCAGGTCTTAAACTGCGGAAGTATTTTACGTTACTTTGTATTTTGGGCCAACATTTTTGTAATCTTGCACTGTACATTCTATACTGTTAATATGAGGGCTTTGGAAGTAAAGCGGAGCGAACTATATGCTTAGAACTATATGCTTATAAAAGTCCCAAGGTGGACACTAGACAAGAATAGAAATGTCAAGAGGAATTCGATAGAGTAACGAAACATAACAATGTATTGATATGTGTAATAAGTCGTTGGGAATACACGGCAATAAAAAAAACTGATGAAGTTATTAGAATAACATCAGTTACAAAAACATTGGTCCAAAGCAGGCCGTAAGAGTGCCAAAACGCATTGTCTCTCGCATTGGAAAAAATATCCGGGCAATTACATAGCAAAGTGTATATTCGAATATTCGAAGGACATGTGTTAATAGAGCTAAGGTACTACGGAAAACAAGCAAGAATCAGCTGTCATAACAAGCTTTCTTATTGGGCATGTGCCTGTTAAAGATACCTACATACAATGAGAGAGACTGTTTTATGGAGGCTTATTCTGCAGACTTTGTATCAGAGACTACTAAAACAGTAAATCATATCTGAATATTAACACTAAAAAAATTTATACATTCTACTTTAGCATTTGTTACATATACTTAGGCTTTCTTTTTAGCTACCTTGTGCAACAACGGTATCAAACCTGTTTTATTAACACTTTTTAAACATTTTTACCAACGAAGATACAGGTCTCAATTGCAGCATCATTATTACCACACCAGCAATATTTTTTCAAATTGTATTATAGCAATGTAAGCAATTTTGTATTGTTTGTCTTCTTAACACCAATACCAACTTCACACTCTTAGTTTTAAAATTCTAACCTGAGTTTTTTAAACTCTAACGTTGGTCTCCTTAAGATAGTTATTTCTCAGCCGAAAATTCCAACTGATGTTCGGTTTTCTTGTTGGATAATATATAAATTTGTTTACCTTTTCCTATTACCGATTTGAAAATAGGCGTTAATGTCTTATATGTGATCAAAGAAAAGTATAATACTTTTATAATACGTATAAATAGTATAATACTATATGTTAAAGTCAAATCTCACTTTCTGGTTCTCTGTTTTTCTATAACATTTTTTTTTAGGAATTGGCAAACAAAATTTGCCAATCTTGTTTACGAAATGTATCTTCAAAACTAAAGAATAAATATAAAAAAAAATCGTCATTAATTGCTAATTTGCTAATCGTGTAATAATAATGCAATAAACTTGTCTCGATGAATATTTTAAATGTAAAACTATATAATTTTTTAAAGATATAAAAAAATAGAAGGTAGTTTCTCTGAATATTGTCGACAAGTTGTTCAACTGGAATTTAGCCCCGTGTAAGGTTGTTTTTGACGTTATTTTAAAGATGTGTTAATGGGATGTCTATGAGCTTTAATATACACAGTGTTTCATTATCACATAATGAATAATATAAGGAAATTCGTAATCAAAACTGTGATAATTTAAAACGCTTACCTTAATTTTGCTCTTTTATTTTTACTTAGGGACTTGTTTTTGATATGTTTCTATCAAATCGGTGAAATCGTCTTTTGAACATATCCCTCTCCTTTATTTTTCACTCTCAATATTCAGATTAAATTAAGTATTTCGTGTTTGTGAATTTGTATCTTAAATATTTCGTGAATAAACTTCTTGTTATACACGTCAGCATTTTCTCTTATAAACTGATATAATTTTTGTATAAAACTTGTCACTAGCGTTAACGGTCTTTTCTTACATACATTTTTTCACTTGTTTCCTTTAGTACGAATTTTCATCTATTTTCCCTTTGTTCTTTTACTCGTATCCTAGATTACAACTGTGTAGTAACATTAACATTAATTTTTACAATAATTTCAAATTTCACGCTTTATTGATTTATAATAAAAGTTGTTCTATACTCCTGTAGAAGTTGTAGATAATATTCACTTAAAAATCATTTTGAAGTACGGTATTAATCGATTATTAGTTTTAAGTTTTTTTTCAAGTTTTCATCAAAATTTTGGGATGATTTCACTTTTGTTATTTTTTTTTTCATTCTTCCATTCATTTCTATCTGTTGCCTTCTTTCCTACGTTTTGTACCTCCATTTTTTTAATTTCTCCTCTACCTGCTTTCTCCATTTGTCTTTTCTCATAATCTCTCTTATTTTGTCTTTTTTTTTCATTATCTGACACTATCACCTAATAATGTTGCGTATACCACACACATATTTCGTATACGTCAAACCCAGAAACAGTATTAAGGTCGTGGCATATTATCGTGCACGTTGCGTTTCCAGCAAATAGCGTTTCCGAAAAATATAATTTAAATGGTTTTAAATATGAACAACGCACACTGTCCGGAACATTGCGTTTCAGACACTTGTTCAGTATATTCTAAAACAATATTTTACTGATGCCGACGGCTGCGTAACGAGTCATAACCGGTTTGTAAGGATAATGTTAATTAGATACCCGTCGTTTTCCCCTTGTTGTTTATTTAGGTCTTTGTTTGATTTTGATACAGAGTATTTAAAAAAAAATAATTTTCGAGGCTATTTTGTCATTTATGCATGTGTTTTTATTGCTTTGTGACAATTAATCACGGAAGTGATAAACAATTAGGAATTTAATAATAATTAATAGGTTTAACAATTATTTTAGAATGAATAGGATTCAGTTTAAATATGTTTTAAATTTAATTTCACCTTCAGTTAAAAAACAAAATACTACATTTAACGAAGCCATACATATAATAATAATAATAATAATAAAGGTCTTTATTTTTCCTTCAAATTCATACAATACACAAAATATATAATTTATGTATGAATAAAATACAATAAGAAAGAAAAAATGCCGAAGATCAGTTGGTGCTGATTTCAAGAAATCAGTACCTCTGCTTTTCATCTTAAGCAAGAGAAAAAAAAATATATACCTAATATATTTTTTTTGCATGTTATGTAACAATCAATTAAAAACCATAACCAATAGAAACATTTAACATTTAAATATTGTCCAAAAACTATCACACAGTTTATACATACTTCATAACACGTCATCAAATAGTTGCACATGTGTTACTCACTTAGCAATTTAGATTTAAGAGATCTCTTAAAAGATATAATCGATTTTAATTTTAATTCTTTAGCTAATCCATTATATACTTTTGATATTTGATTGTAAATGAATTTTTGAATTATTCTGTACGATGTGGCGGAGCTGTAATTGTATTTTTATATCTTGTATTAATATTATGTATGTCAGTTCTGTATATAATTTTTTTAAAAAGATATGCTGGTAGAGAATTTTTGATAATTTTGTGGAAAAGACAAGCAGCATGTAGAAATCTTCTCTTTTCCATGTTCAACCATTTTACGTGTTTTAATTTGTGATAAATAGGCTGGTGTCTTCTTACACCACAGATCAGACGAAGACACGAATTTTGAACCACCTGAATTCTTCTCCTGCCATCCGAACTAATACAAGGCCCATACACAACATCTCCATAGTTAAATTTTGATAGTACCAGACTTTCGCACAATATTCTTTTTACTTTGTATGACCGATAGCGGCGATTATGGTAAATTGTTCTTAAACTGAGAAATGCTTTACTCACACAGGTGTTAATATGTTTTGTAAATTTGAGGTGATTATCTAAATCATGAATGTGTTGCTTGTGTGAGTCCATTTCAAAAGGTAAAAGAAATAATAAGTTAGACTTACTCACAATCAATTTAATTTAACTAATCGGACGACCGGTTTCGCTTTCTATAATATGCAAAGCATCTTCAGGTCACGATACAAAGTTAAAATGCTGAAAATAATAATCCCATATTAGGGTGTTGTCTAATAAAGATAAAAACAAAGATAAAAACATAGGTAGGTGATATAAATTATATAAATTACAGTAATTATGCCAATATTACATGTCTGTGGTTTTATAAATGAATAAAATGTTTAAGCAGACAAGGTGCACAAATTGGTAACATAGTCTATTAAACTGTAATGAATTAATAAATAAACCAATAAATAAACATTACTTACATGCCGGTACTCTATTAGTTGATGGTTGAAAGAACATGGTTCAAACTATCTTGGATTGTAGATTGGAGAGCTCAGGTCAACTATTGTAATTATTTAACAATAAACGGGGAAGTTCTTGAGGAGACAGATTGTATGATCTTCAATGGATGTACAGATTGTGTGGGTGTGCAATAGTATAATCTTGTAGTTATCAAAATTTCTTTGATAAAGTTGTTGCAATATCTGGCAAATTATTGTAAAGTCCAAAAATTTTTATGTTAAAATTAAATTAAGACACAATTACACACACAGAAACACACAGAAAACACTTAAAAAACGGGGGACGAAACAGACATTTAATTTAAAAGGAGTGGATTTCCAAAAGAACTACATTTCTTAATAGGAGACAATGAGTTTTTTATGTGCTGTATATCAGATTTTAGAGGTAAACTTGACAAATGTAGGTTAAAGTGTGACAGTTCTTCTTCTATTTGAAATGCTGTAAATTAAGTTATCCAGTTTATGAAATAAGCTGATATTAATAAAAATCACGGGTGATTGACCCGATGTTATCTTAGATATATAGAACGTCCAACATCGGGTCAATCACACTTCTCCCAACATATCCGACATAAAAACCACAGCTTTGATCCACAAACAGATTTCACAATCCTCCATACTTGTAACAAAGGCTTATTACTCAATAACTTGGAACATTTAGAAATATTAAAATCTCTAAAAAATCACACAGCTGAAACTTTAAATGCACAGTTAGAACTAGAGTACACACCAGTATACTCAGTATTGATATAAACTTAATATAAATAATTTTACCTGATCTCACTCCATTTCTGCTTTCCACACCAAAATCCATATACTTATATAATTGATTACCCAATATCTTCTTTTATATGAGGTTTTCCATACAGTATCCATTATCTTCATGCACATTTTCTGGAATTAACTTCAACATCATGGTCAAACTTTTTATTCCAGTATCCCATATACATTCAAATACATTTGATATACTCCTCAGATTATTTGAATTTCTACATAAAGTTTAAGGTATGGTCCCCATGGATTAAGTTTTTGTTCACTGGATTCATTAACATGTTACTATAAACTACATTTTCCCAAAACTATATAAAGCATCAGTATTGAACTGGTATGGTGCCTCAACTTATTTAACCCAAAATTATTATTACACCCCATCCGGTTGCGACATACACTCATTTTACAAAATATTTAATTTCAAATTAACACGTGGTTTGATTGTTCCCAACACAACATGGTAAAGTCGTTCAGACTAGCAGTATTAATTAAATATAATTTTGTTAATCCTAATAATTAGCAAATCTACATTTTCAAATAGAAATATTATATTTTAACTATAAACTGTTTTAAATTTAAAATTGTTAAAGTGTCACAGAAATTATTGTACAAACTCACCATTGTTCGGGTCGGTGTGATGATACTTCTTCATGGTATTAGAAAATTGAAATAAGAATAATTTTACTTTACACCGGTTTAAATAGAGAACCTTTTACCTGTTGGTATAACCAATTTCCGGTCCCAACTGTCAGATATTAAAATTACCAACTAATTTTTGAATACTTAATTATTCAGTCAATTTCTTTAATTTTCTTTAATTTATCAATAATTTTATCAACAATGGTTTATTTACTTATTATTTAAGTTCCATATTAACATATCAGAATTGGAATAAATATTTAAAAATACTTATACACACCATGACAGATGACTCACACCAACAATTATTTCAAAGAAAGTTTGTAATTTTGTTATACATTATACATTTTCATTACAAATGTACATATTTAATTTAATTAACAAATAATCACTTAAGTTTGTTCTGTAACTTTGACTAAGCTGAGTTTGTTATCATAGAATAAGTATTACAATTATTTATATTGTTACATTGAAATCAATTATTTAAAGTTTGTTAAAGTATGCCAATATTAACACATCAAATAACTTTAATATCTAAAATTAAAAAAATTTTAGATTTTTATTAATATCAGCTTATTTCATAAACTGGATAACTTAATTTACAGCATTTAAAATAGAAGAAGAACTGTCACACTTTAACCTACATTTGTCAAGTTTACCTCTAAAATCTGATATACAGCACATAAAAAACTCATTGTCTCCTATTAAGAAATGTAGTTCTTTTGGAAATCCACTCCTTTTAAATTAAATGTCTGTTTCGTCCCCCGTTTTTTTAAGTGTTTTCTGTGTGTTTCTGTGTGTGTAATTGTGTCTTAATTTAATTTTAACATAAAAATTTTTGGACTTTACAATAATTTGCCAGATATTGCAACAACTTTATCAAAGAAATTTTGATAACTACAAGATTATACTATTGCACACCCACACAATCTGTACATCCATTGAAGATCATACAATCTGTCTCCTCAAGAACTTCCCCGTTTATTGTTAAATAATTACAATAGTTGACCTGAGCTCTCCAATCTACAATCCAAGATAGTTTGAACCATGTTCTTTCAACCATCAACTAATAGAGTACCGGCATGTAAGTAATGTTTATTTATTGGTTTATTTATTAATTCATTACAGTTTAATAGACTATGTTACCAATTTGTGGGTCGTACCTTGTCTGCTTAAACATTTTATTCATTTATAAAACCACAGACATGTAATATTGGCATAATTACTGTAATTTATATAATTTATATCACCTACCTATGTTTTTATCTTTGTTTTTATCTTTATTAGACAACACCCTAATATGGGATTATTATTTTCAGCATTTTAACTTTGTATCGTGACCTGAAGATGCTTTGCATATTATAGAAAGCGAAACCGGTCGTCCGATTAGTTAAATTAAATTGATTGTGAGTAAGTCTAACTTATTATTTCTTTTACCTTTTGATTATCTAAAGTTAAACCTAGATTTTTTGCACTAGTTACAGGTTTAATGATTTCATTATTAACAACTATTTCAATGATGTTACTCATTTCCAAACACACCCTGTTTGGACCAAAAACCAACAGATTAGTTTTTTTAGAGTTTATATTTAATGCATGATTTCTTGCCCAAGCATATCCAACCAAAAAGTATTTTTAAAAAGAAGAGGTATCACTTCCGTACAAAAGTCCTAATTGTTTATCACTTCCGTGATTAATTGTCACAAAGCAATAAAAACACATGCATAAATGACAAAATAGCCTCGAAAATAATTTTTTTAAATACTCTGTATCAAAATCAAACAAGTTCCTAAATAAACAACAAGGGGAGAACGACGGACATCTAATGCACATTATCCTTACCAACCGGTTACGACCTATGTTCCGGACAGTGTGCGTTGTTCATATTTAAAACCATTTAAATTATATTTTTCGGAAACTAAACGCTACGTGCTGGAAACGCAACGTGCACGATAATATGCCACGACCTTTAAGGTCCGTTATAGCGTTTCCGAAAAATATAATTTAAATGGTTTTAAATATGAACAACGCACACTGTCCGGAACATGGCGTTTCAGACACTTAACGTTTCCTTTCAGTATCTTCGAAAACAATATTTTACTGATGCCGAGGGCTACGTAACCGGTTTGTAAGGATAATGTTAATTAGATGTCCGTCGTTTCCCCCTTGTTGTTTATTTAGGTCTTTGTTTGATTTTGATACAGAGTATTTAAAAAAAATCATTTTCGAGGCTATTTTGTCATTTATGCATGTGTTTTTATTCCTTTGTGACAATTAATCACGGAAGTAATAAACAATTAGGAATTTAATAATAATTAATAGGTTTAACAATTATTTTAGAAAGAATAGGATTCAGTTTAAAAATTTTTTAAGTTTAATTTCACCTTCAGTTAAAAAACAAAATACTACATTTACCGAAGCCATACATATCAAACTAAAAAGTATTTTTAAAAAGAGGAGGTTTACTTCCGTACAAAAGTCCTAATTGTTTATCACTTCCGTGATTAATTGTCACAAAGCAATAAAAACACATGCATAAATGACAAAATAGCCTCGAAAATTATTTTTTTAAATACTCTGTATCAAAATCAAACAAGTTCCTAAATAAACAACAAGGGGAGAACGACGGACATCTAATGCACATTATCCTTACCAACCGGTTACGACCTATGTTCCGGACAGTGTGCGTTGTTCATATTTAAAACCATTTAAATTATATTTTTCGGAAACTAAACGCTATGTTCTGGAAACGCAACGTGCACGATAATATGCCACGACCTTTATTGATAACATCGATAAAGACATGAGGAATATAGGAATAATTAACTGGCGGAGGAAGGGACGACTTTTAGACAAGTCGCCCTTGTAATTGCTTTATATTGGATGTTGACGAATTCTCCTTCTACATTGAGAAATCAGATACACATACTGTATCTGATGTATCGGATTTCAAATTAATACACCATATTTAATGTAACTAATGAGCAGTTTTTAAAAGTCTGCCATACAAAAGCAAATCATAATTATCGGCCTCATTAACTTTTTTCAGTCCGGTTTGACAGGTTTGGTTATAAAAGCTACAACTATGAGACTTCATGTTCTTTATATGAACCTCTAACCTGTAGTATCATACATAACTTTTTTTACAGATCATTTACCTTCTGTAGTCAAGTCAAGTCTTCTTTAGACAAGTCGCCCTTGTAATTGCTTTATATTGGATGTTGACGAATTCTCCTTCTACATTGAGAAATCAGATACACATACTGTATCTGATGTATCGGATTTCAAATTAATACACCATATTTAATGTAACTAATGAGCAGTTTTTAAAAGTCTGCCATACAAAAGCAAATCATAATTATCGGCCTCATTAACTTTTTTCAGTCCGGTTTGACAGGTTTGGTTATAAAAGCTACAACTATGAGACTTCATGTTCTTTATATGAACCTCTAACCTGTAGTATCATACATAACTTTTTTTACAGATCATTTACCTTCTGTAGTCAAGTCAAGTCTTCTTTAGACAAGTCGCCCTTGTAATTGCTTTATATTGGATGTTGACGAATTCTCCTTCTACATTGAGAAATCAGATACACATACTGTATCTGATGTATCGGATTTCAAATTAATACACCATATTTAATGTAACTAATGAGCAGTTTTTAAAAGTCTGCCATACAAAAGCAAATCATAATTATCGGCCTCATTAACTTTTTTCAGTCCGGTTTGACAGGTTTGGTTATAAAAGCTACAACTATGAGACTTCATGTTCTTTATATGAACCTCTAACCTGTAGTATCATACATAACTTTTTTTACAGATCATTTACTTTCTGTAAAATTATCGGATAAATTTCTCACGGATCCGGTGAAATAAATGTATCAAACTTGTTTGGAGTTTATTGCCCATGTAAGTTAGTCATGATCTTTTTTTTTTTCGCCACATGCTAGTTTATCCTAGAATAATAAGGCATGGTATCCACTATAGTCTACTGTCATGTGTCCACTGGTATCAGTTTTATTTTAGACTTAGAAAACTACACCCTAAAAAATCTTTCTACCTCTTTATTTTTTTAAGCTCTTTAAGTGTACGCACCTGACTCATTTTGGAGTAAGTGAACACTTAGCTGAGGATCCCTTAAAATAATTTTATTCAGCGTTGACATTTCTGAAGTTTAATCTATCTCCTAGCAATATCTTTTTTTATGATTTTTTTATCTTCTTAGTTCTTTGGTAATGTCTGTCCTTTAATTTGAGAGTTTGTAATTTCACCAGGGTACTATCCAACAAGGTAAACCAAGCGCAGACTATTATCCAGGTCTGCTTTGTGTGTTTCACCATGTATTTTACGATGGTTATAATAATGTTACTTAATGGGCTCAATTCTATTATTTCAAAATATATGTGTCAATGGTCTGAACAAGATACCTGATCTGACACATGGCACTTTTTAACAGTTATATATATATATATATATATATATATATATATATATATATATATATATATATATATATATATATATACACTTGAGTGCAAAACAATCGACTCAAAAGTGATATTTGAGATTACACCTTCTGTTTCAATGTAAGAAGTATGAAAATAAAAGGATGTTATGTGCAAACAATAACTTTATTATTGAACTTACAAAAACTTCTTTTGCATTATTTGGAAGACGCATTATAAAAACAATATGCAATACGAACAAAGGTTCCTAAATATTCATCATTGGAACTAACGCAAGAAAGACGTTATGAACAGAAAAATCATCAATTAAAAAATGAATTTCTTTATTTTTCAGTATTTGATATTATCACCCCCACTCCTAATTACACTTTACAATCGATTTCGCATGGATCGGATGACTTTTATAATAAATTCTTGAGGCATTGCTTCCCATTCATCATTAAGCTCAGCTCTCGCTTCCATTATGCTCCTTGGTGCATAATTTATATCCTGGACCCTTCGTTTAAGCTTATCCTAAACATGCTCTATTGGATTTATGTCCTCTCTCAACGCAGACTAATTTATTGTAGGTATACCGATCTCAGTCAGATAGGTGGTGGTGACTCGTGTGGTATGGCATCGTGCCTTATCGTGCATTAAAATAATAGCATCACCAATAAATCCCGCGTATGGAACCACATGTTCCTCCAAAATGTCTCTGATATAACGATCCGCTGTTAAAACTCCTCAACGTCCTCCACCAGGCACGAAAACTAACTCTTTTTTCATCTATGGAAATGCCTGCCCAAAACATACAAGAACCGTCTCCATATGACACAATTTCTCGTATACAACATTGAGCAAATCGCTTTCCTGGCCTTCTATAGACTCGACGCCTCTTGTCGTTTCCATGTAGGTATTCCTACTTTCGTCGGAGAATAATACCTGACTCCATTGATAGTCATTTCAATCCAGATGTTCTCGAGCCAATTCTAATTGCCTTTTCGTCTGGACTGCAGTTAGTTTTTAACTCGTAGTTGCGCTTTTTAGTGTCAGGTCGGCTGCCTTCAGTCTCCTTCTGACTGTCCAAACACTGGTAACTACACCTCGGAGCTCTCTAAGCTCTTCTTTGAGATTAGCACCAGTTAAATGTCGATTTCTCAAGGATTTCGATACAAGAAATCGATTGTCTCTCTCTGTTGTTATTCGTTTACGGCCTCCTCTTTAGTGGCGGACATAATTACCAGTATCTTGGTACCGACGATACACTCGGGACACAGCAGATTGGCTTAAATTTAGTCCATTTGCCACGGTCCTCTGACTCAGGCCTTCTCAAAATAATGCTACTGCTTGAGCTGCTTTGACGGATATGGTATCCATTTGTAATGCAGTTGCGAACTTAGAGACTGGTGTATTAGTGGGTTGCTATGGAAATTGATACGTACGATGTTAACCGAACGTGTTAAGTCGGTGCGTGTCGATTTCACTGAGTCAAATTCTGACCCCCTCTCTACGTGTTGCATTATTTACTTGCAATAAGTCATCGGATTCACCAAAAAACAAAACTTTTTAAAACTTAATAATGAGGTTAATGATTGTACACTAAATATTTTTTAATTTACACTTTTTAGATTGAAACAGGAGACATACTTTCGCAAAATAATTTTGAGTCGATTATTTTGCACTCAAGTGTATATATATATATATATATATATATATATATATATATATATATATATATATATATAGACAAATGTTATATCAATTTGCTTCTTTTGTTGTGAAGTTACGAAAGTTGGTTTTATTCTTACTTTTATTATGTCTAAATCGTATTCTTATAACAAACTGTAGTAATGACTTACCTCTTTTATCGCTACTGATGCTGACTCAGGTCAGATAATGTGCAGTCGAAAAACAGCCGATGATTAGTTGCACCATTTATCCTTCAGTCTCTCACTAGCAGTTCCTTTCTTGGTGATGGTTGTTAGAGAATATTATATGTGAGGTACGCTGATCCGAGAATTACCTCCTTTATACTATCTTCTGTAATTTTTTTGTTACCGATGTTAATTCCCTGGAACAGAAAATTATGAAAATCAGTATTTCAATATGTTATTTGGCTATTATTTAGGAAACCGCAACTTTGATAGATCAGCTTTATATAACTCAGCTTTGCCATGAACTTATAGACCTCTTATACGGCTCTGGTAAAGCCAGGCTCACAGGCTCCTCAGCCAGAAAAGGTACCTTCCCAAGTCTACTATGTGCTTTGAAATAAGCAGCCCTCAATTTTTCATATAAGATCTAGTCGATCGATAAGAGTTACGATTAGGAAGGTTCTGAAAGTTTCTACTTCAGTTTCTTTCTCGGAGATGCAGGTAGGGCCATGGAACGCCCCATTATAATCGTGGAATCTACTGCAGGCAAGTTTGCTTCCTCCAACATACCCATCATCAGCCCATGTATTAATAGATTCGTTTAAATACTTCATCAATAGGGTCCCTGAGGCAAACGTTACTTTATGGGAACGTAAAAGTTGATTCAGGCTACTATAAGGAGCCTCATTCAACAATTAAGTATTTTTTATCCTGATCTAGTTGACTATCAGGACAGGATCCATATACAACCGCCAATTTGAATAATTTTGTAACATTATCTAGACCTAGCCTGCTCGTAAAAGTGAAAATGGTTTTTAGTGACTTTGTTGGGGAGAAGGTTATGGTATTATCTTGAGGTCTTTTTTTATATTCAGGTTTTATCAGTTATCTTGTTTAAATCGATACATACACCTTCTGTATCCGTTATCCTTTTTATTTAGATTATAGGATATTTAAATTTTTTTCTAAACCTGTATTATTATCGTTACCAAATATATTGCCTATATCACTTTAAGATTAACCACATTATTACGCCTATAGCTAGAGCTACAGATTTAGTAAACACTGAAACATTTTTATTGGACAAACGAGAACGACTGAAATATTGAAGGTTTTTGGTATAAAATAGCAATAACCGAACCGTGTAAGTACACTTTTTTTAATGTATAAAATGTAAAAAATGGGCAACGATTAGGATACAAAGTTTGATGGACAAAATAAAAATACTAAAAATAAATAATAATAATACTATAAGAAGTAAAGAAATAAATCCGCTCAAAAATAAAGCAGCTAGAAAAAATAGTAGTTTAAAGTATAAGTGCATATTGAGGTCTTTAAAACAAGCGAATGCTCGAAATAGAGCAAGTGTTTTAAAGATCAGTTATCCACGAATACTTTAGGCTATTTTTTTATTGGTACACTTTAAAATCATGTATTATTACTACAAAAAATTAAAATAGGAGCTAATAATGTAGAATGATTGAATTTGTGATGTACATCAGTATACCTTTCGTTATTATGGAAATAAGAAAAGAAAAATGAATTTGCAATCTGTCACATCAGATTAATTATTATTACTGGTTATATATTGCTTAAAATAAGAATGAGAAGAATATTTCAAACATTATTGGGAGTGCCATTAATGGAAGTACGACCCTATTGGCTTTCGAGAATGTCGGTAGTATTAATTTGAACAGCATTTCCTCGGATTTAAAAAACGAAAGTATAAATATTTCAAACAATACCAACTGTACCTTTCACATTCATTTAAAAGAATAAGACTTCCCAATATTTGAATAAAGCTTTTGAAATATTTGTTAGTAATATTGTATTCATATTTTATTTATTTAACGTTACAAGTTATGTACTCCTGTCAGGTCAGATAAATATTTAAAACTGTTGACGTTGCGATGGTGACTTTAAAACACGCGCGTTTTTGAAAGTTAAATTTAAACACGCTACGGCGTACTTTAAATAAGCAAATTGGGGTACCAGTAAAAAAACATTATATTCGACACAAGAAAAATTAAAATTTGAAATAAACAGATCAGCGTGAGGATGCAGAAAATAAATATATTGACTGTGG
This sequence comes from Diabrotica undecimpunctata, assembly GCF_040954645.1. Taxonomy (NCBI): domain Eukaryota; kingdom Metazoa; phylum Arthropoda; class Insecta; order Coleoptera; family Chrysomelidae; genus Diabrotica; species Diabrotica undecimpunctata. Next base: position 77,402,634 of record NC_092805.1, read on the forward strand.
ACTATGAATAGAATAGAATAGAATAGAATAGAATAGAAATATATTTATTCACAAGAATCGGTTGACAAACAAACAAATACACGATTTAAATGACTCCAATTAAAATAAATCGTGTCAATACAAGAAATACAAAAGTAATAAAAATATACAATTAAAATTCTTCTTCTTAAGGTGCCTTCTCCATTACTGAAGGTTGGCTATAACTACAGCAAATTGCTCTCTATCTTAGTATCGAAGAACAGCGAAGAACAATTAAAATACTTACACATAAACAACATGAAAAAAAAATTAATCGTATATATTGAATAAAACAACAAAAACCAAGTTTTTTCCAACCTTTATCTATCTAACTAAATATTCATTGGCCGAATAAGGTTCAAGATCTATTATAAGATCGCTTAGATATTGCTTAAAGCTGTTAAAATTGTTTTTCGTTTTAATCACGTCCAGCAATTTATTATAAAACTTTACACACGCGTACATCGGAAACCTCTCTTTGAAATTCTTTGAATTTTCATTTGAAGGAATCTCGAAATTTCAAATCGAGCAGTATTCTAACCATTTTTTTTTAATAATAAAAACTTGTTCAGCTTTGGTGCTTCCTTCCCAGAAAATTGTCCCAAATAAAAAGTAAAATATACAATTAAATTAATGAATACAGTGAAAAATACAGGACTATTGGAGTTGCCAATATCACTTATTAGATTTTCTTAACGTGCCTTATCGAGTCCCCTTGGCGTTGACGATTAACATAACAAGACTCCTTGTCTTGAACTATTCTGAACAGTTGTTTCACTCTCCGTAACCCAAACTCTTATCTGATATTATTTAACTTCTACTGTACCCTTCGATTTTACCCATCATAATTAATCCAAAAATATTATGTACAGTTTTTCGCATTTTATGTTCAAGATTATTTTTCTGAATTTAACGCTATCAATCAACTGACGAGTAGCTTATGAAGCTTTAGAAGCTTTCGAAGCCAGGAAGGATGACCATGTTTGCGCAAAGCTACATGCCGATAAGCTTACTGCCAGCAGTTAGCAAGATCTTAGAAAGAATAATACTAAGCATTTTTTCTACAAGCTGAAATATACGAAATACGACTTATTACTGAAGTTTAGTTCAGATTTAAAGCCGAATACTCCAGCGAACTACAAGTACTTAGACCAACAGAATACATACATAACAGCTGAATTTAGCGACAGTACACAGGAACAGCGTTCTTGGATGTAAACAAAGCCTTAATGCCAAATGCCAAACTGGCATAAAGGCCTAATAAACAAAATGAGAGGCTACGGATACAGTGAGGCCATGACGTGACTGATCTCTTTGTACTTATCACTTTGTATCTCTTATACTTTGGCCACAAAAAGCAGTTCTGTCAATCATACTGTACATAATATACACCGCAGATGTCTCAAGAATAAAAAAAAAAATACCAGCAACACGACTCAGACTTTATGAAGACGACACAGCGATTGCAGCCAAACACAACACAGAAACTTGGAAGTAGCAGTCAACAATTTACAGACAGCATTGGATAACATTGAAGAATAGCAATAGAAAAATAGCAATAAATTTAGAGAAGACTTCTTCTTCTTGTAGTTTCTTCTCCTATCGGAGGTTGGCTATCATCACAGTTATCCGTACCTTATTGGCGGCTGCTTTAAAAAAGGTCTACTGAGCTGCAACTATACCACTCTCTCTTAGGTTTCTCGGCCAGGAAATTCTTCGTCTTCCTATGGATCTTTTGCCCTTGATTTTACCTTGCATTATGAGCCTTAATATCTCATATTTTGCACCTCTGGTAATGTTGCCTAAATATTCCAGGTTTCTTGTTTTGATGTGCTTTATGACCTCGCAATCCTTTTGTAACCTTCTTAACACTTCTGCATTTGTAACTCGTTGGGTCCATGGTATTTTCAAAATCCTTTTATAGCACCACATCTCAAATGATTCCAACTTCTTTATGTTATCCACTTTTAGTGTCGAGCTTTCCATTCCATACAACAAAGTCGAGAACACGTAGCATCTTAAGGCTCTTATCCTCAGATTCAGAGGAAGGTCTCGATTGACAAACATTGTTTTCATTTTTATAAATGCTTGTCTTGCAATTTCAATGCGTGTCCTTATTTCTCTACCTTGGTCATTGTTTTCATTTACCCAGGTTCCCAGATATTTGTAGTTATTTACTCTTTCTACTTGTTTTCCCTCGATTAGAGAAGACACAGGCAATCATATTCAAAAAGCAAAGAGAAACCCCAGATGAACAGCTGTTAGTGTAAAATAATTCCATCAAATGGAAAAACAGCGAAATTAAGGCGAAAATTAAGGCTTAATATTCATGCAACATTTGCATGAATACACAATGAATTGGTGTACACAACCATCCAGAAAACAGCAACATCCAGAGCAGCAATAAGAGGACTCGCAGGTAGAAAAACAAACTGCACACGAAGACAAAAATTAACCTGATAAACAGCATCATACTTCCAATAATCACATGCAGAAAGAGCCAGGATTTGGTTTGCAGAGTTAGAGAATCATCCAAGCCCGATCCTGCGAGAGATAATAAGATATAATGCGTTCCATCGATGGAAGCACAAAAGACCAAAACAGAAAAACCTGGCAAACACATAAAGTCTAGATTCGTAGCTCTACCAACAAAAGAAGCCCAACCACGCAGCACTAGTCATTTTAATAATTGATGTTTGTTTTCAGACAACTATCAAAAAAGAAGAAATAAATAAATAAAAGCTTCGACCTCCAAAAAAATTTAAAAAATACTAACAGCGGCCGTTATCAAAAAAAAAATTAACAAAACGCCAAAGCCTGGACACAAAGGGCCCATATCCTCGGTAACCAAGCTGCCGAACTGGGCGCAGCCTGGAGCAAAGTCTCTAGGCCCGAGCAAGCAATTTCAGTCCGATGATACGTCATAAGAGAAAGCAGGAATAGAGCGCCTCACGCTATCCTGCATTTGTCGGGTTAGGATATCGTGTTGCAGTTCTTGTACCCAAGACTTTCACACGAAAAGCATTTGGCTAATAGTGAGTCCCTATCTCGCATCAGAGTGCTATATGGGGGAAAGGTGGTCTGGAGCATTGGAGCGCGGTGGAGTAGTTCCTGATAACACGAATCAATACATCTGGCTCCAATGAACACTCGAATGTCATTCTAAGGGGCGTGCAAGTCTCTCTGACTATGTTTAATCAAATTGCGAGTAGCTTATGCTCTGTTGAGAAATAGTTCGTGTTTGCATTTGTTATCCACGATATTTTTAGTGTTTGTCTATACAACCACATTTCCAAAGTTTCTAAGTGGTTAGTAGAGGATATTTTCAAGGCTCATGCTTTGACACTATATAACTCAACTGAACATAAATATGTAACATTTACTCAAGCCTTTCCGAAGATAGACTTTTAAGGTATCGTTACAGAAGAGTGAACTCAGTTTTAAAAAAGTTAAAAAGGGCAACTTAATTCTATATTTTATTTCTTTATATTTAAGTTATTGTTTAGTAATATAGCAACGTAGATATTGTATTTGTATTGGTTGTCCATTATCATCAATCATCTATTTATAATTGTGCACAACAATTATTTTTTGTCTTATCCCCAGTCATTGCAGTCCATTTAAATCATCGTTCAATAAAACTATATTATCTCCGTATCTGATGGTATTTATCAGTTTTCACTTAATTTTTATACCTTGTTCAAAGTTGCAAAAAGCATGTTTCAAAATTCTATCTAAACATAAATTAAACAAGAGTGAAGACAGCACACAATCTTGCCTGGTTCCCTTTATCATCTTACACCCTTTGGGCTACTTCCCATTAATATGAATGGTCATTGTTTGACGTCAACATAATTTTTCAATAATCCTGACGTCGCGGCTATCTACTACCTATCAACAATTAGTATTTTAATTAACTTGTTAGGATGTACTATATCGAATGCTTTTTCATAATTAATAAACACGGCAAATATAATATATCTCTACTTCTTCTTCTTCTAGTTTCATGACCGTTATCGATCGTTGGATATCATGTTGGCTACCATATTCGCTATCGTGACTTTATTGACAGCAGTTCTAAATAATGATGTAGTTGATTTTCCATACCATTGCCTTTGATTTTTCAGCCATGATGTTCTTCTCCTACCAGGACCAAGATTACCTTGGATCTTTCCCTGAATGATTGGATGTAAAAAATCATATTTTTCAGAGTGTCTCATAATGTGACCGAAGTATTCCAGCTTGCGTTTCTTTATTATATTGATCAGTTGTGTTGTTTGGTTCAGTCGTCTAAGGACCTCCTCATTTCTAACTCTGTCGACCCAGCTTATTTTCAGTAGTCGTCTGTATACCCACATGTCAAAGGCTGTCAAGCGTCTAAGAATAGCCTCAGGTAGAGCCCACGCTTACACTCAATACAGCAGGACAGGAAAGATGTAGCAAGACGGCATTCGAACTCTAAGGTCAATGCTAATATCTCTACTAATAATGAATAATAATGAATTGGATAGAATATATATCTGTATGTTGATCTCTTGTGACCCACAATGCTATACGCTGCTGAGACACGGACTATGGATAAAATCATACAGAACAGATTGGAAGCATGGGACAGAAAGATACTTCGCACAATGTTTGGTGAAAATTGTACGAATTGTATGCTAACCCTACAATAACAAAAGTAGTGAAAAAAACTAGTAGACTAGAATGACTTAGACATTTATAAAGAATGCAAGGTCATAGACAAGTCAAGAATATTGGTTGGAGAGAACCTAAGAGCACACAAAGAAAGGAAGACCAAGAAAGAAATGGAGTGATGTAGTGATGGAAGATGACAGAGAGATAAAATCAGAGATTGGAAGCTGAGAGCTAATAACAGAGAACAATGGAAATTATCCATCCAGCAATAGGCCTAAAGGGCCTGTTAACACTGTACGTATATACATACGTTGATCTCTATATTTCTGTTTTAAAACATTAATTGCAAAAATAACTTCTCTATTTTCTAAGTTATATCTAAAACCAAACTCTGTTTCATCTTGATCTCTTTACATTTATTCCTTTTAAGAAAAGTAATTATATTTTAGATATAGATATGTGGATTTGTAAATGGTCACTTAGGACGCGCGATCATGATAATGCTGACACTGATATTTAAAAGCAACAATAATTTTGGGAAAATAGATACCTACGTACTTAAATAAAAAAACGTAAAAGAGGTGTAATAAATATTACGTCCAAGTGTGAGAGAGTGAATAGAGAAAAAGCTGGGGTGTAATGTTTAGAGTATATACTTAAAAAAAGTTGTGAGTATTTCATAACATAATGATGGTATTAGACTTTAGTTTCTCCAAGTAGGAAATCTTAGGATTCCTAGTGTTGTGAGTATTTCTTAGTTCGTGTGTCAAACAGTTTATTAAAAATATTACTTTTCCATATAGGAAGAAGTACTATCAATGTATTTAATACTTGTAATATGAAAACTGAAAAATCATTCTTGTATATATCATGAAGGGGTGAGAGGAAAATGTCCGAATGAGGTATGTTGTAGTGTAGAAAATATCCCAATATAGTGAAAGAGAATATTCTATCAGCTTTTGTTGTACATGATAGGTTTCAAATTATGGATTGGAATTATTCTGCCTGTAGACTTCGTATATGTTACGCGGTTGCGATTTTACAGGTATTAAGTGTAATTTACATAAATTGAAGCTTTCTAAGAGTTCTATGCTAAAATTTTTGACTGGCCTACAATGGCAGCTATATTATTTTTTATATACTCGTACGTTACTGTTTATGACAATTTCTTAATTTTGTTCTATTCAAAGTATCATATGGAAAACAGCAAAGAAAAATATAGTAGAGGTCGTTGCATATATTAATTTATTGGTCCCTCAAACAATTTACTGTGTTAAACAGTTTTTTCCGTTTTTCTTAAAAATACTAGTAGATATATGTGGTTTTTAAAATGACCAATTCCTGTTTTGAGCAGTAAGCCTAATAGTTAAAATTGTTATTATGATAGTCACGTTTGTAGCGAAAATGTGACTTGAAGAAAACATATCTTTAATTTTATATAATATCACATACATTTCTTTGTTTGTGCTCTAAATACGTTAAGCTATATATATATATATATATATATATATATATATATATATATATATATATATATATATATATATATATATATATATATATATATATTGTTATGATGTATTGTTTGTGAATGATGAGCAATGAGTGTTTTTTAATAATATAGGGTTTTTATCGCGGTTCTCAAAGAATTAGTTTGTAAGTACTTTTTTAAATTATCTTTATTATATCTATTATGAAACACACATATATATCTAACCTAGCCAATGTAAATTTAAAATAAACTATCTTTAAATTGAAATTCTTATGAAACTAATTAAATTCTATAGACAATGTAAAATTTAAACAAACTATCTTCAAAATTGAAATTGTTATGACACTAACTAAATTATATTAACAAAATTTTGTACCTTTCTGTCACTGAATGCCTAAATGAACTGTTTTCCACTATATAGATTCTAATCACCACTCAATGCAAACAGCATTTATATTTATTCTTCTTTTCAATATACCATTATCCAATCACCAAATATATTATATATTTATATTAATTCTTCTTTTCAATATACCAATATCCAATCACCATATAATTATCATAAGTTAATTTATACTAATCTCCAATCATAATATAATTTTTAATTTCTTCCAATATCCAACCAATATTCTTCTAATATACTTTCCAATATTATCAAATTTTAATACTAAATCACCGATTATTACATACTTATACTTTCTTCATAATTCTGACTAAACTGTAACTGATCTGACTTCTTCTTACTAACTGAATGAACTCTAACTAACTTTCATACTAAACTGGCCATCTTGAATCCAAATCACCGAGTATTTATACCTTTTCAATCTTCCAGAACCATCTGGTAAGAAATCCTATTCGATTTTGTTCTATTTCCTCTATATGGATGTTCTGGAAAAAGTATATGTTCGATCCACAGGCATAACCATTATTCGAGAATGTTCTACCGTAAACAAAGGTCAAATTCTGTATTCTGGAGAATTCTTTAATTTTCTATTGATAATTTTGTTGACATTTAGGCTTTTCAGATCAGAATATACACTTAAATCAGTAACTAACACTCTAATTTAATAAACTACACATTTTAAACAACATATTATTATAACCCCACTTTATATTCGTAATTATTACTTAAACGTCACTTCAGAGTATGTTTGGTTGCCTAATGGCTTACTTAAATATATCTACAACATTATAATTACTAAAATAAAACTTTTTTACACTTATTACATGCTAATTTCTTAAAAATGCCCTCACATAAATAATTTTTATTAAATTCTCTAGTATATAACTTCTTAAATAACCAAATACTTTTTATATCTAATATTATCTAATATATAATTTATAAATTATTGTCTGTAAACACCAATCATCTCAATACCCCAAAATTAAATTTAAAATAAATAATTTACTTATTATTTTTTTAAATATTAATTTTCTTATCCACATACCTTAGTAAATATAATAAATTAACTAATTTAATTTCTTATTTAAAAATTGTTCCATTAAGTACGCCTATGTTTCCATGTCTACGTCAAACTGTCATGTCAAATGGAAGTTTGTATGTTTATTTATAGACAAAATCTAGGAACTATTTCCATTCAAAAGCTTTCATCCATATGAATTGGTAAGTTTTACACTTTATCATATTATTTAAAGCTTGCTGAAAATTTATAAATAGTAGGTGTAAATTAATGTTATGTTTGCGCCATTTCAAATCAGTTGTGTTAGTAGGCGAATGCCATCTATAGTCGATTTTCGTTTTCTAAAGCCTTGTTGGTATTGTGTACTGTAATTTCGCTGTATTTATCTATTTTGCTTTTTAAGATGATTGTCAGAATTTTGTCCATAGTTACTGATATCTCTTGGGTCTTTTATATTTTTTTTTGTATATTTTTATATATCGTTATAATATGACGCTGTCCATACTCTATTGGAGTATTTTCTGAGTTCTATACATTTTTTTATTAGTTTATGAATCCGGTGCATCTTCTCCGTCAAGTTCTCGTCCTTAACTTTTTATCAATTCATTGTAAATTTTATCCGGTCCTGTTGCTTTTCCTGATGTTAATCTTTTCATTGTTTCAATAACTTTCTGGAATGTGAAAGCGTGTTCTTCCTCGTTTTTTTTTTATCCCATATCTGTACTTTCCCAATAATCCTGCATTGTTTAATTTTGTAGAAGTAGTAGAGATGCTTTCCCTAGTTTTCTTAATGAATTTTAGTTCTTACTGTTGTTTTATTGTTGTTACATTGTTTTTTAACATATTCGTACACTGTTTTTTGTTTGTTATTTGCTTCTATTGCTTCTACTTGTTCTTTAATTCATTCAGATACTTTGTTTTTATATAGTTTTGCCGCTGCCCGCTTTTTTCTTTTGTATTCATTTGGTTTTTTTCTTCTACGAGTTTTACCCAGATCATCCAGATACTTGTTTCTTCTTTATGTTTTTGGATTTGCATTCTTTATCAAACTACTGTTTTAATTCACTCTTTTGGATTTAGTTTGGACAGTTTGTAGTTAATTTGTTATGCCTTTCGCGTATTTATTGTTTACTTCTCTTTTAGCTTGCCAAGATTTTAGTTTTTTTCTTATTTCGTGAGCTTGCGTTTTTATTATTTACATTTTTAGTTTTACTATTACTAATAGGTGGTTCGAATTAGTGTTTGCTCCCCTGTATGATCTGACATCTTCTGTAAGTCTTAGCCATTTTTGTTGAAATAGGTACATGATCTATCTTGTTACCTTATCTTCGACCTGTAAATAGCCACGTTATTTTATGTTTCTCTTTATGCCGAAATTTTGTTCTGGCAATATGTGTGTTTGTCGCTTAAGTTAAGTTACATAGGCTTGAGCCTTTATCATTCGTTTTTTTCGTGAATTGTTTCGTTCACTGCAAAGTCTCCTATTATCATCAGAAAATCGTTTCTGGCAACAAGCCGCTTCTAGTTGTTTGTAGAAATCTAATTTTTCTTTACTGCGGAAGTTGGCATCTTCTGTTGTAGCATAAACGTTTACTGGCACTGCCTTATTGGCACAAATTGGCTTGCGTGTTCTTGATTTTGATGTATGAAACTCTTCCACAAATTGCTCTGACAGTCATGTTTATTCTGTTGTATTCTAACACAATATTCTGTTCTACTAAAATCTATACTACAGATTAGGAAAAAAATGTGTATAACTGTTTCGTCGACTATGAGAAGGCTTTTGATAAAATAAAATATACAGTGATTTTTACCATTTTACAAGAGAAGAGCCCATATAACAATGATATTCAATTCTTTAAAAATCAATGTCAATAACAAAGAGCGTCCGTGACGTTAGAACAAAACGAAATGGATAAAATCGTTATGCAACGTCAGGAATGTGTGCTATCGTCTTGACAAGGGTATAAAAATAAACTGCGTTCCAATTAACTATCTGCGGTAGGCAGATCACACTGTGATAATTGCTAATAACTTAGAACCTATTTAACAACTTTGAAATCAGCTAAGATCCTTTGGACCTTAAAATAGATACCTCCGAAACGATAATAATGGTTATTAGTAAGAGACATAATCCATTACCAGACATTAGAATGTATGAACAACAATAATTACTTCGCAGAGACTGCTACTAACCTTCAAAAGAAGAGAAGAATTCGTAAGAAGAGAAGAATGAACATTAATGGATGCCGCACTATGAGAATCTGAAGTATAACCCGAGCACCCGAGTAGCTTTAAAACAAAATTCATAATATGAAACTGACGGTACAACAGCACCTATTCTATTTTATGAATGAGACAGCTGGATAATTACGCAAGGAAAATACTTGTATTTTGTAGAATTTAACCTAGCGAATTGAGACTTATTAGAAGATTAAAATATATTATAGCATTTTATAAACATAAAAATAAAGATGTACCTAAGGCAATAACTAAACAAATAACATTACGATTTTTTGTATTTCAGTAAAAAAAAACATAAAGCAAATTACAAAATATCTTTTATAAAATGGGATGCAAAATAGCGTGTTTCCTGCAGATAATGTGATTTCACTTCATGTCATATCATGTCATGTCATGTGATGCAGTGTAAAAAGAAGCTCCGTTTACATATACTAACATAAATAGCAGCTTTAAGAATGGTTAATGTTCTTAATCTTGTATTACGTAATAGATCCAAAAGGGAATTCAATGTATAAAATTTCCATGAGTATTTGCTATCGACAATTTATAGCGCGCACACATCTTATTTCCTCTTGGGAAGGTTAGTTCTTAGATGTGTATTGTGTGTTGCTGATATACCCATCAGTTGTTTGAATAAATATTAGTTTTGAAATTTTATATATTGAAATAATAAATTTACTTTGTTGTTAGTATTTGCTCAAAATTATTACAGTTCCTGCACGGGAACATTGTGCACTAAAGGTAAATTTTGCCACCGAAAAAGGAAATATTTCTATAGTTTTTTTTTTATTTTATTAACGCATCAACCACGCAGGGTCATTACCGTATTTAGATTAATACAATATAGATACAATAAGTAAAATATACATTAGTTTACAATAATAATAATAATAATATCTTTGTGTGTTACAATGTACATTTTAGATCTTTTGAAGAAGTTGGCAGTCTTTAAGATAGGAAAATATTTTTCGGGTGTCTGTATTTTCTTCTAGGGCATCTCTCAGGGAGTTGGGTATGTTATATTTGAGTCGTTCACTAGGATATTTGGGACACTGTATTAAAAAATGTTTTACCGTTAGAACACTGTTGCACACTTCACACACTGGTTTATTTTTGCGCTGTAATAAATAGTCATGAGTAAGTCGTGTATGGCCGATACGGAGACGGGTAAGTATCACTTGCTCTCTTCTGTCTTTTATTTTTGGTTTCCAAAGATGTGAATATTTGTTGACTTCGTATAGCCTTGATGGAGTGTTGTTCCCAGTTTGTTGCCATTTTTGAATTATTTTTTGTTTTAAGTATGGTTTTAAATCGTTTTGTACCAACATATTACTTTCTTCGGACATCGGGTTAGTTGGTGCGTTTTTAGCCAGTTTATCTACAACTTCGTTACCTTCAATTCCTATATGAGAAGGCACCCATAAAAAGTGAACTTGGATGTTCTTATTTGCAATGTTTTTAAGTTCTTTTTTAATAAGAAGTAGAAGGGGGTTGTCACAGTACAATTGAGTCAGTGAGGATAATGAACTTAAAAAATCTGTGATTATTATACATCTTTCTTTTTTTTTGTTTTGTTTTTGTTTTGTATTAACAATAGTGCTTTTAGAATTGCAAATAATTTAGCCGAAAAGATGGTTGTAATTGATGGCAATTTGAAACTAACTGAGAAGTCTTCCGAATAAATTGCTGCTCCAACTCTGTCTTCATTTTTTGACGCATTGGTGTATACGTTGTAGGTATTGCCATATCTGTTTAATAGTGTATAAAACTTTTGTTTAATGACGGTTGATGATATCTCTGATTTTCTTAGGTTTGTTAAACTGATGTCGATATCAGGAATAGATATTGTCTATGGTGCTGGGTTGTGGATTGAAGAGGTATCATAGGTTTTTGGAAATTGAAAATTTAATTTGGATAAGTATGATTTTATACGAAAGTAAAAAGGATGATCAATTTGATGTGTTTGTTGAAATTTATTTGTAAATCGATCAGCAAAAACGTTATGCAGTACTGGATTATTTCGGTTTGATGACACTGCCGCTGCATATGTTAGGCTTAGATATTGTCTTCTGAAAAAAAGAGGAAGTTCTCCACTTTTCCAATAGAGACTTTGAATGGGACTTGTGTAGTGAGCACCTAAAGAAATACGTAGACATCTATTTTGGATAATATCCAGTGACTTCAAATGTGTTTTTTTGGAGGAGTTGTAGACGATGGCTCCATAGTCAAGTTTTGATCAAATTATGGATTTGTAAATAGGTATTAAACTTGAATAATCGGCACCCCAGTTTTTAAAGGCAAGTGATCGTAGTAAATTTATACCAGGTAGACAGGATTTTTTCATCTGTTGAATATGTGTCTTCCAAGTTAATTTTTTATCAAACGTCATACCCAAGAATCGGATTTCTTCTACATAATCTAGTTTTTGTTCATGTAGATATAATTCTTTTGTTTGGATTTGATTTCTCTTTGAGAAACAGATTGTTTTCGTTTTTGTAGTGTTAAACTGAAGTCCACTTTTAGCTGACCATTTCTCAATGTGTGTTAACGCTTTTTGAATGTGATTGTGAATCGTTGCTATAATTTTTCCTCTACAGAAAATAACTAGGTCGTCAGCGTATAATCTAGCTTTGACGGGGTTTTCAATTTGTGTTAATATCGAATTTATTGCTACTAAGAATAAAGATGTGCTTAAATTTGATCCTTGTGGTATACCATTTTGTTGAATATTTGTTTGAGAATATGTTCCGTCAACTCGAACTTGAAATTGTCTATTTTCAAGAAAATTTGAAATGTATTTTAATATGTTACCCCTTATTAACCAGTTGCTGAGTGTTTTAATGATTGAATATTTCCAAACTGTATCATATGCTTTGCTTATATCAAAAAATATTCCAACACAATGCTGTTTTATTGCAAATGCTTCGTGGATTTCTGATTCTAAGTCAACGAGGTTGTCTAAAGTTGAACGATGTTTTCGGAAACCACATTGTTCTGGAATAATTAATTTGTTTGCTTCTAAATACCACATAAGCCTATTGTTTATTATCTTTTCTAATATTTTACCTATGCTACATGTGAGTGATATCGGTCGATATGTTTGTGGATCTGATTTTGGTTTAGTTGGTTTTTGAATAGGTATTATGATTCAATTTTTCCATGATTTAGGAAATACGTTTCTGGATAAGATTATATTGTAGATTTTGAGTAGGTTTTCTTTAGATTGAGGGCCTAAATTTTTAAGAAATATAAACGGTATATTGTCGGGTCCAGGACAAGTGTTCTTACAATTCTGAAATACATTTTCTAATTCTTCCTTTGTTATTTGTATATTAAGATCGTTATTGTTTTGATCGTAATATTCTATAGGATTTTTTTCTTTTTTTATTTTGATTTTTAAGAAATTGGAAGTATAATTTAAGTTACTTGAGTTATATTCATAAGTAGATGCTAGTATATTGGATATTTCTTCTGGGCTTTTATAAATAGTGTTATTTTGAGTTAGAAAGTTTATTGATTTATGGGGTTTGGAACAAGACATTTTGTTGACTTTTTTCCATATAGCTGTTATAGGAGTTGAACTATGTATTGTGGTGACATATTCTCTCCAAGAGTCACGTTTGGCTTTTTTAATGGTATACCTAGCGACTGCCCTTAATTTTTTTGAATTCTATAGAATTTTCTCGAGTTTTTTGTCGTTTGAATTTATTAAAAGCTTGTTTCGATTGTTTTAATGCTTCTTTGCAGTCATGATTCCACCAAGGTAGCGACTCATGTTTGTGATCGTACTTAATTATTCCAAAGTACTTTTTTGCTGATTCTGTGATTACGTTTGTCGGAGAGTATATTGTTTTGTCTATATCTACATTATCATTTAGGTTTTGCAGGTTGTTTTCAACGTAATTTTGAAATTCTGTCCAATTTGCGCCTTTTAAATTCCATTTTAGTTGTTGCGGGGTAGTTGATTGTAGTTCATTGCTTATTATGATAGGGTAGTGATCACTATCATATAGATCTGGTAACACATCCCACGTAAGAGTATGTGTAATTGATGGTTCGCAAATACATAGATCTATACTAGAGCCTTCACCTGTTCTTGTGTCAAAGCGCGTATGTTGTCCGTCGTTAAGAATATTTAGGTTGACTTCTTCTATTATTTTTTCTATTTTTTGACCTAGAGATGTTAGTTTTGCTGAACCCCATAACGGATTATGTGCATTGAAATCTCCAATTATTATCCTTGGAGGAGGTAGTTGATTTAATAAGTTTGAAATTTCTTTTGAATCGGGTTCTTTATTGGGGGGAATGTAAATATTGCAAATTGAAAAAGAAATTGTGTCTGTGACTCTAATTCCAATTGCTTCAATAGTTGTGAGTTTTATCAGTTTAGCGTCAAAGCTATCTTTTATGTAGATTGCTACCCCTCCACTCCATTTTCGAATTTTCTCGATTTCTAAAAAAACAATTGAAATTCTTTAAGTCATGAGCTTTGTTGTTTTTGAAGTGGGTTTCTTGTAAACATATCAGACTTGGTTTATGTTTTGAAATTAATAATTTTAACATTTCTAAATGGGTGTAATACCCATTTATGTTCCATTGAATCAGAGAGTTGAAAATGATGTGTTATTAATTTTCTATTGATGCGTCGCTTTCTAAGTCAGTTTGAAGGTCTAAGTTGATTTGCTTTAATATTTTATTTTTTATTCGAGTGCATTTGACTTTAATTTTTCGATCCTTTAGGTAAGTGTATATATTAGTTAATAGATCTGTGACCTCTGCTGTTTCTTCTGTATACATTTTGGTGACACGTAACGGGTCTGGTGAGTTCTCACAGTTTTCAAAAAACTCTAATAACTGTTCGTAAGTTATAGGGTAGTTGGAATTTGGGTTCTCAAATAAAGGTTTACAGTATCTTAGCATTTCTTCTAGTGTTTTTTGTGGTTTGACATTTTGATCTGATTTTACTTTCTTCTCTTTATTTTTTGGTGTAATAAAAGTAGGTTCCTCTGTAGATGTAGTAGCTGGTGGAGAGACTTGGGAGATTGTGCGTTTGTTTTGTGCTTTGCCTGTGTTTATATGCGTTGCCTTATTTTCTATATCTATTTGGGTAGTTTGTTGTTTCTGAACCTTCTTTGGTTAGCTGCATGTGTGGTTTTTCTTGTTGGTTATTTTGTGGTTGGGTTTCTTGTTGTGTGCTTTCTTCTTTTGATTGTTGTTGTTTAGTGTTTGTCTGGGTTTTTTGAGTTGATAGATTAGTTGTATTTTCAATTGGGTTTATATTTGGAACTGGATTATTTGATGTTGAATTATCTATTGTAATCGCAGTAGACATTGGGCAATTTTTTGTTAAGTGGTTGGTTTGTTTACATGTTTGACAAGCTTGGTTATCTAATGAAAGGAAAATTCTGAATGTCGTTTTTTCATATGTGATAAGAAAAGAATCAGGTAAGGGCTGGTTATTTAGTGGAGATATGTATGTTTAGCGTCTGAAACTCAAAATATGTTGGAATTGTGGTGTTGATGTGCCTATTCTTAGGAATGTTATAGGTGACAGAAGATTTAATCCATGTGATTTTAATGCGGATATTAGGACTGAGTGTGGGATTGAGGGACAGACATTGGACAATACTAATCGCTGACTGGGGCTAATTAGTCTACGAGCTTGTAAGAGTTGTTAGTTTATTTGAATTTTTTCATTTTTGTTTATGAAATCTTCAGCTAGTTTTTCGTTTGCTAAATAAATACATACTCTATTATTTGATAATTTTGAACAGAAGGATATCTGGGTTGGTTGTATCAGATGACTCAAAGCGGACAAGTAGGGTAAAGGTTACAGTGATTGGCCACTTAAGCATTGGAGTTTGATAAATGTGTAAGGCATTAATTTGTATTAAAAACCATATATTTAAATAATACACTAAATATTAGACTAAAGTATCCTCTTTATGACTCTGTATGTCATTTATTGTTTAAAAATGTTTAATATTTATAAAAAAAGTTTTATTCTTGGAAAAGCAAATTTTATAGTGATTGGCCTAATTTTGATAATGATTGCATGGCATAGTAAGTAGATAGTAATTGGCCACCAGTAAGGAGCTAAGTTATCCTAGGTACATATTTTTCTTAATTATGTATCCTACCTGCGTTATTTTAATTTTGGTTAAAAAACTAAAAAACCATTAAAAATTATATATAATTTTAGTGATCAAAGACAAATTTGGCTTCAAAAATTTTTAATAAATGCCAGAAATTACAAACCAATTACAATGTTATCTTGTCAAAACAAACGTTACACAAAAAGTTCTCCATTTCGGAGGATAACATCTTATTTTTGGAAATATATTTTATATATGTTTTGAAACAATTTGAAAATTTTACTCCATATTGACTACGTGTTATATTATTAACACACGTATAGCACAGCCCAGTGTATATAGTTTTGTTCTTAAATGGATTAGGAGCTGATGGTGTAATAATAACCATATTCGTGTTAGTGATTCCATCTTGACTGTTGTCACTAAACAGTTTTCTTTTTGATTTTTCTGGCACAACAGTAAGACAACTTTGGATGTTTTCAAGGCCATCTTGGAAGTCCATTTTTGGCAAGGTTTTCGTTACATTGAGTAAAGCATCACCATCGTCTGCGTGTACTACTTTAGATACTTCCTTGGTTGCACAGCTATTAACACTTACATTTGGAGAATATTTCATATTGGGATCATTGTTTTCTATATCACCTGCTGTGCGTGTTACGGCTTCTGGATCTGTATTATTTTTAAAAACAAGTTTAACGTTAGTGTTGTTTGGTGATCTTTCTGTATAATTATGTTTAGGCTTTCTTTTTGTTCCTGCTTTTTTTTATTAATTTGTTTTCCTTTTAGTTCTTTTTTGTTCAACCTTTCAGTCTTACGTTTCTCCTTTTTCATCTCCAGTTCTTTTTTTATAGCCATTTTTTCTTTAATTGCCTTTTTCATAACGGACGAAGTCAGAACAAATGGTAGTTTCTCCGTCTCTCTTTTTCCTTTCCTTTCAGAAGTTTTCGGCCAAATAACATAATCGCTGATTGATGAAGACGACTTATTTAATAAGACGTGTCTAGAGGTGAGCGATGAAGTGTTAGGCATTTGGTTGTCGAAGCTAGTATTTTCTTCTATTAGAATAGGAATATTTTCAATGTCAAACATTTGCTTATTTACGATAATTTCCAAAGTATGCTTAATAAAACCCTCATTTTTTTCATCCTGTAAATTTCTGATTTCAAGAGTTAATTCTGGCTCACAGATTTCAGATTGGATCGTCCCATGAAATTAGTCTGTTCCTCCTTGCTGATCTGTATCTTAGCCTTTATTCATATCTTCCAGTTGATCAGTATTTACGGATGGACTTGCCTCCAAAAATTCTTTATAAATATAATACAACGTCAAAAAATCGGAATTATGTGCATCACTTTCAACAAAGTTTTTAAGCCTTTCCATTTTTTCCTCTCCAACAATTTTTTTAAATGTTTCGAATGTAATTTTACTGACTTCCGTGTCTCTATCTTGTCCTTTTGTCTTGCCAGTGCATTTTGAATAATCAATTGCGGATACATTCTAAGGGAAAAGCCCACAGGCACGAAAACCATTTCTAATATTTTCTGGTTTTATATTATCAACCACTGTATTTAAACTGCAGCAAAATTGTCCTTTGTTACAACTTCAGTAGGGTGCTCTCTCCGAAACTTTAATAGAGCATTTTTACATCCTTCTTTTAAGGGCTTAAAGATGGACACATCTGCAGGTTGCACGATTCGAGTCGAGTTAGGGTACAGAGCAATTAGAATTATTATCTGTAGCTTTGTGCATAATTCGCTTATTTCATAGGTTAAATGTGTGCTGTGACCATCGACGAACAAGGCTATTGGAAATTTGGTTATTTTTGCTTAAGTAAGGATAAAGAATGTTTCCTATATATTCGTAGAACATCTGATTTTTCATCCAACCGTTATCACCGTATCCAATTCCCCAGGTGTCATGTACAGATTTAACAATTTCAGCTGGCAGTCTTTTGTAAGCATAGATAATCATAATTGGGGTCACAACACCACAAGCTGAAAATGTAAACATCACTGTGATATTGTTTTTTGAATGATGTTGTATTTCGTAAACGATTTTCGCTCCTCTTGGTGCAAGAACTTTTTTGTTCTTTGGGCAAAGCCAAAAACAGGTTTCGTCTCCATTGTAGATTCTGCTGGGATATTCAAGAATCTCAAATAATTGTTTTTCCTTTAAATAGTCTTCTACATTAGTAAACCAGTTTCTTATGTCTGCTTCGGCTACAACTGAGCTAGCTGCTGTTATTCCTTCTGCGGTTCTTAGAGTTATATTTGGGTGACGTTTTAGGAAGCAGTGATACCATCCTCTTCCTGGATGGTTATCTTTAAACGGATTTTATCTAGGAGCTGCGTCAAGGAAATATTTCACAGAAGCTTAAATTTCTTCCATTCTACGAGGAAATCCTTTCTTGTATGAGGTCAAAATCCATCTTTCTAGAACTGCTTCTTCTTCTGAAGTTAATGCTGGGTGAGGTCCAAGAGAAACTTTATTATTAAATCTGACACTTGACCGGAACTGAAGTGTTGCTCGAGGAATCTGATATAACTTGGAAGCATCTCTTTGACTCATACCATTTTCAATAGACTCTAAAGCCTTAATTATATCTTCTTCTCTATATATTTTTCGATAAGAAACACCTTCACAGACCTTTGGCATGTTATAACTGAAAAAAAAAAGGATTGCGATAGTGATTGGCCACATTGAAATATAGTAATTAGCCTACGGCCAACGTGTTTACTCTTAGAATATTTAAAGGTGACAATAAGAATAATGTAATTTAGAGTGCCCATTTTTATGGAAAACAAATTATATCTGAAAGTTTATTTTAGAAATTTATCACAGTAATTGGCCGGCCGGCCAATAACTGTTTATATACCTAAATTATTGATATAGTTATTGGCATAATAAATTCGCGCGTTTTTTGTTATCTAAAAATGTTTGGGGCCTAAAATTTGATCAGTTAGAACCTTAGTTTAATAAATATATAATAGTCTCCCGTTTTATACCGCTGTCGCGGCTTTGGGAGTATAGCAGGGTAGTCTGCTATATCTAGGGCCTACGGTATACAAGGAAGGTAACATGGCCAGTGCTACGCTTCAACCGTCTATTATTACCCCTGGTTTTACCCAAGGTACTCATTTTTATTCAGGCTGAGTCGACCTGGGGCCTATAGACATTTTTAAAATGTCTAGATGTTCTTGCCGGCGGTGGGATTCGAACCCCGGACCACCGGCTTGCGAGTCAAGCATCCTACCGCTTGCGCTACGCAGGCCCTCCTTAGTTTAATATATCATGCTAAATTATATCTATATCTACAACGATTAACTTTATAATGGATCAAAAACAAGTGTACAATCTTTAAGAAATTCGTAAGATTTTACCTGTGAACAACTAAACTGGCGACAGCAAGAAGTAACCACAACCTTTAAGCACTTTATTGTGACTGTAGCCAGATGAAACTTTAGGTGAACATTAAGCGACATTGTCAAAATTATTCTGTAGATTTGAATTATTTCAGTAACAGCAGAGATTCTTAATATTTATAAATTTATGTTAACATGGCCAATCACTATAGCATGGCCAACGACTGTATCATTTACCCTAATCATCTAGTTTGGTATTTTCAATTGAATCAAAAATAATTGCTTGTTTTCTTTATGGAAATATATTGGATTGTGGTGTTTGATTGGTTACGGAAGAATATGTAGGTGATCCATTAAATTGATATGATGAGGAGCTGTTTGGTGTATTATTAGTTGTAGGAATTTCAGATTGAATAGAACTATTCATTTTTAATTATCATTTGTAACTGGAGTACGGTCCTGGCAAACAACCTTCTTAGTCTGTAGTGGAACAGGTTTGGTATAAATACCTGTCCTAGATTTTGTAGGTTATCCGAAATAATATTTGATAATAGTAAAAACTGTTATGTTTAAAGTAACTTACTATCTCTGTTGTATTTATTTTTGTTATTTCACTGCTGGATCACTAATTAACGAAAATATTTTTAGTATTTCACTAGTTTTTAAATTAATTATGAGAGCTCGATTTTAAAACACGTATTAGCTACTATGTTCAGAGTCGAATTCATTTCTATAGTTTATTCTTAGAAAGTTGGTAGACTTTATGCATTATTGGTTTAAATAAATTAATTTTAATGAACAAAGTAAACTTAAAAAAATATGGACGCATTTGTTAATATTCCAACATCATTTTAAACAATAAAGCAAAAGCTGCTTAGCCCTAAAAGAGAAGTTGCGACATATTCCTTCTTAAAGTGAAGATTTGAAACTATCTGATAAAGATAACTTATAGCCGTTAGCTACACAAACCACCCGGGCCAGAGTAATTATTGACAGTCAAAAAGATTCTGAACTAACTACGATACAACAATCTATAAAAAAAAGTTATATAACATGGCGCTCTTCAAAATCTGTGCGAAATGTAGATGAACTGCATTTTGAACCGCATTCTCCTTAAAAATTGTTTAGTTTTTTTTAACCAGATTTTATAATTGACAACTTGGCAGAAAGTCGCTCCTGATTAAAGAAATAAAAAGGTTGTTTTTGCATATACCTTTAGAAGAACATGTTTAAAATTGTTTCAAGCGGTGTTCCTGTGGCCAATTTGCTGAGCGATTGCAGACGCGCATCCCTGAAAAGCTGTAAGTCTGTTCCACTTATATACCATCATAAGATAAATCCTACCCTTAACCCTTATCGCAGTGCTATTTATAGATTCTGGTATTTCAGACTTTTTTGATCTTTTTGAATTTGCATGGTATTATAACTTGTCAGATTTAGAGATATTTACGAACATTTCAATTAAAAAATAAATAATGTCGAGCTCAGATATTGCACAATCAATAAGAAATAGAGGTTCTCTTAAACGTAAATTAACTTCATTAACAAATTTTGTAAATAAAATAATTGATGGTTCACTTAAACCGGCATTAGGCGATGTAAATATGCGATACAAAAATAATCTTGAATTATTAAGTCAATTTGAAATTATTCAGCAATCTATCGAGGAGAAATGTTCGGACGATCAATTAGAAATTCATTTTAATGAACGTGATCCATTTGAAAATCATTTTTATACAGCAATTTCATATTTATAGGAATACATAAACAATTCTTCTCCGGTAATAAATGTCACACCTCAAAATGTAGTTAATCACGATCCACTTCAAAATTTTCATTTGCCGAAAATCAAGCTTCCTACATTTAATGGTGAATATGAGCAGTGGCTCGAATTCAAAACCAATTTTATAAACACTATCGATTCAAATTCATCATTACGTGCAGGTCAAAAGTTTAACTTTTTAAAAGCTGCGTTGGAAGGTTATGCCAAACGAACAATAAAAGGTTTTACTGATTCCCAAGACTACCATGCTGCATGGAATATGCTTTGTGACAAATTCGATCGAAAAAAGTTTCTAGTCGACACCCACTTAAAATCTATTTTCAATTTTAATTCGATACATAAAGGCACGTTCATGCAATTCAGAGGGTTAATCGATGAAGTTTCAAAGCATTTATCATATTTAGAAGGAATGAAGCTCACTAAAGAGTCTCTATGGGATATGACAATTATTCATGTTGTGTACAATAAATTAGACAAAGTAACTCAAAATAAGTGGAAAGAATACCACACTTCTGCCGAATTGCCTCCTTTAAATGAATTTCTTGAATTCCTTAAACAGAGACAAGACATATTACAATCTCAAGAAGAGCCTCATTCCTCCTCAATGATGTACGTTAAAAGTCACTCTGGGTTTCAGAAACCTCTACAATCTCGATCACAATTTCATTTAGCAATAAATCAAATTCAGTGCAATTATATTCTTGCCCCGAATTTTTAAGATTAACAATTAATGACAGATGGGAAAAGATTAAATCCTTAAAACTTTGTCCGAATTGTTTACGTTTTGGTCACTCCAAGGAAAGGTGCAGTAGCGGATCATGTCGTAAGTGTAAACGTAAACACAACACTTTATTACATGAAGATTATTCTCGTTCATATCAAAGTCAAAACACACAGTCAAATGCATACAACAACAATAATCAATACAATTCACGAGACACAATTCAATCAGTAGATGCTCAGAATCAGCCAAATAATAGTGACCAGGTGTCACACAATTTACAAGCAATTTCTCACAATAGTCAAGCAATTTCAGTCCCAAATCAACAATGCTTAGTTACAGAAAGAAATACACAATCTAATATAATTCTGCCGACAGTAACATTCAAAGTTAAAGACCAAAACAATCAATTGCATCAATGTAGAGCTCTGCTCGATTCAGGAGCTCAATCCCATTTGATTACCGAAGAGTTTGTCAAACTGTTAGGGTTACCATTAACCAATACCGAATTAGCTATTATTCGTATTAACCAAGTGGTTTCTACTTTAAAAAAGAAAACTTCAATTAAAATTTTCTCAAACAAAAATAATTTCCAATTTCAATTATCTTGTTATGTAACACCATTCATTTCAACTATTCCGTTACAACAATTTGATATCTCTACAATTTCCATTCCTCAAAATATCGAATTGTCTGATCCTACTTTCAATACTCCTCAGAAAGTTGACATGATCATAGGTGCCAGTTTGTTCTGGGAACTGCTATTAGATGGTAATATTAAATTAGGAAAACATGCACCAGTGCTTCAAAATACCAAACTTGGGTGTGTAATATCTGGTACTGTAATAAATGCGATATCAACGTCGTTATGCAATTTTTCACAATGCTTTATACCAGAAGACAATCAGTTACGTAAATTCTGGAAACTCAATGAGATAAATGAACCTATGATGTTATCAAAAGATGACGTCCAGTGTGAGGAACTATTTACCAAACACACTCACAGAAATGGAAATGGTCAGTTTGTAGTGAAGTTGCCCTTCAAATATTCTACCGATTTATTGGGAGATTCAAAAGAAATAGCAAAAAAACGATTCATATCACTCGAAAACCGATTCAAAACTCATCCTCAATTTTATCAATTATACAAAAATTTTATACATGAATATATCGATTTAGGTCACATGACCAGGGTAGAAAGTGACATGGTCACTGAACCAACTTATTTTTTCCCCAGCATGGCATATACAAGCCTAGAAGTCTGACTACTCAACTTAGAGTGGTCTTCGATGGATCAAGTCCAAGTAGTTCTGGATGGTCTCTAAATGAGTTACAATATGTTGGACCAAAGGTGCAAAATAACATATTTGACATTTTAATTAGATTCCGAGTATACAAGTATGTTGTGTCTGCTGACGTTAGTAAAATATATAGGTAGATCCTTATACATGATGCACACAAGCCCCTTCAACAGATCCTGTGGAGGGACAACCCAGCAGATGAATTTTTAATTTATCAATTAAACACCGTTACGTATGGTTGTACTAGTTCGCCATACTTAGCAATAAAATGCATAAATCAATTAGCAATTGATAACTGTAATACATTACCGACAGCTTCACAGACAATTCTTAATGATTTCTATGTTGATGACCTAGTAACGGGTTCCAATGATCTTTCAGAATTACAAACCCGATGTAAAGATATTTCAGACATATTAAAATCAGCACAATTCATACTTAGAAAATGGGTTACAAATAATCCGAGTGTTCTCTTGAACATTCCATGTTGCGATATTCCTAATGAAATTTTAAATTTCGGTGAACACGAAAGCTGTAAAACCTTAGGTGTACAATTTAATAGTAACAAAGACATTCTAAATTTTAAAATATCTTCAATTCCACATAATAATTCGATTACTAAGAGAAAGATATTGTCTATCATTTCACAGATCTGGGATCCTCTTGGTCTTCTCTCTCCAGTAATTGTACTTTCTAAACTCATAATTCAGAAATTATGGACCTTCAAATTAAATTGGGACGAAAAGGTTCCACATGACATTTATATTGAATGGACACAATTTTACAATCAATTGTCCCAACTCAATCAATTAGAGATTCCTAGGCATGTTCTTGGATCCAATCATTCCATACTAGACATTCATTGTTTCTGCGATTCATCTCAAGATGCTTATGCAAACTGTATATATTTCCGAAGCATAGATGCAAGTGGCAATTATCAAAGTCATTTAATTTGCTCCAAAAGTAAAGTTGCACCATTAAAGCGACTCACCATTCCGAGATTAGAGTTATGTGCTGCTCTACTGGGAGCACAATTAACAGCCCAAGTTGTCAATGCCAGTTCACCGTCAGTACCGATATACTATTGGTCCGACTCTCAGATAGTAGTATGTTGGATAAAAAAGGATGCTAATCAGTTACAACAATTCGTAGGCAATCGCATCGCCAAAATTCAACAGTTAACCAACAAGGATGATTGGCATTATGTTAATACTAAAGAAAATCCTTCAGACCTGGCTTCCAGAGCAGTTTTACCAGAAGATCTAGCTAACCGTGAATTATGGTGGAAGGGGCCAATTTTTCTACGTGGTCCTATAGACAAACCCGCACCTCCTGCAATGTCTGAAATCGAACTTCCTGAACAAAAGGTTAAACGTTCGATGTTATTGGCTACCCATTCGGTACCACTCTTTCTATTCTCTCGATTTTCTAATATTTCAACGTTAAAACATGTCGTTAGTTATTGTCTTCGATTTCGTAATAACGCGTGTAAAAAAAAGGTCAGAAAGAACGATAGGCCCTTTAACTCTTTCCGAAGTAAAAGAAGCATCATTGCGGTTAATAAAACTTGCACAATTGGATTCATTTGCGGAGGAAATATCTATTTTAAATTCCAATAAACCATTACCAATCAAACATAAACTTTCAAATCTTACTCCATTTTTAGATGAAAATCATGTATTACGAGTAGGGGGTCGACTTAGATTATCTGGATTAGACTTTAACTCTAAACACCCTATATTAATTTCATCTAATCATCCTTTCATTAAGTTGCTATTTGAACATAAACATAAAGTCCTATTACATGCAGGTCCTCAACTCCTTCTCTCATCAATTCGACAATATTATTGGCCAATTCGGGGGAGAGACCTTGCAAGAAAAACAGTAAGAAATTGTCTTACTTGTTTTAAATTTAAACCTCCATTTGCTAGTTGTCCAATGGCCAGTTTGCCCGAAGCTCGCACAACCCCATCACTGCCATTTCAGCACTGTGGCATAGATTTTGCAGGACCATTTTTACTAAACAATAAATCGGGTAGGGGAGCCAAAGAAATAAAAGGTTACGTTTGTGTTTTTGTATGCTTTTGTACCAAAGCAATTCATCTTGAACTCATTACAAATCTCACAACAGACTGTTTCCTATCCTGCTTGAAGCGTTTCATAGCTCGACGAGGTATCCCCAATGACATTTATTCAGATAATGGATCCACTTTCGTTGGAGCTCGCAATGAACTTAAACAATTTGGTCAATTTCTTTTAAAAAATAATACTTATATTCACATTTACGCTATTGATCATAATATAAATTGGCATTTCATTCCACCGTATGCGCCTAATTTTGGCAGTCTTTGGGAGGCGGCAGTTAAAAGCATGAAACACCATTTAAAGAGGGTGTTACTTGACAAAAAACTTATCTACGAAGATTTTAATTCTTTGCTAATTCAGATCGAGGGAGTCTTAAATTCTAGACCTATGTTTACACTCTCTAATGACCCAACTGACCTAACGCCACTTACTCCTTCCCATTTCCTGATTGGCCGTCCTATTTAGCTTAACTGGATACTGACTTAAGCATAATCCCGATAGGCAGGCTCACCAAATACAAAACGATTCGTCATATGTATCAACAATTTTGGAATCGGTATGTGACAGAATACGTTTTGCAACTGCAACAGCAATACAAATGGAAAGAATCTTCGTCCCATTTGAAGATTGGAACTTTAGTGTTAATTCGCAGTTATCAACAACCACCATGTAGATGGCCTTTGGGACGTATTATTAACTTGCATTCCGGTAAAGATAAACTTTCAAGAGTGGCAGAGGTAAAAACAAACAATAAGACAGTTATTCGCTCTGTTCGTCATTTGTGTCCGTTGCCAATGCAGCAAGAGAGTGTTAGTGAGAATATTAATACATAAGACTTTATTTAAATTTATAATCTATTTTGAAGGTACCCTTCAACAGGGGAGTTTGTTTAAAATTGTTTCAAAATATTTTATTCTATTGTTTTAAAATATTTCTATTCTATGTACCTATATGTAAATTCTTAGCCCTAAGTTTTAATTTGCCTAGCCGGCAACCCTGTCGCCCTAGGCAAAGTCGTTACAATTTTATAAGAGTAGTATGTTTCCATATGTTGCCATAAGAGCACAAAATAAAGAACGTGTGAAGAGATTTTGTTTTAAAAGTTATTTCTTCACCCTATCGAACAACTATTTACCACCACGATTAACCAGCACAAGTCAATTTAAATCAACAATTTAAACAGAACACTTATGTTGTGACGAACAAGTTATATCGTTTAAAGAGAGTTAGAGTAGGAAGACATAAAATCCAGAAAAGCCTTATAAATGGGGCTACACGATGTAAATTCTCTCAGAAATCTCAGTATTTTCATACAATTTTAAAATGTTGACTGCACAGGATTACTCAATGAAGTAAATTTGGAAGCTGATATTAATATTGAACAGGGAAATATCTTCCAATAAACAACACAAACTCTTTTACGATAATTATTTTTTAAGTATACCACTGGTATCATATTTGTCAAAACGAAGCATATATTGTATACCAATAATCCGTACAAATCGGATTCTGAATTATAAGGGTTGGCAAAAGAAAAAAATTACAAAGGCGAAGCATTCAAGAACACTTAAGGTGCTTATGAGAATACTGCCATACATACAGTCCAGTGATGTGAAAACAAAATTGTATCTTGACTGTTACATTATTAAGGAACTTAACCAACAACCAAAGTGGAAATATTACTTTACAGTGAAAGAACTAGGAAAGAAATTAATAACATAGACATTGTACAACAATATTACAGGCACATGGGCGGTATGAATTTACAAGATTCCTTATTGGGATTATATCCAACCAAAACCAAAAGCAAAAAATGGTAGCACCTATTTTCTATCATATGGTGAATGTAGTCAATGCTTGGCTATTAGACATGCGATTTAAAAAGCAAATTGAAAATACTAAAGATGTTATATTACTGCAAAATTTCAAAACAATTCTAGCTAAAAAAAAAAAAAAAAAGAAAAGTAGGTCGGCCAAGTTCCACACCCGAAAAACCATCAGAAAGAAGATTCATTGAACCTAGACCCAGTACATATATCCAAACAGATTATTTTTCACACTGGCAACTGGACTGTAAACAGGGAAAGATGTAAGAAGGTAAACGGTAAAGGAAAATCAAGGGTCCAGTGCGAGAACTGTAAGGTGCATTTATGCTTTCATTCTAAAAGTAGTAATTGTTTTAAGAAGTTTTACAATTTGGAATAGTTTGTTATTGACAATACATCGATCTAATATGTATGACAATTATTTCTAATAAAAGTTTTTATAAATAATGTTACCAAATGGGCACACATTTTTTTTCAACAACCGGATAACATTAAAAAAAATAAAATGGTGCAAACAATAAATAAACAAAAACCTACTATAAAAAAATATATTAAGCAACAAATAGCCAAAGTAAAACCTAAATAGAAACACTTAGTGTTTCATGTTTTTATTTTTGGCTATTAAAAAACTTCTATCGTCTTCAGTTATTATTTGCCATATTTATGAAACACCGTGTATACAGTAATAAAGTTCATTAAAATTATTTATTGATGGCACAATTTTGCATTCCGAACAAATTGTGGTGTTAATGGTATTGATAATTAAGTTTGTAAAATTTATGACTAAAAAACGTGAAGGTAATTCCAAGGCTTCTTTTTTTTTCTAATAATATATTCGTAAATAAACAAGCAGTGACTTAAAAAAGTCTAAATGTATTTATATTGTCTAATGTCTAAATATTCTAATAAATTTTAATATGTCTCACATATACACACTTATGCACGCACATACACATATAGGTATTGTTAAATAAAAATAAAAAAAATACAAAAAGGAAGTGGAAACATTAAATTGACCTCTATTTATACTCTTCATTCAGGGCCCTAACCAACTTAAATAAGAAATATACAAATAATACTAAATGCTAATGCTAAATACTAATACTAAATACTAATAAATAGTAATCTTTTTTCACAACGCTAAGACATAAACCGGGTTCAACACCTCGGAGGTTTTTCTTTGTGAATGTTTTTTTTTTCTTTTTTTATTTTTTTTAATACGACTTTTTTTTAATATTTTATTTATATTATATACATATACCTTATATATATATATATATATATATATACATATATATATATATATATATATATATATATATATATATATATATATATATATATATATATACTTAGTCCTTTTTAGTTTCCTAGTCTTTCTTAGTTTCTTAGTCCTTTTTTATCCTAGTTTCTTCGAGACAAGTATAAGAGAGAAGTTTGATTTTGTGGTAAAAGTATTTATTCTTGAGCAAGAGTGTGCATCAAATACTTAATTGCATCATTATTATGCTTGCATCCAAACAGCCAATGATTAATATCATGAACATAACCATTGCAATCAGAAATTTCTGATTCGGATAGATTTAGTCTATAGAGGTATGTCTTGACAGTGGCATGGTTAAAGAGACATCTAACAAACATGGAATACATATTTCT
This sequence comes from Diabrotica undecimpunctata, assembly GCF_040954645.1. Lineage (NCBI taxonomy): Eukaryota > Metazoa > Arthropoda > Insecta > Coleoptera > Chrysomelidae > Diabrotica > Diabrotica undecimpunctata. The sequence goes on from NC_092805.1 coordinate 77,431,276, forward strand.
ATTGGGGTAACTTCTTACGGCAAACGGCTCAGTAGGTAAAACTGGATAAGTTTTTGTAGAAAGATTATTACTTCGATTACAGAAAGCATGGTTTCTTTAATCTAAGAGAAAGCATACCATTCAATTTCCCAATTTTGTTTTAGACTTTTCTTGCAAGCGGCTGTTAGATCGCTTCTATCTGGCCAAGTTATTTCTGATCCCTTTAAGATTGCCTCTTTAGCATAAAAATCTTCTTTGATGTTACCGGAAATACCAAAATGTCCCTTTACCCAAAAGAAATTTACAGTAGTATGTTCTTCCAGCAGCTTTAGTTGGTTTTCTAATATTTTAACGACAAGACTATTTTTACATAAATGTTTACGTGAGTTTTCTAAAGCTAATAACGCAGACATTGAATCTGACATAATTACAACTTGGTGGTTAGAAATTTTTTTGTTGACAGCCCATTCTAGAGCTTTATGAATTGCGAACATTTCTGCAGAGTATATAGAGCATTGTTTATCTAACTTAAACATTAGGGATTCTTTGTGATCCGGAATATATACAGCACAACCGACTCCTAATCTTGATTTAGAACCATCCGTGAACATTCTGCATATCAATTGAATTCTCATTGTCAAAATTGGGATACCAAACATTAACTTTGGCATAAGAAACATTGAAATTTGATTGAAAGAAAATTAAGTCACACGGGGTGTTTAGACGCTAAGAAACGTTATGCCACTGCCAGAATAGGAGAATTCCTGTTATGCCACCATTTGTCGACTAGATTAGAAACAGAAATATCACATTTTTTTGTAGCAGCTCATTTTAATTGTAAGACTGGCATTTGAGAATAAATTTTTTAGCTAAAAATAGTCTTCTTAAATGTAAGCGAGGTTCCATAGATTCGGCTAGAAGATTCTCTGTAGATGTAGATTTAAGCGCACCTAGAACTAATCGCAGAGCCTTATACTGAAGGCGGTCTAGTTTTTTAAGACGACTGTTTGTGGCAGATCCGTATAGAAAGCTTCCATAGTCGAGAATGGATCTGGTGTACGCACGATAAAACATGAAGTTAATCTTAGGGTCGGCACCCCATCGAAAACGATTAACTACTTTAAGAATATTTAAACTTTTCTCACATTTTATTAAGCACTTGTTAATGCGTTCGTCCCATGTTAACTTGGTGTCCAATGTAATACCAAGATAAGTGTAGTGATTGTGAATGGGTATACTTAGGCGGTTAAACATAATGCTGGATATAACTGGTAAACGATGTCGCGTAAAAAATACCACAGCTGATTTCTTCGTAGTAAGTTCAAACCCTTGTTTAAAGAAATACTCTCTTGCGTTACACATAATCGTTTTTATTGAGTTAATACTTTGTTGGTATGAATTATTCACAGTATAAAAGCAGAAGTCGTCTGCATATTATAATATATTGCATTTAATGCCTATACTGTAAATATCTATAGTGTATAGATTAAACAACAAGGGGCTAAGGACAGAGCCTTGTGGTAGATCTTGATGCACTACTTTCGGACCAATCAATCTCTCATTACATCGAATGAATACCTGTCTATTAATAAATCAGTTTACTAACACGTATGAACACAAAGGTGGAATACCTATGTGCTTTAGTTTTTCAAATAATAGATTTAAATTGACGTTATCATAAGCCCCTGAAATATCAAGAAATATGGCAGATAGATAATTATTATTTGAGTAGGATAACTGAATATCATTCGTTAATTGAGAAACACAATCCATAGTCCCTTTATTTCTACGAACGCCATATTGACACACTGGGAAAATATTTTTATTTTCACGCCACCATTCTAATCTGCTTTTCATAATTTGTTCAAATGTTTTAAGCAAACAAGACATAAGAGAGATAGGTCTTAGGGCAGTACGCTGGTTTACTTTGGGTATAGGAATAATTGTTTAAGAGAATCACAGTTGTCTTCTTTAAGTAAAATATTGTATATTTTGCACAGATAATGTATGGCAATTACTGACAGGTTTAATAGCATGCTATAGTTAATGCCGTCAATACCAGGAGCTGTATTTTTAGAACTCTTAACATTTGCTTTAAGTTCGTCAGCTGAAATGGGGGTTAGTAAAAAGTGATCATTAGTGGTGATGCTCGGCATAAAGACTGGTAGATGGACATAATCCGGAGAGATTTTTGTAAAAAGACTTTCTACTATGTCTTCATCATTAGCGGTGTACTTTTTCTTACCTTTAATTTTGTTTACCCTTTTCCAAAGCTCTGAGAGTGAAGTTTGCCTACTAAGTGAGGAACAAAATCGAGCCCAACTAGATTTGGCTTTTGAGCGGAAAGTGCGTTTACATATAGCTTTATTCCTTTTATATTCAATAAAGTTTAAAAGGGTAAGATTGGATTTATACATTTTAAAAGTATTTTCCTCGCATTCGAAACAGTGAGACATCCATTATCCCACCATGGTGGCGTTTTGAAAGATTTGGCTGAGGGTTTGATAATTTTAAAAGATTTGTTGGCTGCAGTAGTAATAGAATCTAATAAGAAGAATATCATTTCATTGGTTTTGTTTGTATTTGTATCTTTTTTTACTTACATTGGGTTGTTGAATGACCATATAGAAGACAATTAAAACATTGCATAGCCGGACTAACATATATTTCAACCGGACATCTAATTTTATTGATGTAAATATACTGGGGAATTAATTTACCCTCAAAGCTAACAATTACCATTTGTCTAGGAACTCTTTCGGATATACCATTATTTTGAACTAATCTAGTCATTCTATAAACTTTTTAATAGGAATATTAGACTTAATAGTGTTGAGTAGTACATTCTCACTAAAGTAGTATCCACTCCACGAGCGAGACCTTTTTTTTCTGTTAAATAATTTGGAATATATGCTATTAGATTATTTTTTTCAAAAAAAATCTTCAGTAACTAACTTATTAGCAACAGAACCTGAATCTACTTGGGTCTTAATAATAATATTATTCTGTACTACACTAACAATTTCAATAATATTTTTATCATAATTAGATAACGAAAGTAGTTTCCCTCCAAGTTTCATTGGATGCAAACGACCTATATTTAAATTATTAAAAATCCTTAAGAAGGACCATTATCATTAGAACTAAATCGATTAAGTATATGAATTAAATTCCTGACTTTTTTGAATATTTGTTTTAGCTGAAGTCGATGACACGCTTGTATGAATACTGTTTTTAATATTATTTGAGTAGTCAACCCGAGAATTAATATGCAAAGCATTTGTAGTTATAATTATATCATTTTCATCTGTAAATTCAATGTCCTCTACACCAGGATCTGGTGGATCTTTCCCATAAATTCCATTTTTGCCCGCGGACATGACGGGGCACGGCGTTTAACAAAAAGTATATAAAAAATTTCTACTTACAGTACAGTTGAGAGAATAACAGAACTTAAAATATAAAGGAAAACAAACAAAATCGGCTAAACACTCTGTATTATATCTTGAAACACACTTCTGCACTTCACAACAGATCGGAATCGAGTAAAAAAAAACTTTCGAACTACTTAAATATACAAATTTTCCCGAAGAACTCTTAAACCCGTTCAAACACTTTGACAGTTATTTGACAGTTGCAATCATTCTTAAAATACATTTTTTAAATTATCATACTATACTGTAAATTCTGCTATTACATTGCAAATGATAATCTAATTTTATTCTTTATTGACCTAATCTAAAGTACCTTTATTATAGTGGCACCTTGGGCGTTTTATTATAAAACTTAATTTTAATTATGAAGAGTATTGTCTGTACTCTTAATTAAATACCTAAATACCCTTCGGTTGTTTTGGTTTGCTCCTGAAACTTTACCTGAGTCTATTGGTAAATGCTTTTGCATGCATTTTGGGCACGTAGAATAACGATTTAGTGTTTGATTATTTTTTATTAGGTTTTTGAATTTTATTTAAAGTGATTTTAAAATGTAATTACAAGCCAGGGCAACCCAATACATTAAGAATAGCCTTAATCGAATTAGAACACAACATGCAGTATGCGCACACAACCTACACAAATAAGGAAAACGGTCTGCCGCTAGCTGCGACTGTGGTGCTCTAGATCAAACCATCCAACACATAGTGAAGACATGTGAATTGAGGGCATACCGAGGAGACTCAAAAGACTTTTTCATAACTACACCTTCAAGTCTTGAATGGATTGCCCAACTTGATCTGAAGATATAACTTTTCATTGGTTTATATTATCTTATGGTATCTTATCTTGTTTTATGTTATGTGTTTGTTTTTATATAATATTATGTTTGTAATTTAAATTATGTACTAACGGTTTACTACTATTGTTTTATTTATTTTTTTCATGTATCCAACCATAAGGTAAATCAACAATACAACTGCCTTAATTTCTATTATAATGATTTAGTTATATGTATTTTTTACAAATTCACTCATTTTATGGTTGTATCAATATATTTTGTAATCATCCACTGTTCACACTTTTAGCTCTCGACGTAAACTATCTTTGATGTGTGGTGTGATAAACAAAATTATTAAGATTTTCTTATTATATAAAAAGATCAACAAGTATTAAACAATACCAACTATTATTTAATATTTAACTGGATCAACATTGTATACTGTTTAATATATTACCTCATATGGCGATCCTGTGATCATTGTTAAGTAGTTATTAAAATTATATAAGTGTAAAGTTTAAGAAGAAATTAAGTTAGGTAGGAATTTATCATGAAATAATAAAATGTTAAGAAAATAAGAATAACAGAAACTTAAGTTTAAAGTAAAATAATGGGAGCGGGAAAATTGAAAAAATAATAGGTGCCAAAAAAGAAATATTCGACATTGCAGAAGATCGAGAAGTGGACAATATTCACGTAAGATATTAGAAAAACTAATAAAGAAATTGAAACGGAAGGTAACAAACTTGTAAGTTTTGTTATTCGGTGAACAGTTTTAGTAAAAGATGGATTTTAATTACTTTTATTTCATATTTTGTATATCCATAATATTTGCGACTATATTAAAATTTTATTTTCGTAGCAAAATAACTGAAAAGCCTTAATAATTTTACGGATGATAGGATTGATCACCCGGTCTTCGTTGAATTATGAAAAGCTCTACGTGATTGTGTTGAATTTAAGATACACCATACAATTGATAATTAAGTAAAATGAAGAAACATGTATTGATGTATATACAACATAAAATGTGGGCACAATAAGATAGATAATAAGATATTATTTATTTGAGTCGATATCCCCGAATAGCACATCTGCAGTACGAGCCTTATTGAGAGATTCGACATAACAATATCCTAGATCAACGTCTGTACTACGAACGTCTTTGAGAGGTTTGCTACATATGTGTAAAAAAAGGAATATTAAGGAAGTGGCGATTAGGAACAATAGAAAAAAATGACTAATTACTATTGAATCACGTAAAGATCTTAATAAAACATATTAGATAATTTGTTAAAATCAAGAAAGCTTGATTAACGCTAACTCTGCGGGTATCGTTAAAAGACTTGATTAAAAGTTTGTGCACGAAGGAATAATAGTTAGATATATTATAAAGTCAGAGAATGAGTCTTTGTTGGTCCGAACAATTTGTATTTATCAAAATTCGCAATATAGATCTGCAATTTAAGATGAGCAACAAAAATAAGGGATTTTTTAATCTAAGAAGATATAACAATATCATTCATTGTTTTTTTTTTTCTTTTTCTTAGATATGATCTGATGATTTATCTATTCGTAATGTGAAAAATTCTTATAATAAAATTATACAAAATGAATTTCAAGATCTGACTTTTTTATTCTCGCTTGACACACACAGAGATGATACAGATAAATTATTAGTTGCTATTGGCAACCTTGACATTTCCCCTTTTTAATAATTATGCAGCCACTATCTTGAACATGCCCCCCACCTTGAAAGGATCGCTTTCAATTTAACAGGTAAGCAAGTAAATGAGGAAATGCATTACATGCAATAAAAAATAAACAAATACATCTTCAATAATTATTATAAACTTTTAAGTTTAAAAATCAAACAAATGTTCTTTAACTAAGACGCATTAACAGTTCTAGAACTTAAGACGTGATTGCACCTTCACTTTGATCACTAGGAACCGGAAGTGGACAAATGTTTGTAACAGCTCGCTTTATAAGTCCTTTTGAAGGTCTTATGGTAACCACTCGTGTAACTCCATCAGCGCCGGGATGCAAAACTTCTACGCGCCCAAGACACCAGTTTAAAGGAGGTAAATTTCTTTCTTTGATGAGGACGAGTGTGTCAGTCTGAATTTTGGATTGGTTGACTTTCCATTTCTTCCGTTCTTGCAATTCGGAGATGTATTCCAGAGACCAACGTTTCCAAAAATGATGGCGAAGTTGCTGCAACTGCTGGAATCTAGACAAACTGGTAATGGATGAGTTTGATAGATTTATTTCTGGAACGGAATCCATGGCTCTTCCAATGAGAAAGTGAGCTGGTGTCAAAGGCAAAAGATCAGAAGGGTTAGAAGACAAGGCACTCAAAGGACGAGAATTTAATACTCCTTCAATCTGAGTTAGTAATGTAACAAATCTTTCATAATCTAATTTCGTATCTGTCATAACTCGTTTGAGGTTAGCCTTCACCGATTTGACTCCAGCCTCCCAGACACCGCCAAAATGAGGAGAATGAGCCGGTATGAACTTCCAATTTATATCAGATTTAGCACACATATCAGGGAATTTATTACCATTGGTTTTCAAAAATTTATCCAATTCCAACAAAGAATTGTTGGCACCCACAAATGTGGTTCCGTTATCACTCATCATCTGACATGGTTTGCCCCTTCTAGCTATAAATCGTTTTATTGCCGCCATAAAGGCTTCGGTGGAAAGATCCGTTACCACCTCTAAATGAATGGCCTTTGTCGATAGGCAAACACATAAACTAATATAACCTTTATATGAAGAAGCACCCCTATGACGACTAGTTCTGAGGGCAAATGGACCAGCATAATCAACTCCTCTAACAGCAAATGGAAATGAGGGGGTGACTCTTGATTGGGGAAGATCTCCCATGATGGGATTAACTTGATCGGGATTGAAGCGAAAGCAACGCAAGCATTCGTGAACCGTTCTCCTAGCCAATGATTTTCCATGTAAAGGCCAATATTTCTTACGCACGTGAGCTAGGAGATGTTGAGGTCCTGCATGGCACAGCTTGAAATGCTCTTGACGGAAAAATAGAATAGTAAACTTATGATTAGATTGAATTAGAATAGGATGTTTCTTTTGATAAGAAAAGTTTGAATTACTTAATCTACCACCGACCCTGAGTAATCCTTCTGGATCTAAAAAGGGATTAAGTGATAAGATTCTGCTTTTAGAAGAAACTGCATTACCTCTTCCTAAGTACTGAATCTCAGATGGGAAACCTTCAGCTTGTACCAACTTAACTAGAGTAAGGGTAGAATTGTTAATCTCCTGCGTGGTTAAATGCCCCAAAACACGAGTGGCCTTGTTCTTTCGTTGAAAATTGTAGTAGAAACGCAAAGAGTAATCCACTGACCTTACCAAGGTTGAAAAACTCGAATATTTTTCAAAATCAAATAATGGAGTAGACGAAACTATCATAAATTGGTTGCTAATAGTTTTAAACTCTGGAAGTTTTTCTTTATCAAAAGATACTTGAACTGGCCAAGTTTCAGGAGAATCTAGCAAGAATGATGGGCCGTGCCACCAAAATGAACAAGAGCTTAGAACCTGAGGTTCAATTCCTCGAGAGAGTAAATCAGCAGGGTTAAAATCCGTAGGTACATGTCTCCAATTTTCGGGATCTGTGTTGGACTGAATTTCTGAAACACGATTACCAACAAAAGTTTTTAGTACATGTGACGAAGTTTTTATCCAGCCCAAGGTAATGGTTGAGTCAGACCACAGAAAAATCTTATTGAACTGAATGTTCAAAGAAGTAATAACCATTTTAGAAAGACGTGATTAGATCAAAGCTCCGCTAAGTTCCAGGCGAGGTATGCTCAGCTTCTTTACAGGTGCTACTTTGCTTTTAGCACAAAGTAAATTTATAAAAATGTTACCCTTTTTATCAACACTGCGAATATATATGGCTGCGCCATAAGCAACTTCGCTTGCGTCACAGAATCCGTGCATTTCAATAAGAACAGAATTAGGGAGAACTACATTTCTTTGAATTTGCAATTTATTCAACTCATGCAACTGATCTCTGAAAGATAACCACTCAGACTGAATATGCAATGGCACTCCTTCATCCCAGTCTAACTTCTCTAAGCAAAGGAGTTGCATAAGGATTTTGACTTTAATGATTGATGGACTTAAGAGACCTAAAGGGTCGAATATTTGAGCAATACCAGAAAGTATTGATCTTTTAGTGATAATTTTGGGAGTAACATTTGAATCAATAGAATAGGACAATGAATCTAAACTAGGGCACCATTGTAACCCAAGTGTCATTGTGTTTTCATTGGCATCAAAAAGGAAGGGAGTGTCTAATGCAATAGATTCCTGGATGGACTTAAGAAATGAAGAATTGTTTGACGTCCACTTTCTAAGTGGGAAGCAACCTTTTGAAAGAATTTCAGAGACTTGTTTACAATTAAGGATTAAGTCCTCTAACGAATCAGAACCAGTTAACAAGTCGTCAACATAGAAGTCTTCAGCTATGATTTTAGAAGCTTGAGGGAATGTATCAGAATGCTCTAATGATAGCTGATAGAGACATCTAGTGGCTAGATAACTACTTGATGTAGAGCCATAAGTAACTGTATTTAATTCATATGAATGAAGAGGATCTTTCGGATGATTTCTCCATAAGATTCTTTGGAGGCACCGTTGAGTATCATCAATAAGAATTTGGCGGTACATTTTGGCAATGTCCGCAGGTGCAACAAATGGATACCTTCTAAATCTCAACAGGATAGATATCAAATCATTCTGCATGACTGGACCTACCATCTAAAGATCGTTGAGCGAATGACCAGATGATGACGGACAGGAACCATCGAACACTACTCTGAGTTTTGTAGTGAGAGTGTTCTGCTTCATCACCCCGTGATGAGGAAAGTAATAACTATGTACTGGCAAAGTACAATCAGTAACTCTTGACATGTGGCCTAAAGACAAGTATTCCTCCATAAATGCAACATACTGCTCCTTCATGATAGGATCATTAAGAAGCCTTTTTTCTAAGCTATAGAACCTTCTTTGAGCTATTGATCTGGATTCTCCCAAAGAGTCAACCTGTGACTTAAAAGGAATGGAATTTCTCCTAAAGGTTGATTTGAAGTGTTCCTCGCACAATAACTCTTCTGGAGACTGAAGTTTAGTACCTGAGCACTCCTCAATCTCCCAAAACCTAGAAAGGTCGTCAGTTTCGATATTGTGTGATAATCCACATATGGTAGATTGCTGACTATTCACCCTGGTATTTATTAAAGGACCAGAAATGATCCAGCCTAATCTAGTTTTCTGAAGTATGGGTTTTTCAGGACCTAACTTGACCTGACCCACACATAGCAGGTCCCAAAAAATACTAGCACTGATCAGAATATTTACTTCCGAAGGAGTATGAAAATTTGGGTCTGATAAACGAATATTTGCAGGTATGGGCAACGAAGATGCATCAATTTGACAAACTGGAAGTTGTCCACATGTTTGTGGAATGATTAAACACTCTAGGGGGAAAGAATATATAGATTGTAAAGAGTTAATAACAATATTACATTTGTGATTTATTTTAGAAGAAACATGAGCGATACCCACTACAGAAATGTTAACCTGCTCCCTTGAAATACCCAGCAAATCAACTAAACTTGATGTGATAAAATTAGATTGAGCTCCACTATCTAAAAGAGCTCTACAATTATGAGCAACCCCTAAATGGTCACGAACTTGGACAACAACCGTTGATAGAAGGATTTGTTGATTTTGAGAAGTATTAGAAAGTGTCTGAGGGCTACTCTGAGAAGCAACTACTTGATCATTAAACTGAGACAATGGATTTAGTGGATTTTCAATAAATTCATGGAGAAGAGTATGATGTTTCTGGTTACATTTCTTACATTCGCCATATTTGCACGTAGCTTGTTGATGTCCAGAATGCAGACAATTCAAGCATAATTTAAATCTACGTACTCTATTGATACGGGCAGGAATGTCTAATGAATGAAATTGACTACAGTGAACCAGTTTGTGTTGCTGGTTGCATAAAGGACAAGAAAGAAAAGAAGATTTTGTACTTACAAGAGCCTTAGTACTGTTGTATCTGAATTTGACATGATTATTGACAGAAGTCCCTTGAATATTGGGTTTATTTAGATTATATCTTTCTAGAGTATCTGCCTTCGTTTTTAGAAAATATATGAGGTCCGAAACTTGACTGACTTTACCATTGTTGGCCTTCTCCCAATCTAATTTTTCCAAAAGAATATATTTGAGAAGGGCATCCCAATGTTCGACTGGTTGTTTTAATGCCTCCAAAGCTCTAAGATGGCTACAAAATTTATCAATTAAATTTCTGATTGAAAATGAACCTTCTTTATTGATTGCCTTTAAATTGAAGATGGCTTTAATATGGTTATGCAACAACAATTCCTTGTTAGAATATCTCTCAACCAAAAGATTCCATGTAACAGTAAAATTAGAAGCAGAGAGAGGTATAGAAGCAATGACTCTCTCAGTAGAACCTGTTATGCATGCTCTTAAATAATGTAATTTTTGTATTTCAGATATACTATTATTTTTTATAAATAACGAATCAAATAAGTCATGAAAATCTAACCATTCTTCTATGTTGCCACTGAATTTTGGCAATTCAATAGAAGGAAGTTTTATATTGGAGGTTGTATATGTATGATTGGATGCAAAATGTTCACTAGTAGGACTAGATGTACTGGAGGCACTAGCTGAGGTTGTTGTCAACAGTTGTTTTGCCTTAATTATAACTGAATAAAATGATGTTTCGAACGTTTCTCTGTAATTTATTTCTTCCTCAGTTATTGCGTCCAGTAAACTTTCTATTTTTAATTGGGTTTCTTGATATTAAGTATGAATACTATTCGCGTTTTCGATGCGCAATTCAATTTCAGCGCGAGTTGGCTCATTCATCTCACCGTGGGTTGAGTCCCTATCAATGAATTTAATAAATGAGGTTAATCGCGCTTTAAGAGATGCTATTATCTTTTTTAACGTAGGCAAATCCCCCATTTTAATTCAAATTTAAATGTTTTAACTATTATGTGTCAAAGTAAACTAACAATGAACAATAAATTTCAAGATTGAAGAAGTCTAAGTTAGGAAATTGAAATGAAAGGCAGATAAGTAAGAAACAAAAGCTCACTTCCCTGATTTTTGATAATTCGATGTCCCGTCCAGTGAAATCGTCAGTATGTGTTCAATCGGATTGTATACTTGACTTGAAGACTGGGGCAAAGGAGCACTCGATGTATTTCTGCGACTGTCTCGTTCAACGTTGTCGGCAAACGTGGATCTTGTAGGTTGTATGGCGTGGAATAGCACAAATATTCGGCTCGAAGGACCAATGTTTTTTTTTGTTCTTTTTCTTAGATATGATCTGATGATTTATCTATTCGTAATGTGAAAAATTCTTATAATAAAATTATACAAAATGAATTTCAAGATCTGACTTTTTTATTCTCGCTTGACACACACAGAGATGATACAGATAAATTATTAGTTGCTATTGGCAACCTTGACATTTACCCTTTTTAATAATTATGCAGCCACTATCTTGAACATTCATTGATACCATTTTTAGGAGAAATTATTCCTTAAGAAAAAAGAAATTCTTAAATGCATAACATAATGTCATGTATAATAATAAAAAAAGTAAAGAAAGTATAATTGATGTGAACTAAGAAGAGTGATCACTAAAGATTCTCATATAATAATAATCCAGGAGGACAACCTGCATAGAAAATGATCAAAATTTAAAAAAATAATAATTTTGCATTAGATTGTAGAAAGATATAGAGACCGTAAATTCGTGATGAATGGTCATGATTCGTGATGAATGGTCATATTGTAAATTTTAAAACCAAAGCAAAACCAAACAATTATATGTTATTGACTAGTGTACTTTTATATTTATATTTTGTATATAAAAGTAAAAATGTAAAATAAGCAATTTGGTTTATGTAGAATAATATTCCTATTATTAGAATAGGTCAGTATAATAGGACATACAATTTTGACTAAAATATATATAATATTTATTTGTTAGTAAACACACGTATACCTTATAATTTATCCTACATATTAATATCTTATCATTTGGTAAATTGGATATAAAACAAAAAAATCTTTAACTCTCAGAGGGATGGTGTAATGTGATGAGTGTAATTATTAAGATTTTTGTATTATATGTATTAAAAATAATAATAAATATTAAATAATATCAAATATTATTTAATATTTAACTGGATCAATATTGTGTAATGTTAAATATCTTACCTCGCAGATTTGTCTCCCTATCAGTTTCGTCAGTTCTAAACTAAAAATGATGTAGCGATTAATGAGTAAAAATTTAAAGAAAGTTTACTAGTCATCTACGCAATTCACCAAACTTGACTATGTCAGTAAATGGTGCGTATTTTGTAATAAACCTATGTAATTCTGCAATAGACTCTGAAGCCAATAATAATTTTGAACCATAATTCAAAAAATGTGAGTACCGAATCAGTAAATATGAGAACACGAAGATGGCTTATAGTATTATTCTTTTAGTTTTCAAATATTGCCGAAAAGTATTAACTAAATTATATACAAAACTGTGAATATCAATAATCCTTAAAACTACAGAATAGTTTTTCTCAGAAAGTAATCATTAACTCTAATAAGACCTAATCTTTCAGACAGGGCTGGGATAAAGAGTTTACCTCCAAATTTGAAAACAACAAAATACAGGATGATAACAATGAATAGCCACCAGCAAAAACGAGGTAGGTGCAATTTTTGTGAAATCTGCATAACAATAAAATGCGGTAAATGTAATAGAATGGTTTGTAACGTGCATTAAAAATAATACCTCCTGTGAATGATTATTGTTTTCTCCTTAGTTTTTAGTATTATCACTTTTTTTATAACTCTTTAATATACATTACTGTCAAGGTAATATACGAGTATTAAAATGAATTTTTAAAGGAAACGATTTTCCTTACTTACTCTACTAAGGAAAAATACTTTACTTGTAACGTTTTCTTATTTAACAACACCATTGTTGGTGTTCAGAAGGCACCGCTTCCTAGGTATGACTAAAAGGTAAGCTATATGAGATATTGCTGCGCGAAAGAATTAAAAACGTGCCTAAGAGGTCCGGGTGTTTATATCCTAGACACTATGGATTTTAAAAATGTATTAGGGTGATGGAATAGAGGATGGGGCCACAAAAAGTAAGTCATCCTGCTCCTCTTCGACGCCTGAAATGCCTTTAATACGTTTCTGGGCCAAACTACGCTATAAAGTGCCAGAACCATTAAATTACTTATTCACACCTTGCAAATATGAAAAAGAATAATTGATAGACGTATACATGAAAAAATCGAAATATCCGATAATCAGTTTGGCTTAAGGCAGATCAACAACCGATGCAATTGTTATTATACGCCAGTTGAAGGAATAAACAAACAAATGCTCATATGGTATCCATTGATCTTGAGAAAGCAAAGTTCCTCTGGTGAAAAATCTCTGGTGGGCACTCAATAAGGAAGAAGTCCCCGGTGAAGATTGTGAGAGAATGAAAAAAAATAGTCAAGATTTGATTTCACGTACAAAGCGTCTATGTATCTGTTTATACATATTTCGCCTTAATAAGGCTGATCAGAACAGCTATTCATAGGCGTTCTCAACGTGAAAAATAAATCTTTCCTGTCTTTAAGAAGCAACACTAAAATGGCTTCTAAACGGACGCAATAGCGACATCTGATAATAAATCCGTAAAATAGTTTCGAAACACAATTCAGATTTCTGCCTTAATCTGAGCTTTCTAAAAATTGCAAGGCAAAGCAGACGTTGATAAAGATGTTAAAATTGTGAGAGAAATTTACAAGAGAGTATCAACTAGTGTTAGGGCAGGTGTGGGAGAGACTAATAAATTTCATGTGAAAGTTTAATTGCACAAAGGCTCGGTGCTTCTACTGTATTTATTCTCATTAGCTGTGGAACAAATAACATTGAAACTACAGGGTAACATTTCATAGTGCTTAATGTATGCTGATGATATATAGTAGTACTAGGAAATAGTAAAAGCGGCTAAAAGCAAAAACTGGAACAGTGAAGACAAGCTCTTGAGGAAAAAGGTTTAAAACTTAGTAAGACAAAAACTCAAAAAAAATTTTATTTACATTTAAGTGCTCAGCAACTATGGCCACTCACACGGGGGTAATAACAAACAACATTATAAGATATTAATAGCATTCATAAGTAATAACATATAAAAATATTTTAGATTTTATAATACAATGGTATTTTTTTAAAAAACTGAAGAACTTTGTCGAACTGGTTAAGATCACTAAGAATTTCATCTGTCTGCGGTTTAAGATTTGACTGTAGTCTTACTTCATCGAATTGATGACATTCGGTAAGAATGTGTTTTACTGTTAGTTGGCACTGGCAGGTTTGACAAATAGGCTGGATATCCGATGTGATCAGAGGAAACTATGTGTTAGTTTGTTGTAGTCTATACATATTCTTGTAGTCTGTTGTAGTCTATACAGGTAAATTCCATAAAATATTTGGGAACAAATATCAATAGTCAGTGTAATGCAAAAAAAGAAATCCTATCAAGAATCGAACAAGCAAGGAAAACATTCATGAGCATTAAAACATTTTTTACAAGATCAGACCTTAGTCTACAGCTTAGAATCCGAATGATCAGATGTTACGTTTTTTCTGTCTTACTGTATGGCTGTGAAAGTTGGACAATGGACTCTGAAATTGAAAAAAGAATAGATGCCTTTGAGATGTATATATACAGACGAATGTTGAGGATTCCATGGGTACAAAGAGTTACTAATGTTGAGGTACTTCGTCGCATGTGTAAACAAAAAGAATTACTAAGAATAATCAAAGAGAGGAAAATGCAATACTTGGGTCATGTGCTGAGAGGCGAAAGATATGAATTACTTCAAGTTATACTGGAAGGAAAAGTACAGGGCAAAAGATCAGTAGGAAGACGCCAGAACTCGTGGCTGAAAGACCTGAGGAGATGGTTCGACCGCTCATCCGCAGAGATCTTTCGCGCAGCAGTTTCCAAAACTACAATTGCCATTTGGATCGCCAACCTTCGAAAGGAGACGGCGCAATGAGAAGAAGAAGATACATATTCTTCGTATAATTATACGGTCTTGTCTAGGAGTCCGGCGGGGCCAGTGTAGAGTGGCTTTTAAAATAAGGGCTGGATTGCACGAAAGGATATACTTAAGTAGTCCTAGTGGGTTTGGCATAATCTCTTGGTGATTCTGTACGCTTTTGTTTTTAAATCTTTAGAAATTTGGATGTGAGTTGTTGACGTGGTATCTGTTAAAGCCGATTTAGCATGTTGATCTACGAGTTCGTTACCAGGTATAACAATGTGAGACGAAATCCATATAAAGATAAAAGATTTAAGCTTAGCGTTTAATGTAGAAAGGTGGTGGTAAGAGTTACTGGATATTTTGGACAAGGGGTTGATTGGTAAATAATTCCTGAATGCATAAAATATAAGCTAGAGAGTCTGTAAAAATTGCAACATTTTTGTTTAAAAGGATAATGTGCTTAAAAGTTTGTAAGACACTATACAATAGAGGAATAAAAGAAGCACAAATAAGATTGTTTTTAGAGGTGACTAAATAGCCAACCCCCATAATACTTGATTAAAGTGATTATTGTGTATAATTAAAAAAATGCATTTATCTTAAGTTTTTTAGGTGTTTCGTGTTCGTTGAATTTTGTTAAGTGTTTGCTATTTTAAGGCAGTGCATAATCCAAGGAGGATAAAGGGGGATAAGATTTGTGAGTGTAAACTCGCTTGTTATCGCAGACAATATAGAAAATATAGGTTTTATAATTGGATAGGGGTGGTACAGGTTATCGTTAATATCGGTAGAAATGATTAAGGGTGTTAGAGAAGACAGTTGCAGCATAGGAAAGAAAGAAGAAGAAGAAGATATTGTCGTCTAATAGAGAATAGAGATGGGGGTTCATCGGCTTTACAGTAGAGACTCTTAGATGAACTGAAACGAAATGCGCCTAGACAAAGTCGAAGGGCTGTGTTATGGATAGAGTTTAAGGATTCTAGATCTTTCTTGGAGGCGGACATATAAGCAATGCTGGCATATTCTAATTTAGAGCGAATAAGTGCTTTATATATTCTAAGAAGTAACTTGTTATCCACACCCCAGTGATGATGAGACAGTGTTTTAAAAATATTTAATCTTTTGTACCAGGAACTTCTTAAACTAAGAATATGCTGCTTCCAAGAGAGGCGTGAGACAACCCAGCATTTTACAATGCTTTGCATTTTTTTTACATTGGAAACCGTCTGCTTTTATTAGTTTTTTATTTAGTCAGGGATAAAGTTAGTCCGAAGAAGAGTAGGCAGAAGAGCCGTCTCATGGCTTCGCAATATCAGAACTTGGAACGTTCAACAATTAATAAGAGTGGCGCAGAATAGATAACATTTTGATTTAGCGATCACAAACCTCCAGTAATGGACTGCACTAGAAGAAGAAAGTTAGTTCCACTGAGATTATAGTATTAAACGATCTTCATAAGCTGTATATTTGGTAAGAGAAGGTAAATTAAAATAATGACCACTTATGGCGAGGTTAAACAAGGTATATGACTTAACACTAGACCTTCAGGTGTGTCATCGGTTTGACTATAAACAGAAGAGAACACACCATTTACAGAAACTTTGAAGGTCGTTTGAGATAAAAAATTTTGTATAAAATGAAATATTATTTCCGTATAGTATTAATCGTATTATATGACCCTTTATATTAATAAGGCAACCGTTACTTCAGACTTTTCATTTATTGACATGGCGATGTCACTCTGGAGCAGGACAAGATTGTCGCGAGTGGATCTGTATCGTCGAAAGCCAGATTGTGGTTTATGAATAATTTTGTGTTTGTCTAGATAATACGTCTATTGATAATTTTTTTAAGTATTTTACACACGTTAGAGGTAAGAAATATAGGCCTATACGAACCAGGAGCAGAGGCACGTAGTTCATTTTTTTGCCATATGTTATTATGTATCTCGAGAAGTTTATATGGACATGGAGGTGACAATTAATTTAAGAATATGTAGCAAAGGGCATCAGTGCCAGCAGCTGTATTTTGACAGGAGTTAAGTGCAGATTTTAGTTTGGAATAGGTTATAGTAAAGTGGCTTTCAATAATAGAAAAACAAATTGTACGTCCGCACTTTACCTTCTAGACCAGAATAATTCTTTTTATGACGAATTTCAAATTATATTCAAAAAGACATTGGAGATTTTAAGGTTATATGTTTTTGTCCTGTACTTGTCCAATTTTATTTCAAACTTGGCTTGGGCTAGTATTTTCTAAGTTCTTCTCACATTTTTTTCCGCTGTAAATTTTTAGAGCAGATTTTGACTGCGGCACAGCATTTTTGCAAGAGGAGTTTCCTTCAGCTGAAATGACTGAGTGTTTTTTTTTAAGTTAGAGTTACTGCAAATAAAATTATATCTTTGGATGGTGAGTAATTTTAGGTACCTTCTAGGATTGGTATTACAGAGTAATGGGGAAATAGATGGAGATGCATGCAGTAAAATTAGGGTTTGATGGATGAAGTGGAAGGAAGCGAGTGGTGTGATGTGTGACAAAAAAATTCCAATGAAGCTGAAGAGAAAATTCCATAAAACAGCCATCACACCAGCTATGATGTACAGAACTGAATGTTGGGCAGTTAAAGAGAAAGAGAAACAACGTATGTATGTCGCGGAAATGAGATTGTTTAGATGGATGAGTGAAATGATAAAAAAGGATAAAATTAAAGATGAATATATTAGGGAAAGTCTAGAGGTGACACCAATTGCCACCAAAATGAGAGAGCATAAGTTAAGATGGTTTGGTCAAGTTTAAAGTCAATAAGTTCATCACTCAATATGAAGAATTGCTGATCTACGGGTTTCTGGAAGGAGTAATAAAGAAAGGCCAAAAAATACCCAAAGAGAGACGCTTAGGCAAGATATGTCTTTACCATGTCGGTAAAGGGAATTGATATGACCCAAGATAAAAACTTATGGAGAAATTTAATTATGTGTGAAAAATATGATTGCTAGCTAGAGATAGTGAACAACAATTATTTAGTTTGGAAAAATAGTGTTTTCCACTAAAGACTGTGAGGAGACAGAGAGTTAGATCAGGTGCTAGAAGTGATTATGGAATTAATGACAAATATTTTATGTAAGGTTTGGTCAAAGGAAGTGTGTTAGTATAAAGATGTGTACCTGTCTAAGGCGAGATTAGCGCGATTAGGCGATCAGAGAAGTTCGCTTTACGCTCCAGCAAAGCTTTGCGACAGCAGAGCTGGTCGACCCTGGTTCTGATGTGGTTTTATATAAACGCAGCACTATTAGTATGTTAAGTCTGGTAGCTGGTCGGAGATTCCCCACCTAATGATGAAAAAAGACATGACTGAAAGAAGGGCAAAAAAAATTCTAGGAATAGTAATATAAAAAACTCACAATTAGGTTTTAAGTATGAGATTTCAGTTATCTAGTTTACGCAGCAGCATATAAAATCTGTTTAAAAGCTTATTACTACTAGGTCGAGCCAATCACTACTTAAACCAAGAAAATAGAGTGAAATGTTAGTGGATTAGCTATATTTGTCGAGTCAACTACTTCTTTAATAATTGTTTGATCGAAAAATATTTATAGTGGGTTTCATATATATTTTATTATGCAGATGCATTAATCATAGAAGGTATTTTGCTAGAGTACTAGTTATTGATACAATTAAAGAGCTCTCCTGAAATAAAAAATATCGTCGTCGTCATCTTATTCACGGATTACGTCGAGTTCCTTGTTTTAGTATTTTCTATCTGATCTATTTTTGTACATTTATCGATACTTCTGAGAAATTTTATTTCTATTCCTGGATTACTGACATGTCTTTCTACTTTATTACCCACGTTTATTGATTGCCTAATGTTTTTCTTATTGTGCCGCACGCATATCCGTAATATTACATACTATGTATTTAACATGATTGATTGGTTTCAGACCACTATTATCAATACATATTTTAGATTTAACAGGTTCCTTACCGTGGAAGGTCATGATTTTGTTTTGGTTTTGAAAATTTCAGAGTTTGATGTTTTGACATCAAGGTATAAAAGGTGTGTGGCTTTTTATAAGTCATATCTCCTAAAGGTAAATTTGATGTATTTTATGAAAAACTTGTCTTATTTTAAATTCAAATTTTAAACCAAATCAATTCATATTTTTAGCAGGCGATTTTAGTGTAAATTCCATAACACTAAATAATTCACACAGATTTTCTGGTCTTCTAGCATCTCATGGATTGTTACCCAGGAACTTTACACCTACAAGATCGACTTCCATATGCGAAAATATTTTAGCTCAGGTATATACAAATTATTGTGATGATTGTATAGGTACTGTAAATGTAAATACTGAATCGGATCACGATATATTCCTTTTGAGGTTAAAATTTATTAATCCAACTATGACATCAGTTTGAAATACTTTCAGAGTAACACATGGAGGCGCTATAAATGCATTTAACAATCTCTTGGGTAAAGAAACAATATGGCAAGATCTTTATCATGCAACTGATGTTGAGAGTAAATATAATGTCTTTCATGATAAATTATAGTTCTATTTCAATATTAGTTGCCCTATTAGAAAAACCAAACATTATCAAAACCAAAAAAAAACATGGGTCACACAAGAAGTAAAATCTTCTTCAGATAGTCTGAAGGATTTGTATATTTTGAATAAGGCATACCCTGATCTAAAAACTCTATATAGACAAAAAAGTATCAGCAAAAAGTTCTTGTTGAGACCACAAAGGTTTTATTTTAATAAAATCTCTGAATCCTCTGTCTAAAAAAAGATGATACTAGGATTACAGATTCAGATATATTATTAAACAAATTGAATGATTACTTTATAGATGCATCAGAAGATATAATTAGTAAAATAATTAAACCAAATTTTAATTTTCAGCATTCTAACGATTTTGTTAACATAATAAAATATAAAATACAAAACATCGTGTGGTTTTGATGAAATATCAGGTATAGTAATAAGAACTAGTATAGTATAGTAATTAAGAACATTGCGTCTCAAATTTTGACACCACTTGCTCACATTATAAATGCTTCTTTCAATACTGGTATTTTCCAGTATGCTAAAAACTTCTGTCATTTCACCGGTAGTAAAACAAGGCAAATTAATGTCAAATTTTCGACCATTGTCTGTTCCATCTGTGGTATCTAAGATTATTGAAAATATTAGATATCAACCAAATTATCATAAAGCATCAACATGGATTTCAAAATAAATTTTCTACTTCCACAGCCATTAGCAGTTTCTATGAAGGAAGTTTTAATGTCAATTGAAAACAGTGAAAATCCAACTGCCATTTTTTGTGGCCTTAGTCGTGCTTTTGATTGTATGCAACACGATGTACTCCTCGATAGATTGTATAGATATGGTGTTGGGAGAGTTGCCCATAGTTGGTTTGGTTCCTATGTCTGGTCCGATTGGTAATAAGAATGGAGTACCACAAGGCTCCATATTGGGCCTGATATTATTTATTTTGTATATTAATGAACTACCATATGTAATGTCTGAGCGCATTGGTATCAGTTTATGTGGATGACTCAACAATGCTATATCGCAATAAAGACATAAATTTTTTACAAGATAAAATAACAAAGTCACTGAAGATGTTCTCTGATTGGTCCAGTAATCAGTCGCTCCTGTTCAATGTTCACAAAACTAAATTTGTATTATTTACATCCCGGGCAAATTCTACTGAACCCGATCTAAGTATTTCCATCAATGGTGAGGGTATTTTGAATTGTAGTGTACATTTATCTTTTAAGACTCATTGTTGGAATGTATGTAAAAAACTCAATTCTAAATGTAATTAACTGAGAAATTTGGGTAGAATACTTAGTCTGCAACACCTTCGTCTTTTTTATTTTGCTGAAGTACAATCGACAATGAGTTACAGTATAATTGTCTGGGGTGGCTCTACTAGTACAAACGACGTTTTCAAGGCCCGAAACCGTATTGTCAGATGTATTGCAGGTGTTTCGTATGGTTTGTCTTGTAAAAACCTATTTAGAGATTTAAATATATTAACAGTGTAT
Organism: Diabrotica undecimpunctata; assembly: GCF_040954645.1. Lineage (NCBI taxonomy): Eukaryota > Metazoa > Arthropoda > Insecta > Coleoptera > Chrysomelidae > Diabrotica > Diabrotica undecimpunctata. The sequence continues at coordinate 77,452,696 of NC_092805.1, forward strand.
GGAATTTACATTTTGGGATTATTGATACTAATTCATAAAAATAAAAGAACTTTTTTATCTAACAGTGATATTCATTTAAACAACACAAGAAATATGAGACAGTTTGTAGTACCCTATCGACATTTAGAAATAAGTAGGAAGTCATCTACTGCCTGTGGTTTACTACTGTATAATCAACTTCCTCAAAAATTTAAAAACAATAATTCAACTACAGCTTTTAAAAACAAGTTAAAGAATACCTAGTGACCATGTCATTGTGTCCTTATACATACGGTGAATATTACGAGAGTGTATCTGTGAATGCCTAAGCTGCAACATAACCAAATTTAATATTATTTTAATTATATTACGATGTCTATATTGTACGTTTTATATATTTTATTGTTTTAAATATTTTTAATGTATTGTTTCCAATTTTTGTAATGTTTAATATTTATAATTTTACTCCGGACTTGCTATAAACCTTGTTGTAACTTATAGTCAAAACAAACTATCTATCTATCTATCTCCGGATGTTGCAACAATATCTTGATCATTCACGAAAAGCTGAGTGTTAATTGAGATTCTTGGATGAATACTAATTTTCATTACTGCTTTTGTTTTCCATGTTCTAATCAAGTCATTAAATATTATACTAAAAAATATTAGAGATAGGCAGTATCCTGTAAATTCGATCTGTATGTATGTTTTAAATAATATGCTTCTTGAAGTTGTTTGTTCACATTTTCTCACTTTTTTTCGGTTGGATTTATTTTTTTCTTTACATAGTTGTTTATTTTTCTTCTCTGCTTGTCGGGTTCTGTGCCCGTATTACATCAGTAAATATGCTCTGTTTTTTATTTTTGTCATAATCTGATATTCTTCGTCAAACAGTCATGTATTATTATTCTTCTCTGTTTAGCTTCCATTGCTAGTACTTGCTTCTTTTATGTTCTTTCTGCACTCTTTACACTCCTCATTTATGTTTCCATGTTGTAGTCTGTTGTCTAGTTTGATGTTTATTATTTTTTTATTTTATATTCTCTATTTTTGTTCGTATTTTTTTTTTCTACATTGTATCGTTTATGTTTAGAACCTCTTTCCTTTTTCATTTTTGAAATTCTATCCCTTAACCTACTATCGACCAGGTAGTGATCAGAATTCGTATTTGCTTCTCTCCTGGTGCAGAAGTTTATTCTATTGGTGTTTTAAGACTACAATACGAGTAATATGATCTATCATATTCCCCATTTTTCTTTTTTTCAATTTTTCTTTGGTTTCTGAGCTAGTAAGAATGGTCCAAAGAACCACGCCCACATCTCTTCCGATTCTGAGCAACTTTGCCTCGTTCATTTTGTGTGCCTCAAACTTCACCAAGCTTTGCTGTGCTACCCTTATTTGTCGCCCAACGTATTGGCATGAACTTTGTGTGCTACAGTGTATTGAATGAAATAAACCTAAAAGACAGCGCCGAGTAGTTTTTAAATTATCTAATATAGACCGAAACTCAAAATTAGGCGGTATATTATAACAGTTAATATTAACAACTTTATATTAACAACAAAATTTTTTTATGGAACAAAAAGAAAATTGAGCTCCCTAAGTTTATTCAAGACTAAAATAAATATAATATTAAATGTGTAGATCATTATGGATAGTCTTATAGTTAAAAAGTTAAATTACAATCAGAAAAATGGTATATGAGGCTGTTTCACGATCGTACAATACTTGTAAGTTATTTTTTTACCAAAAATATAAAGAAATACGTTATAGAAATAATCGTTTACTGAGTTAAAATAATCGAGAGAACAATTTACACGAGACTTCTTTTTAGCAATGAGTCAAATTTTTGTCTTCGACTACCTTATGGCAACAGAAGAAATTGAGATTCGTCGAGGTGTGCGTCAGGGTTGTGTGCTTTCTCCACTATTATTCAATATATGTATATAGCGAAACAATATGTCAGGAAGCGCTCCTAGAGCAAAACATTGGTATGGACATTAACGGAGAATTAATTAACAATATACGATACGCTGATGACACGTTAATAGTAACAGATAACCTAGCAAATTTACAGTTTTTGATGGAAAACATAAACACCCATACCAAAAAGTATGGTCTAAAACTGAACATCAAAAAGACTAAATTCATGATTGTAACAAAGAAGCTATACACCAATGTGAATTTAACCATAAATAATCAGCCAGTTGAAGAGTTACGTTCTACAAATATTTAATGGTTTGCTTCACTGATACTAATGACCAGACAAGAGAAATCAAGAGGCGAATAGAGATAGCGAGACAATTGTTTGTCAAAATGAAAAAGTTCCTATGCAGCCGGGACATAAATATAAACTTAAGAACGATAATGTTAAGGTGCTATGCTTTCTCCGTTCTGCTGTACGGCATAGAAGCCTGGACACTGAAAAAGATAAACATCAAAAACATTGAGGCATTCGAGATGTGGTGTTACAGGAGAATGTGGAAAATACCATGGACAGAATGAGTAACAAATCAAGATGTTCTGCTAAAGATGGGGAAGGAATGCGAAGTCATAAAAACCATACAAACGAAAAAACTGGAATATCTGGGCCACATAATGAGAGGAGAAAAGTACTCTCTGCTTAGACTCATAATCCAAGGAAAAATTTGGGAAAGAGAAGTGTGGGACGTAGGAGGATTTCCTGGTTGCAAAATTTAAGGGAGTGGTATGGGTGCAGTTCAATACAGTTGTTCAGAGCTGCAGCTAACAAAGTAAAGATTGTTGTGATGGTAGCCAACCTCCGATAGGAGACGGTACTGCAAGAAGAGGACCTTATGGCTGAGAAAGGCTATGGAGCAGATAAGGCATATCTTAACAGGTATCTCTCACAGCTGGTTCTTTCACAGCGTGGACAGAAACTTCTACGTAAGTACGTATTTTCATATCTTAAACCTCTGTGCAATATTATGTTTTGGATTTCCACAGACATGTGTGAGCTACTTTTCAAGAATCCATCATCTTACCTAGGCCTTTTATTGAAGATGACTTTGTTTTATTGTAAGCTAACGCCCGACAATACAATCACTTGTAGTAATTGAATATCCAAATAATGCTGGCATTTTTAGTTTAAATTGGTTAGCGTATAACCTGAAGCTTAATTCAATAGAGCACGTATAAAATTAACTTAAGGAGTGTATTCTTCGTTGTTGAATTCTGGCTACCCTCTAAGTGTTACGTCTTGCCGTTCAGGGTGAATTAAATGGAATTCAAAGACACATGATGTAGTTGACTACATGACATACTACGTAACAACTATAAGACAGGTGAATTTTGTAACTTCACGCAGGTTGTAGGAGAACATAATACAGTAGCGAAAGTTAAAACAAAAAGAAAAAAAAATCCATGATACTGTTATCTTCCTGTACTAAATTACCTAAAACTTTGTAAATTATCTTTAAATTTTTGTATCGGAGTTTTATATCCCCAATAGATAGTTCCCTAATCCAATACCTCTGTTAAGGAAAATGATGAATGTTTACATGATTTTACCAAACATTTCGAAAAATCAAATAAACTTTCAAGTTTTAAAATTTTTGGTTTATTCCCATTAGAGTAGGTAACAAACTAAGATACTACAATCAAATTTTTTCAAAACAAAAATAAGGTGTACCCTTAATAAGGGTATACTGTAAAAGACTATTCAAACTAAAACTCAATATTCCATATTTATCTCAAGTCAACCACCGGAAACGACCCATTCAAATACATTCCCGTCATCCCCATTCATTATCACTCGTTATCTCTAAGTACTCCACGTTAGCGGACAACCAGTTTCAGAAGGTACTTAACAAAATACGGCGTGTATAAAATAGCTAAAAATCAGAGTGGGGCGTCGTACCTCTCTGAGTTCACTTCGATCAGGTGTAACGTACGTTGTTCTTCGATCTTACAGAACCAAAGTTAGAGTTGCGGGTACCGGAACCACACGACGATCGTGCGCGTCAACTATTTACTAGGCTCCGGCGTAAAACTACTGTTAATACTTTATTTTTAAAAAGTGGACCGCGAGTGCAAAGACTTCTTTGACATCGAAGTAAGTTATGGTGGCGGTGGGTGCGAGTGAAGATCTCAATGCATTGTTTGTGTTTTTTATTTAATTGATGAAGAAGTCAATGGTACCTTTAAAATAAAATATATTGCAGGAATATTACTCAGATTTTTAAATATAGGGAACTGGCATAATTTCGAAAGATTTTTATTATCTTTAAAATATAATTTTACGCTATTTATTATTATTTAAAAGATTAAAACTGAAATCATATGATGTGATTTATGTCTTTTTACACGAATAAATTGAACAACTAGCTTATGTTCACGATACTTTGCAGTGGATAATGTATGTTTTAACTTCATCTTTTACTGGCCTTTGACTACCCCAGACTTATCTTACGCTACTTTCGTTGCTGTTGGATATTCTACTATTCATACATTATGCTCAGTACGTGCATTTATAATTTGTATTTCATATAAGTCTTTGATATCAAAATAACCATAATATAACTACTTTTCAAAGTTGTAAAAGCCGTTTATACATAGACAGTATCCGGTATTAAAAGTAAATAAACCACAAAATTTAAATTAAAGTTTTTTGACGTTTGAACTTCCCTTAAGAAATTTTTGACCAAAGCACAATTTTTAACTGAAACAAACTATCGCGTTTTGTCACGTCCAAAACAGAAAAAACCAATTTTGTCTTGGGATTTACCTCTATTACCACCAATAACTTGGCTTATATTATATCTTAAGTATAACTTTTACTCTTCTCTATTTAACAAGTAATTAAACCATACAGCTAGTCACACATTCCATAATATCCAATCATCACAGTATAATTCTCTTGTTAGTAGTTCCATGTTAAATTGTAAATAAACAATAATGTCAATTGCTCATAGGAATGTGTGAAATTATTATAAAAATATGTACGATTATTACTTATTGTATAGACACGATTTTTCTGTAAAGTCGATTTCATATGTAATCAAATAAATTATCTTTATGCCAAGTCTTTCAGGGAGATACAGCTCCCTGTATTAAAAATGAATTAAAAATGTTTTAATTATTAGAAGAAAGCAGTTTTCTTTTGTAAGGGTCGATTTGTTACCAAATATTGGCGACTATCATGGCTGTTCGTTCTTTATTGGCAGTAACATAAAAGAGGTCTGAAGTATTTGTCTGAAAGTTAGTCGAATAGTCGTCACTGAATGGAATAAGCAATACTAAGCCAAAAGAAAAATTGGGAAAACGCCTAATAAATATTTCGTAATAAAAACTTGACTCTTATAAAATATGTGTCTAGCTTACTTTTGGTATAGAAAAGAAACTGTTCAAGGAAACCTTATCTCATCCAACAGTCAAACGTTTAGTCGAGTTCAAATTACTATTGAAACGCTGAAATCGTAGGCCAAGCTAATCTGGTTACCTCTGATTAATTTTAAGTCACATTGATATAGAGGAATACACTTCAACTACGAGAAAAAGATTCTATTATTATCCAAAGAATATCTTTTTCGGTACAAGCACATAACATGCAAGATGATAAAAAAACATGTTGGCAATATCTACAAGGAACGAGATAAGTAAAAGTGCTTTTCAGGCAATAACAATCAAAAAAGATTTAATTGTACTAATAATAGTCGAAACCGCATGTTTTCTGACATATTTTTTTGTTATACTCTTTGTTCGCCTGTTGTTTAACTTAATCCTTACGGAATTTTACAGCAATATTTGAAGTTGTTTTTTGATTGATTGTGCTATTTATTTTTTTGCATGAAATGCCTAAAATGTTCAAGTGTGTAAATTTTTATATAGGACAATATAGGACTTAAAACAATGCCCTGCATAGAGTTTTGTTTGTTTGTAGTAAATTTGCATAAAAAATGTTCTAATCTAACGCCAGTTCTTTATTGCTATCGTGAAATATAATTCCCAGAAAATAAATTACCGTACCTACCTGAGTAAGCATATCTAATCTCAGTCTAATTTTTTTAATCAAATCGGACCTAGGAATAGCATTGAATAAAATAGAATAGGAATATGCTTTATTGTCACTGAAAATTGTACACTTTTAGGGACAAAGCTTACAAAAGTCAGAAAATAACAATACCAATTAAATTTTACTGAAATTACATAAACCGTCAATATAACACATTAAAAGATAATAATATAAACAATCAATTACAAAATTTATTTAAAACTGGAAAAGAAACGATTACTTGTATAATTTGTTGGAAAATGAGTATCCTTAATAATAGATTTTGAATAAAGTTTTGATATAATCAGTACATTGAAATATATTACGTCATATTCGTAGACAGACTCGGCTAGTGAAAGTGGCACAAGTTTATCAGACGTTAGACCCAAAACAAAAATTAATATCGTAACAAATATAGCAGTTTTTGCTTGTGGCACTAAGACATATGTAAATTTCATTTATTGCGAAATGTTTTTCGTTGGCAAAAAATCAAAATTAATTTTGTAATATGTATTACCATATTAGTTTAACGCTCTTTGCAAAAAAATATTGTGGGTAAAATAGGTAAAATTCCCTATATTTGGAAGCTAAAGACCTTTTCAAAACCTATGACTAGTAATTTTTCAATAACTCAGTCAATGAATTAATTCGGCCAGTTAATTTCTGCATGGCTCGCTGTCTCGTAATAGCTTATCAGTAATTTCAATCTAACAGTAAGTTTTACTTTTGATTTTGTCCTATACTTTACTTACTAAATATGAATCTTTCGCCGACTGCTTGGCTTATTTCTCTAAGTACATTTAATACATAAAAATTACCAATGTAGGCAAATTTTTATTTGATACCAGATAAGTGACGCAAACTATTGAGTTCAACTTACAAAGTACAAAAACTCAGACTTAATTCTCTCTCCTGTTGCCGACCAGAATGTAACTTCCACTATTTTTTAAATAATTTTAAACTGTTTGTCCTTGTTTAGTGTAGTTATTTTTATGTTTATAACATTCTGCGATTGTTGGATAACCCAAAATTGATGCCTGAAGATGCTCTAGGAAGCAAAAGTACTTGGGCAAGATTTAAATAATAAAACTGTGCTCGATATCTGCTTTCATTTTATCAAAGTTCATTTATTCGAGCATTCAACCCTGTATATATATATATATATATATATATATATATATATATATATATATATATATATATATATATATATATATATATATATATATATATATATATATATATATATATATATATATATATATATATATATATATATATATATATGTATATGTTGTAATAGAGTGAAAGGTAAATATATGTTATTATTTTTAACAGTAGACGTGATGTCGTATTTATGAAGTGCAAATCTTCTTTAAAATAAAAATTTATTTTAAGCTTTTAATAAGCATTTTTTTATACCTTAATACACACGAACAACACGTGGTTTGTATTTAACAGGTATACTAGCCACTCCTGGATATCTCCACTTCATGGTTTTGTTCCAGTTTCACTTTTAATTTTGAAGCCATTTATATTTATTCGATAAGCATATTTTTGAAATGTGTGTTATTTATTTATGTATTGAAAACCTCTTGCTAACTGATTTTAAAGTAATATAGTTGTATGTATGAAACTTAAATCGTGGTGACTGGGACATGCATTTTTCCCAAAGATGGTTTTCTAGACAGTAAGTAATTAAATGAATAAAATGATAAAATGTAGACTTGTGAGTTCGTCAATGATAAAATTATAGTATTAAAAGGAACAAATACAGAAATACAATTAACAAAAAATTACATAAAAACATGTAGAAAACGGGTCACAAACAAGACACTACACAAATTGTAGATTTAAATTAAATTCACTACATTTAGGAGCTTCTCGTTTGTTGGAGAGAGAGAGATAATTTACAACTAAGGATCTGTATCACTTTAAACTCCTTAAATAGGAGGTGACACACCTCTAAAAAAAGGTAAACTTTAATGAGTCTGGATTCACTTTTAATCTGTAATAGAGCCCAGTGCTCACTTACGGATCGAAAATATCGATACTGACGATGCGAGAGGATAAATTGCTGCGAATATTTGTAAGAAAATTACTGAGTTAACGAACAGGAAACAGAGAAGACGATATAATGTTAAACTCTGTAGACTTTTTGAAGATGCAGAGATCGTTAGAACCATTACAATAAATAGTATGAGATAAGTGGGCTACGTAATGTGAATAGATAGGAGTGACCCCGCTAAAGTAAGTGCTAAACAAGCTGGTCGAAAGGAGACGAAAGAGTTGACCTAAGCTTAGAGATCTAATTGGAATGAGGGAATGGAGAAGACAGGGAAGGATGTTTTGATATAAATCAAGGCACACGAAGGGCTGTGCGTCATCTGAAAATGACGTGTACACAAAACTATTTACTTGACATTTAATATCTTTATAAAAGATATAAACATGTATTACCACTAATTATCTACTTTACTGCATTTACATCCTACTACAAAATACTTTATTTCCTGTCTATTAAAATATAAAATTAGAACAAATATTAATTGTGATTCAGTTTTTAAAATTCATATAACATTTTACGAATCTATCGTATGGTATAACCAATTTATGTTTTTAAACTTTCGATTATGACCAAATTTCACCAATAAAAATTATGTATACTTTATAATGCACCATCGCAATCGAATCAAGGAACCTGCATTTAAAACATGTGGCAAGTATTGGTAAGATTCGCATCGTTGAGAAGCTGCACCGCTTTCTCCAAGTTTCTTTTAGGATCTTTATCGGGTGTTAATAATTGAAAGAACTAATTATTTTTATTACTTAGCACTTAGTGTTCAAAACAAAATTAAAAAATGGTATCACATAAATATGAACCAACAACGAGATTTTATATAATTTATACCTAATAACAACGATTTATAATATTTTGTGATTTCAATTTTTAAATATTATAATGCACAATATTTATAGAAAGTGCCCCAAAAATACACTAATGCAATTTTTACCACAAAGCATTACTTTAAAATGAAACATTTAAAAAAAATCAGTAATAAATATTTCATGATGCCAGTTTATCCATTAAGCTTGATTTATGTAATTTATTTCTGGACATAAACATCCTTTTTCCTTTATCTCTGGAGTTGCCAGTGCTTTCTTTATCGTTTTTTTTTCGGTACGTGTTTTAAGATCCTTATTTATTTATCCCAATCAGGTTTTATTATTTTTTGCTTTTGCTTTTTTTTATTCTCCTGGTTGTCAATATATTATCAGCTTATTTCATCTTTTATCATTATATCGAATTGTGTGATCTGTATTTTTTATATAAAATGTTTGACTTTCAATTGATCTTTATGATTTTGCGTGGGACACGTTATGAGAAATCAGCACCGTTACTCCCTGCTGCAGTCTATATTGCAAGGTAAAGTCAAAGGTAAGCGAGGACCCGGTAGAAGGAGAATATCATGGCTGCGGAATTTAAGAACATGGTTTAAGAAAACCTCAACGGAGCTGTTTCGAGCTGCAGCGAGCAAGGTCATGATTGCCAATATGATTTCCAACATCCGAAACGGATAGGAACCAGAAGAAGAAGAAGATTTTTGCGTTTTAATGAATATGTACTTGTAAGTAAGCCAAATAAAACCATAAACCAAAATAAAACGATACCTAATTGGGTCCAAACAGTTACTACGACAGAGACAAAAATAGGAGAATATAAGTTTGAAAAGGTAAGAACTCTTTAACTACCTAGGGGTCTCAGTTAATGGAACTAAAGTGAGAAGCATGGTAATCAATGAACGAATTTTAACACAAAACACAACTTACTAGAAATAAATTTCTAAAAGATACATACATACATAAGAAGAAGAGTAGAAAACTAATAGCAGATAAATAACTGGAGAAGTATATTTTATAAAGGCTAAGACATATTGTTAAATTACATAATGAGTTCTTACTTTAGACGAGCAAATTTTTAATTTCGCGATTTGAACGTAGCGAGTTTATAGAGGGCGAGAATTTGTATGAGGCAGGCTGCCCTTTAAAAAATAGTCACGAGGATACAGATAAGTATCAATATGGTGGTGGTTTGTTGACGGATATGGCATCTGAATAAAGAGCTAATGGAACAGGGCGTGTCAGAAGAACAGCCACACACCAAAATCGCCGCCTTAGTATTTTGTCTTTACGGGGCCGCTTCACAAAGGCTTTTGTATACTAGTGGTTTAAAGTGCGCTACGAACTGTTAATATTACCGATTCAGAAGTTTTGCATTTTTTCATACTATCTATCCTCAGGTTGCCTTACCTCTCACTCGTAGGTACCGAAGTAATCGACTAGCTTGATGCAGCGAACGGCTTAACTGAGACCTCGAATGGAATACTATTGTCGTTAGTAATAAATTCAGATGGGAGAGAGAGCTATTGCCTCTGAAAGCGGACCACCTTTGGTGTTCATCAGAGGTAACATGACCGCCGTTCGTTACATGTAGGAGATGGTGGATCTATATGTTCTGCTTTATATACGGGTGCTTTCCAACACACTTTTCCAACAGGATATTGCACTACGACATACAGCTAGAATTACGTTGGCTCATCTTAACCTTCCGTCACTGGCGCTCATTTTCTGTGCACCGATAGTGGCGGCGGACTGTGAGTCCGCATATCTTTTTTTGTGTAAAAAGTGTCATATATAGTACATGGGACCTTTATGAACAAGCATTGTAAACTATTAGTATATTTATTTTACTAAAAGTATACACAAATATGTCTGCACATACACAAGTTAAATGTTTAAGGCACATAAATTTAACACTTTTTTCATACGAGAAATGTGTTGGTCGATTTTTTATCCTCTCACAATAACTAACATACGAATTGTTAAGTTTACTGCCCTTATTCATGATGTGGAAAAAGGTTGTTTGGTCCTCTCACTTTTTCAACCAAGTAAGGTACCTACTTGTGAGGGACTGAGTTTTATGTATTCATCTTCAATTTCATTCTCAGAATCAGAATATATTTCTTGCGTCTCTACTATATCCTCTTCGCTGTCTTCGTCGTTGTAGTTCACCATCTCTTCATTATGTTCACCTTCACTAAGATAGTCTATCATTAGCCGCTGTAGTCGTTCTTGCTCTTTTTCATATGGTGTCATCTATTATTAGTCAATAAAAACAATTTTGAAAATACTGTTTTTTATCTTTTATGAAATACAAAGAAAATACACCAAATCTTTCAATATGTTTCTCTGTGAAATAACTATGTAATTGTCACTGGCGCCGGACTCTCGTTCCGCAACTTGCTACCAAAAACAAGCCAATGCACTTGCGTAGGTAATATGATACACTAAACACAGTTAAGATATGGTCAAGGAATACAGAGCGCGTCTGTTGAATTGGGTGGGGGAAATTATTATAAATTTTAAAACCATTTCACTGCCGACTGTGAGTCCGCGCGCCAGTTACGGAAGGTTAAAGACATTCAAGTCGATTTTATGTCTTGCCACCGTAAATTTCCAGATCTTTTACCAATTGAATACACATTATGGCAAAAATATTACTCCGTTTACTTTATCCGCCGACCTGAGCAACACTTGTCACGACGTGTAAGTAGCCTGGGTGTACTGAACAGTTGGATTTTTCTAAAATTTTGACCAATTACTTACCTAACCCTAAGAGACATATATACAAAAAATTGTACTAAATTGGGTATTACTAGGTGCTCTTTTTTCTGCCAGTTAATATAGAATAGCTCGTAAAAAATGTTATTTATTATTTGTTGCTTTTCTTTGTTATTTCTCTTTTGTTGTTGCTTATTGTAAAAATCAACAAAAATACAAGGACTTTTGAAAGACAAAAATGTTGTATAGCTTTTTATAAAAAATTCTTCACAGCCACCTTTTTGTCTTACTAACAATGGTCTTTCTAGATCACACCTGATTGTAGATCTCGCCACCATCTTTTAAAATGTAAAAACCTATATTTTAAGTCACTTTATCTTGCTCGTATACTGTGTGTTTGGAGTAAATTACGCCAAATAACGCATTTGTTGTGTCTTGTGATGGGTACATCAAGTGTTGATTTAAACACTGGATACTATATTGCTGAGAATATATTATATCTTGAAAGACGATTCTTTTTGGCGTTTTATTTCTGTTCTCTTTATTTCGTTGGATGTCTTGAATGTTTTCTATTTCAATTTTTTTGTTAATTTATAGTCAATTTTTGTCAAGTTACATTATTCAAATTTTGTATACAAGCGGAAAATTTTAAATATTGAATTTGTAGAGTTTAACAAAATGATTCAGTATCTATTTCCGCATCATCAGCATTGAAATTATTTATGTATGAATCATACGTTACAAACTATCTATTTCCTTAATTTTATATAGCTACATAAAAATGATATCATTACTTTTTTATATAAAGAATCAATAGACTAATTTATTGTTCATTTGAAAAATAGTATAGCTGTTAAAGATGACTATTTTATACGACAAACTTACATTTTATGTTTGTTTTTGACTTCCAATCCGGATTTTAATTCTTTATTTTATCCTGTGATTGTTAATTAATTGAATTATTATTCCCGAAGAAGATGGAACTTCTTTAAGTTCAGTGTTCTATTATGGCTATGCTGATCTTGTTGACCGCCGCGCCGCTCTAAATAATTCTACACAACTGCATTAAAACCATTCTCTTAGGTTCTTAAGAAAGGATATACTTCGTTTTTCCACATTTCGGTTTTCTCGAATTTTAGCCCACAAACTTTTGTAACAATACGTATTTTTGCCCACTCATCACTTGTGCTAAGTGCTCAAGTTTCCCTCTTTTGATAGTTATATTGGTAGAATAGATAGAATATTTTATCCGCTTTATTTACTATCCATCTTTTTACTTCTAAGTTTATCACTCTTTAAATCCATGATATTCATCGAATTCTTCTGTAGCATTAAATTAAAAGGCGATCAATTTAATAATATGCACTTGTTTTAGCGTACACGCTTCTAAGCTATAAAGAATAGTGAATAACACGTAACACCTAAGCATTCTTAGTCGTAGGTCTAACCTTGTATCCCGACAACATAGAAATTGTTTAGACTTAATGAATGTTGTACTTACGTGATATTTCAATACATGTGTTGATTTCTTTGGTTTGGTCTACATTTAATGTTATTCATGTTCCCACGTATTTGCAGATATCCATACTCTCAATTACAATTTCTTTAATAAATAGTTGGATGTTTTCAGCTGCTGCTGGTTTTTTAAATTCATCTTGCCTCATCATCAATGCCCGTATGCATGACAGCATACACTAAGGCGTTGCATTACGTTCAGTAAATTCCATCATTGAATACCGTCTTTAAATACCGCTTCACTGTAGGCATTGAAGAGTAACAGGACAGTACACAAGCCTGGTGGACTCCCATCTGTAATTTGGTATCTCAGACATTCTGGTTTTCAACTTCTTACCTTAGTTTGATTCCAATATAGACTAGATAAAATTTTTATATCACGACTGTCAATATTTTTGCACTTCAATATATTTACAAGCGTTTTATATTGAATTTTGTCAAATGCCTTTTGAAACTCTATAAAACATTAAGTTTATGTTCTGATTCATGTCCGTACATCTCTGAACCAGCACATTAAAACTGAACCAGGTATCTCTTGCCATATAATTTCTAAATCCAAATTGTGTCTCACTAATTTCATATTTAAGAGTTTTAACAATTCTGCTGTTTATTATTTTCAACAATGCTTTATGTGCATGATTTATTAAAGTTTTGTTCTGTAATCTGAGCAGGTTGTTAAACTTTACTTTTTGGAAATTGCTACGAAGGTCGATTGCAGCCAGTTTCTTGCGATTTGCAGTCTGACCATTACGTCAATAACATCTTCATCATTGAGTTTTTAGAGTTCATCTCGTAGTCCAATATTGGTGGTCCGGTCTTTTCTGTGGTTGTTAATGACAGCTCCCCTCTTTCATCACTCAATAGTTGTTGGATGTATTGGTCCAATGACGCAATCTCTCTTTCTTATCAGTAATTATTCTATCCCCTCTATAATTTTTAGGTATATTCGTCCTTGGGCTATTTCAAGAAACTTTTGACTTCTTTGATTTTATTTGTGTAAATTAAAGTTGTCATACTTTTTATCCAGATCTTGTACTTCCTTGAATTTGTCTAAGAGCTATATATCTCTTTCCTCTTAAATTATATTTCTGATGTTTCCTCGACTATCTTCGTATTACCCATATTCATATCTATGTAAAATTGTTATACAAAATTTTGATATGTATTACAAAATGTTTATAACCAAAAAATTATATTATTTATATTTATTTTTATAATACAATTTATTATAACCGTCTAAGGTTTATGGACATAAACAAAATTTAAAGCCACAAACTATAACAAAAAAGGAACAAGTTGTTGATTTAATATCGACCTTGATTAATTACTAATGAGAAAGGAATAGTTTTAAAAGTCTGCTTTACTTTCAAAAAGTTACTAAATTCTCATTTTTGTTCGAATATTTTTGAAATGGAGGTTTATGTTAAATAAAAAGAATGAAAATCAGGTTTTTCATCTTTTATTATATTTCAGATATATTTTAATATATTTCAAGTGTTTCAACCAATCAAAACCACACAGCCAAACAACAATTTTACAACACAATATTTTTGCGTAATAGACTACATTATACTAATGTCTCTAGTCTTCTCTATATTACATTTGACATTTTGTGCTTATGAGGATTTATTTTGTCAGACTTCCATAGGGAAGAGGTTAAGGCATCAAATGGAAAACTATCACATGATAATACTGACAATATAAACATGTTGGAGAAAGAAAGAAAAAATAGAAAAAATATGCAGAATAAAACCCAAAAGGGTTTTATTTAAATTTTAAAGTTAAAAATCCTACTCATACAATAATTTTTTTAGTAGATTTTTACGTGCCAATTGAATAGGAATTGTTGAAAAAAGTTTTTGTATCTAGTATTTGTTAAAAAACTATAAAGAAATTTGAATGAAGTTGTCTCCATTTTAAGTTGTAATTAGATGAGAAGAGATAAATTATATACAAAAATATGCTAAATGCAGGGAATTACATTTCAATTGTCGTTTGTAATTTAGGTTATACCGCCAAATTTAATTATTTATTGTTCTATTTTTGCTTTTGTTTTCGGTTTCTATATTTGTATAAAAATTACTTATTAAGAACTGTATTCTTTAATTTTAAATATAAATTCAGTGCTATAGTATATTTGAAGAATAAGCTGGAGTAAATTCTCAGAAAAAAAAACTAAATTGTTAAGCATATTTTAGTACGTGTGCTTTTCGTACAACGTCAATATTTTAGCTTATTTTACGTTGGGTTTGACTATTTAGATAGAAATTTTTCCATGTCACATGGACTATCGTAAAATTTAAATACCTGCTATTGTTAGAACTGTGTAGGCTAGGGTTTTTTCAGCTGGTCACAGACGTACTTTAAGGGTATTACATTATTTGTTTCGGTTTGTTAGATATTTAAACCATTTTCAAAGCATATTATATTTATATAAATCTGTTTATTTTAGTAACGTTATTTATGGTTATTTTTGTCGTTATGATAATGACCCATTAAATAACAAGAAATAAAGAAACTCTTAAAATACACAGGTATTTAGTTAATGGTCTTTTGATAGATTAGATAGAAAAAGTCGATTAGCGAAAGATGGTTTCTGATAAATGTGAACGCTATCTTAAATAGTATAAATTTCGATTTTGTTTGGAAAACCAATGATTAATAAAATGGTTAATGGTCTTTAAATAGTCATTCATTAATATCAGAAAATTTTTGTTTAGTCGATTATAAGCGAGTGAAGAGATCTGACACAGTTGTTTTTTGCAAGAGTGAATAGTGAGTTTATATAGTATATTTGAAGAATAAGCTGGAGTAAATTCTCAGAAAAAAAACTAAATTGTTAAGCATATTTTAGTACGTGTGCTTTTCGTACAAAGTCAATATTTTAGCTTATTTTACGTTAGGATTCACTATTTAAATAGAAATTTTTCCATGTCACATGGACTATCATAAAATTTAAATACCTGCTATTGTTAGAACTGTGTAGGCTAGGGATGATTCAGCTGGTCATAGGCGTACTTTAAGGGTATTACATTATTCGTTTCGGTTTGTTAGATATTTAAACCATTTTGAAATCATATTATATTTATATAAATCTGTTTATTTTAGTTACGTTATTTATGGTTATTTTTGTCGTTATGATAATGACCCATTAAATAACAAGAAATAAAGAAACTCTTAAAATACACAGGTATTTAGTTAATGGTCTTTTGATAGATTAGATAGAAAAAGTCGATTAGCGAAAGATGGTTTCTGATAAATGTGAACGCTATCTTAAATAGTATAAATTTCGATTTTGTTTGGAAAACCAATGATTAATAAAATGGTTAATGGTCTTTAAATAGTCATTCATTAATATCAGAAAATTTTTGTTTAGTCGATTATAAGAGAGTGAAGACATCTGACACAGTTGTTTTTTGCAAGAGTGAATAGTGAGTTTATATAGTATATTTGAAGAATAAGCTGGAGTAAATTCTCAGAAAAAAAACTAAATTGTTAAGCATATTTTAGTACGTGTGCTTTTCGTACAAAGTCAATATTTTAGCTTATTTTACGTAAGGATTCACTATTTAAATAGAAATTTTTCCATGTCACATGGACTATCATAAAATTTAAATACCTGCTATTGTTAGAACTGTGTAGGCTAGGGATGATTCAGCTGGTCATAGGCGTACTTTAAGGGTATTACATTATTCGTTTCGGTTTGTTAGATATTTAAACCATTTTGAAATCATATTATATTTATATAAATCTGTTTATTTTAGTTACGTTATTTATGGTTATTTTTGTTGGTATGATAATGACCCATTAAATAACAAGAAATAAAGAAACTCTTAAAATACATAGGTATTTAGTTAATGGTCTTTTGATAGTTTAGATAGAAAAAGTCGAAAGATTAGCGAAAGATAGTTTCTGATAAATGTGAACGGTATCTTAAATAATATAAATTTCGATTTTTGTGAAACCAATGATTAATAAAATGGTTAATGGTCTTTAAATTGTGGTCATTAATATCAGAAAATTTTTGTTCAGTCGATTATAAGCGAGTGAAGAGATCTAAGTTGTTTTTTGCAAGAGTTTTTGCACAGTTGTTTTTTATAGAATATGGAATTAACGTGTGATTATACATCAGTTAAAAAAAAGTTGAATCATTTATCACTTAACGAAAAGAGTGTTATCCTTAATGTTTACAATTATTTTAAGCAACACAATCCTTCCAATACTGTTGACAGTATAGTTGAAATTTCGTCTAAAGTAATGGGATATTCAAAATCAACTGTATATAACATTTTAAAAGAGGAAAAATCAACTGGTATAACGCCACCCAAATCGAGACCAGGAAGACCAAAATTGTTGAAAGTGAATGTGGATGACTTTTTCAAAAATGTAATTCGTAGAATGGTCCACTCATTTTTTTTAACAAACAAATACTTGATACTTGACCAACCTTAGATAAAGTGTTACAAGCCATTAGCGACGATCTCGATTTACCCACAATGGGTAGAGACAAACTTTGGAAAGTTTTGCATTTGTAGGAAAAGGGTTTTAAAGACAAAACTATAAAAACATGGCGACAAGCATTTCTGGAAGGATATTCAACTGGTTTCAAGGAACCAACAGGTAAAGGTCGACGGTTAATTGTTACCCATATAGGTAGTATGAATGGATTTCTTAAGGAGGGTTTACTTTTGTTTGAATCAAAAAAGACCTGTTATTATCACGAAGAGATGACGGGGACGTGTTTGAAGAATATTTCGAACAGATGATTGAATTCATACCTAAAAATTCAGTTATTGTGATGGACAATGCAAGTTACCACTTTAGATTAGTTGAACGTTTACCAACTACTCAATGGAGGAAAGATGAAATTGCAATGTGGTTAACTTCTAAGAATTTAATCTTTGACGATACAATGACAAAAGCAAAATTATTAGAGCTTGCTAAAATTAATAAACAAAATTATAAAAAATATGTCATTGAGGAGATAGCCAAAAAACCAGGGATTGAAATACTTCGCCTACCACAGTATCATTGCAAGCTAAATCCAATTGAATTAGTATGGGCCGAAGTTAAAGGTAATGTTGCTCGAAATAATACAACTTTTAAATTGTCAGATGTTACTATTCTTTTTTATAAATCAATATCCGAAGTAACGACTGAACATTGGCAAAAATGTATTAATCACGTTATAAATATTGAGAAAAATATGTGGGAGCTTGATCATATAATAGATAGCAGTATAGAACCTATAATAATTCATCCGGGATCGGATAACACTTCGTCTGAAACGGAATATGAGGAAGCTTAACTTTAAACTGTAGCTCAGAAGTTTATTTTACATTTGAACTAATTACCGTCAACTTCATTGTTTATTATTTATTTATTTTTTATTGCTAATATAATTTTCATTCTTATTTCCAATATTATTAGTATTAAAAATATTATTATTTATTAATAGGAATATAAAAAAAAACTTACATTTTTTGTGTATGTATTTTACGTTCCAGTATAATTTATTTTATTTTATTCTTTTATATTAACTGTATGTTTCACAAATAATATAATTTTTATTCTTTTTATGTGTATCTTTTTATTTTAAACCAGTATTGGATTGGATTAATTACTTTGTTCTAAATATCCAAATAAATTTAACGTAAACTTTTCTTTTAAGATTACGTTTTAGTTAGAAGATGTGCACGCCTATGTATTTCGAGGTTCGAAGATAAGTATTCTGAGAATTTACTCCAGCTTATTCTTCAAATATACTATAGAATATGGAATTAACGTGTGATTATACACCAGTTAAAAAATTAAAGTTGAATCATTTATCACTTAACGAAAAGAGTGTTATCCTTAACGTCTACAATTATTTTAAGCAACACAATCCTTCCAATACTGTTGATAGTATAGTTGAAATTTCGTCTAAAGTAATGGGATATTCAAAATCAACTGTATATAACATTTTAAAAGAGGAAAAATCAGCTGGTATAACGCCACCCAAACCGAGACCAGGAAGACCAAAATTGTCGAAAGTGAATGTGGATGAATTCTTCAAAAATGCAATTCGTAGAATGGTCCACTCATTTTTTTTTAACAAACAAATACCAACTTTAGATAAAGTTTTACAAGCCATTACCGACGATCCCGATTTACCCACAATAAGTAGAGACCAACTTTGGAAAGTTTTGCATGAGTTAAACTTTAAGTATGAAAAAGTGGGCAGACAGTCAATGCTTATCGATTCCGAAGAAATTGTGTGTTGGAGACGAGACTACCTCAGAAAAATAAAAAAAATGAGGACAGAAAATAAGAACATTTATTATTTAGATGAAACGTGGGTTAATGAAGGTCATACTGTAGGGAGAGTTTGGAAAGACAAAACTATAAAAACATGTCGACAAGCATTTCTGGAAGGATATTCACCTGGTTTCAAGGAACCAACAGGTAAAGGTCGACGATTAATTGTTACCCATATAGGTAGTATGAATGGATTTCTTAAGGAGGGTTTACTTTTGTTTGAATCAAAAAAGACCTGTGATTATCACGAAGAGATGAACGGAGACGTGTTTGAAGAAAATTTCGAACAGATGATTGAATTCATACCTAAAAATTCAGTTATTGTGATGGACAATGCAAGTTACCACTCTAGATTAGTTGAACGTTTACCAACTACTCAATGGAGGAAAGATGAAATTGCAATGTGGTTAACTTCTAAGAATTTAATCTTTGACGATACAATGACAAAAGCAGAATTATTAGAGCTTGCTAAAATTAATAAACAAAATTATAAAAAATATGTCATTGAGGAAATAGCCAAAAAACGAGGAATTGAAATACTTCGCCTTCCACCGTATCATTGCGAGCTAAATCCGATTGAATTAGTATGGGCCGAAGTTAAAAGTAATGTTGCTCGAAATAATACAACTTTTAAATTGTCAGATGTTACTATTCTTTTTCATAAATCAATATCCGAAGTAACGACTGAACATTGGCAAAAATGTATTAATCACGTTATGGATATTGAGAAAAATATGTGGAAGCTTGATCATATAATAGATAGCAGTATAGAACCTATAATAATTCATCCCGGATCGGATAACACTTCGTCTGAAACAGAATATGAGGAAGCTTAACTTTAAACTGTAGCTCAGAAGTTTATTTTACATTTGAACTAATTGCCGACAACTTCATTGTTTATTTTTTATTTATTTTTTATTGCTAATATAATTTTCATTCTTATTTCCAATATTATTAGTATTAAGAATATTATTATTTATTAATAGGAATATATAAAAATTTACAGTTTTTCTGTATGTATTTTACGTTTCAGTATAATTTATTGTATTTTATTATTTTATATTAACTGTATGTTTCACAAATAATAGAATTTTTATTCTTTTTATGTATATCTTTTTATTTTAAACCAGTATTGGATTGGATTACTTTGTTCTAAATATCCAAATAAATTTAAGGCAAACTTTTCTTTTAAGATTACGTTTTAGTTAGAAGATGTGCACGCCTATGTATTTCGAGGTGCGAAGATTAGTATTCTGAGAATTTACTCCAGCTTATTCTTCAAATATACTATAAGTATAAGAGAAGAAATAGTTGTTAGGCTATGTTTTAACACTGACAGCGTTTGGTTTTTTATTCGCAGACCAATACCTACTACAAAAATATCTGCAATGTTTTTGTAACACATAAGTGAGATATTTGAACTGAATTATAACAAAAGTCGAACAAAAATAATTGATTTTTATTTCATATTATATTTACTTGTATTTCTTACTTTTAAGAACTCGCAGCTAAAAACTGTTGACGAATTTAGTGACTAGCACAGGTAAATATATACACAAACGAGAAAAGGAAAGTTTAATTACTTAATTTAGTATTTAAACAAAGTACAAGCACATTTTATAATGTTGACTAATTCAGAAATGATATAAGAAGATGAATATATGATTATTGGCTCTTTTATTTTGCAAAGATATCTGTATAATTAGCATAATCAACGTTTTAATCACATGTTAAATTAGAATGGATGGTACCAAATGAATAGTTCTTCTGCACCCTCAATGAAAATGTTTAATAGGTCTGTCGGTAACAGCTGAGTCACTTTTGTTTCCATTTTATCGCACAAACCAAATTACCAAGTTTTTCTCTTCTTCGAATAGGTACTCGTTTTCTTGACCAATCATTACTTTCACTTTTTTGTTGGCTGCTACGTCATTTTGTAGTGTAATTGGTCATGTTGTGAATATATTTGAAGAGAATCGTCATCGATTCAGCTTCCGCTGGTAATTAATGATGACGTGACAGTTACTTTAAATAGTTATTACTGGATAAATTAATAGTACGGAGGAAAAAATTAACTGTC
Organism: Diabrotica undecimpunctata; assembly: GCF_040954645.1. NCBI lineage: Eukaryota > Metazoa > Arthropoda > Insecta > Coleoptera > Chrysomelidae > Diabrotica > Diabrotica undecimpunctata. The sequence continues at coordinate 77,474,202 of NC_092805.1, forward strand.
TTCAAAGATGACTCTTAGTTTAATAACCGGTAGGAATGTTAATTTGCCTCGCATGCACTGAACGGTGAAAAGCTAGATTGTTCAGAGGATTCAAATGTAGTACAGTCAAGAAACGATAATTAAATCTTCATTCATATATATTTCGGTCAGTTTTCTTGCTTAGTAGCGAAACAAATAATTATTCTTTGATTTATTAAGAAGACTGTTACGTAGTTAGTAAACAACTTTTATAGTTGTCAATTATTTGACACTTTGGAATAAAATAAAGCTTAAAAAGTCTTATCCGAGTTTTTAAAATTTCGATTTCGCAGAAACAATAAGAATACTTAGAACGTTAGAAATAAGAGATATAAGGGTTACATATCTGTAAATTACAGAATGTGCCTTTTGTCTTCCGATTTGTAGTATAAAGCTACTTTAAGTGTTTTTTGAGTTGGAAATCCAAACGTCAAATATATAGGTATTTGTGTTTAAAATTTTGGTTTATTCTTAAAACATTATAATAGTTACTGTACAATGGATAATGGAGCTGTATTAGACACATTACGATTTAGTGGTTTGCTGGTTGGGCCTTCAAAGTTGGCAATATTTTTGAAATCAGACTCACGGAAGTCAGTAGTAAAGACGGATATACTGGTCTCTGAGCTATCTAGGCCACTTCGATTAAATATATGTTGCGAAATATAATCTGTGTAAGATATTAGCAAAACAAAAATCGAAAATGGTTAGAAGAAGACACGAGTTATATGACACAAACTATTTCTCTGATTTATAAAATGAAAGTGAAATTTATATCGACTATTTTTTAGACTGTCTTCGTAATTTTTTATAGTCTCACTAGAAAAAGAAGTACTGTCCCAACTAGTCCTTCTACTTATGTTAAAATTATTTTTTTGATGATTAATATATTTTCATCGACGCCTTATTCGTTCTATTTTTCGCAATTGCCTCATTTCTATTGTAACTAAAACTGGATTCGTACATTTTTATGCCGCATACATGCATTGTATGTCGACAATACGTTACTTCAAGAGTCTATTCTTCAATCCTATGTATGTTAAATAACCTCCAATGGAATCTATCGTTCGGTTTGCATAACTCGTCTAGAAAGTTGAATCGAACACTCAAAGTAAGCCAAGTTAAATGTTTGTCTTTTATGTAATAATAAAGCAATAAAATTCCAAGATATTTTACGCTGAAATATTATTTTGAATATACAGCTACATAGGAAACACATTGTTCGTATTGTTTTGAGAATATTATTCATATAATTCAGTTAAAGGTGGGATGTTTAGAAAGGAACAGATATTTCGGAACGGTTCAGCGAAATTGTAATAGAGTTGAGTTCTTAAAAGTATACATTTCCTTTCTGTATCATTACAAGTCTTTTTTTGTGATTTGATTCTAAAAATGTAGGCTGTATTACTAACGTTATAATATATTGGTAATATTTCAAGAGTAATAACAAAATTATCCTTATGACGGATCTTTAATATGGATCTGGCAGTTCCGATCATAATATTCAAGCAGAATAATATACTACAGAATTACTGTTTTTGATCGGTTACAAATTTTTTTTTAAAAGAAATGGTAATATTGATCATAAATGAGAATTTTGTTAGTTAGAGACTAATGTTAAAGATATGGTTAAGAAACCATTTTTGTGGCAATTAAATGCTATCTACTTTATTTAACGGGAATAAACCAGAATTTTAAGAATGTGTGTTATATTAGGATGGATGGATGAATTGATGGATTAAAATCCATTAATTAATAGAAATGGCCTGGCAACAAGAACTAATGCCGAAAGAATGGTGTGGTAGTATTATTGTACCAATACACAAGAAAGGAAAAAAGGAATCATGCATGAATTACAGAGGAATCTCAGTACATATAAAATATTGGCTTCGATATTATTAAAAAGATTAGTACCATACGCCGAAGAAATAGTTGGCGACTACCAGTGTGGTCTCAGGCTTGGCAGATCGACTATTGATCAAATATTTACAATAAGACAAATGCTTGAAAAGTATTGGGAATATAATCGCGACGTGCATCAGATTTTTATAGACCTCAAACAGGCTTATGATTCAATCAATCGTGCAACATTATGGAAGGCAATGATCGAGCTCGGCGTACCCAAGAATCTAGCTGCGGTAACACAAATGTGTGTAAGTAACTCTTTTGCACAAGTATGAATAGGGGGAGAAATATTAAATGCTTTCTGCGTAAATTCTGGACTGAGATAGGGAGATCCGTTGTCCCCATTGTTGTTTAACCTGGCCTTAGAATATTTCATTCGAAAAATATATTCAAAAATCAAACCAGACATAACTGCTCGGGGAGCAAAAATCATACTCGCCTTTGCCGATGACGTAGACGCAGTAGCACAATCAACATTAGAAATTAAGGATATTTTCTCGAGCTTTGAAGAAGCTGCATTAAACATCGGTCTAAAAATAAATGAAGACAAAACAAAATACGTGGTCGTCTCAAAACAAGAACGACGGCGAATAAGGCAAAACATTACTATAAATTCACAAGGAAAATAATTCCTGCAGCTGGCTGTATACCACGTATCACAAAAAAGAGGTTAATCTTTGTAAACATTCAACATTTCAACAACATGCAACAGATTGAACTTATGGGGATCTTTTATATCTAAACCTAGCCCTAACAATGAACAAGAAAGAAAAAATAATTGTATTTATAAAATACCTTGTGAATGCGAACCTTTTTATTTAGGTGAAACACCAAGACCATTAAACGTTAGAATAAGTGGACAGCAATCTTGTATTAAAAATAGAGAATTTGATAGATCTTAAATATGTAAACACCCCTGGGAAAATGAATATACACTTCAATGGAAAATTTTAAGTATAGTCCTAAAAATAAAAAACAAATTGTAAAAAAAGTAAATAAAGAAACGGAAATTATGTTAAATGAATCCAATTGTGTCGAAAATTCGTCGGCAGAATGCCGTAGGAACTGGTTACCCATAATAAAAGAGGAAATTAACAGAAATAAAATGTCAGTATTAGTAAGTCAATAATATATCAAGGATACATCATTTATGTTTTGAAATAAAATTCATATATAATCAGAATTTGGTATTAATATTGAGGGTATAATGAATGTAAGACCAAATAATTACCATGTCAGGATCGTATTATGAGGTTTTCTTTTTATTTTTTTTTCTCATGATCTACCATGCAATCCCTAACAACAGAATTTTACTGTCATCATTGCATGTGGTTGTCTTTTGAAAGACAAATCCTATGCTATAGTTTTTTTTGACGGATATTCTTCAGGTAAAGTTGTGTTCAAGATAGTGGCTGTATAATTATTAAAAAGGGGAAATGTCAAGGTTGCCAATAGTAGCTAATAATTTGTCTATATTATCTCTGTGTGTGTCAACCGAGAATAAAGAAGTCAGATCTTAAAATTCATTTTGTATAATTTTTAATATAAGAATTTTTCACATTACGAATAGATAAATCATCACATCATATCTAAGAAAAAGAACAAAACAAAACATTGGTCCTTCGAGCCGGATATTTGTGCTATTCCACGCCATACAACCTACAAGATCCACGTTTGCCGACAACGTTGAACGATACAGTCGCAGAAATACATCGAGTGCTCCTTTGCCCCAGGCTTCAAGTCAAGTATACAATCCGATTGAACACATACTGACGATTTCACTGGACGGGACATCGAATCATCAAAAATCAGGGAAGTGAGCTTTTGTTCCTTACTTATCTGCCTTTCATTTCAATTTCCTAACTTATACTTCTTCAATCTTGAAATTTATTGTTCATTGTTAGTTTTCTTTGACACATGATAGTTAAAACATTTAAATTTGAATTAAAATGGGGGATTTGCCTACGTTTAAAAAGATAAGAGCATCTCTTAAAGCGCGATTAACCTCATTTATTAAATTCATTGATAGGGACTTAACCCAAGGTGAGATGAATGAGCCAACTCGCGCTGAAATTGAATTGCGCATCGAAAACGCGAATAGTATTCATACTCAATATCAAGAAACCCAATTAAAAATAGAAAGTTTACTGGACGCAATAACTGAGGAAGAAATAAATTACAGAGAAACGTTCGAAACATCAATTTATTCAGTTATAATTAAGGCAAAACAACTATTGACAACAACCTCAGCTAGTGCCTCCAGTACATCTAGTCCTACTAGTGAACATTTTGCATCCAATCATACATATACAACCTCTAATATAAAACTTCCTTCTATTGAATTGCCAAAATTCAGTGGCAACATAGAAGAATGGTTAGATTTTCATGACTTATTTGATTCGTTAGTTATAAAAAATAATAGTATATCTGAAATACAAAAATTACATTATTTAAGAGCATGCATAACAGGTTCTGCTGAGAGAGTCATTGCTTCTATACCTCTCTCTGCTTCTAATTTTACTGTTACATGGAATCTTTTGGTTGAGAGATATTCTAACAAGGAATTGTTGTTGCATAACCATATTAAAGCCATCTTTAATTTAAAGGCAATCAATAAAGAAGGTTCATTTTCAATCAGAAATTTAATTGATAAATTTTGTAGCAATCTTAGAGCTTTGGAGGCATTAGAACAACCAGTCGAACATTGGGATGCCCTTCTCAAATATATTCTTTTGGAAAAATTAGATTCTGAATCTGTGAAAGAATGGGAGAAGGCCAACAATGATAAAGTCAGTCAAGTTTCGGACCTCATATATTTCCTAAAAACGAAGGCAGATACTCTAGAAAGATATAATCTAAATAAACCCAATATTCAAGGGACTTCTGTCAATAATCATGTCAAATTCAGACACAACAGTACCAAGGCTCTTGTAAGTACAAAATCTTCTTTTCTTTCTTGTCCTTTATGCAACCAGCAACACAAACTGGTTCACTGTAGTCAATTTCATTCATTAGACATTCCTGTGCGTATCAATAAAGTACGTAGATTTAAATTATGCTTGAATTGTCTGCATTCTGGACATCAACAAGCTACGTGCAAATATGGCGAATGTAAGAAATGTAACCAGAAACATCATACTCTTCTCCATGAATTTATTGAAAATCCACTAAATCCATTGTCTCAGTTTAATGATCAAGTAGTTGCTTCTCAGAGTAGCCCTCAGACACTTTCTAATACTTCTCAAAATCAACAAATCCTTCTATCAACGGTTGTTGTCCAAGCTCGTGACCATTTAGGGGTTGCTCATAATTGTAGAGCTCTTTTGGATAGTGGAGCTCAATCTAATTTTATCACATCAAGTTTAGTTGATTTGCTGGGTATTTCAAGGGAGCAGGTTAACATTTCTGTAGTGGGTATCGTTCATGTTTCTTCTAAAATAAATCACAAATGCAATATTGTTATTAACTCTTTACAATCTATATATTCTTTCCCCCTAGAATGTTTAATCATTCCACAAATATGTGGACAACTTCCAGTTTGTCAAATTGATGCATCTTCGTTGCCCATACCTGCAAATATTCGTTTATCAGACCCAAATTTTCATACTCCTTCGGAAGTAAATATTCTGATCAGTGCTAGTATTTTTTGGGACCTGCTATGTGTGGGTCAGGGCAAGTTAGGTCCTGAAAAACCCATACTTCAGAAAACTAGATTAGGGTGGATCATTTCTGGTCCTTTAATAAATACCAGGCTGAATAGTCAGCAATCTACCATATGTGGATTATCACACAATATCGAAACTGACGACCTTTCTAGGTTTTGGGAGATTGAGGAGTGCTCAGGTACTAAACTTCAGTCTCCAGAAGAGTTATTGTGCGAGGAACACTTCAAATCAACCTTTAGGAGAAATTCCATTCCTTTTAAGTCACAGGTTGACTCTTTGGGAGAATCCAGATCAATAGCTCAAAGAAGGTTCTATAGCTTAGTACTTAGGTACTAAACTTCAGTCTCCAGAAGAGTTATTGTGCGAGGAGCACTTCAATCAACCTTTAAGAGAAATTTGGATGGTCGGTTCATTGTGTCCATTCCTTTTAAGTCACAGGTTGACTCTTTGGGAGAATCCAGATCAATAGCTCAAAAAAGGTTCTATAGCTTAGAAAAAAGGCTTCTTAATGATCCTACCATGAAGGAGCAGTATGTTGCATTTATGAAGGAATACTTGCCTTTAGGCCACATGTCAAGAGTTACTGATTGTACTTTGCCAGTACATAGTTATTACTTTCCTCATCACGGGGTGATGAAGCAGGACAGTCTCACTACAAAACTCAGAGTAGTGTTCGATGGTTCCTGTCCGTCATCATCTGGTCATTCGCTCAACGATCTTCAGATGGTAGGTCCCGTCATGCAGAATGATTTGATATCTATCCTGTTGAGATCTAGAAGGTATCCATTTGTTGCATCTGCGGACATTGCCAAAATGTACCGCCAAATTCTTATTGATGATACTCAACGGTGTCTCCAAAGAATCTTATGGAGAAATCATCCGAAAGATCCTCTTCATTCATATGAATTAAATACAGTTACTTATGGCTCTACGTCAAGTAGTTATCTAGCCACTAGATGTCTCTATCAGTTATCATTAGAGCATTCTGATACATTCCCTCAAGCTTCTAAAATCATAGCTGAAGACTTCTATGTTGACGACTTGTTAACTGATTCTGATTCGTTAGAGGACTTAATCCTTAATTGTAAACAAGTCTCTGAAATTCTTTCAAAAGGTTGCTTCCCACTTAGAAAGTGGACGTCAAACAATTCTTCATTTCTTAAGTCCATCCAGGAATCTATTTCATTAGACACTCCCTTCCTTTTTCGTGCCAATGAAAACACAAAGACACTTGGGTTACAATGGTGCCCTAGTTTAGATTCATTGTCCTATTCTATTGATTCAAATGTTACTCCCAAAATTATCACTAAAAGATCAATACTTTCTGGTATTGCTCAAATATTCGATCCTTTAGGTCTCTTAAGTCCATTAATCATTAAAGTCAAAATCCTTATGCAACTCCTTTGGTTAGAGAAGTTAGACTGGGATGAAGGAGTGCCATTGCATATTCAGTCTGAGTGGTTATCTTTCAGAGATCAGTTGCATGAGTTGAATAAATTGCAAATTCAAAGAAATGTAGTTCTCCCTAATTCTGTTGTTATTGAAATGCACGGATTCTGTGACGCAAGCGAAGTTGCTTATGGCGCAGCCATATATATTCGCAGTGTTGATAAAAAGGGTAACATTTTTATAAATTTACTTTGTGCTAAAAGCAAAGTAGCACCTGTAAAGAAGCTGAGCGTACCTCGCCTGGAACTTAGCGGAGCTTTGATCTTATCACGTCTTTCTAAAATGGTTATTACTTCTTTGAATATTCAGTTCAATAAGATTTTTCTGTGGTCTGACTCAACCATTACCTTGGGCTGGATAAAAACTTCGTCACATGTACTAAAAACTTTCGTTGGTAATCGTGTTTCAGAAATTCACTTTAACACAGATCCCGAAAATTGGAGACATGTACCTACGGATTGTAACCCTGCTGATTTACTCTCTCGAGGAATTGAACCTCAGGTTCTAAGCTCTTGTCCATTTTGGTGGCACGGCCCATCATTCTTGCTAGATTCTCCTGAAACTTGGCCAGTTCAAGTATCTTTTGATAAAGAAAAACTTCCAGAGTTTAAAACTATTAGCAACCAATTACTCTAGTTAAGTTGGTACAAGCTGAAGGTTTCCCATTTGAGATTCAGGGCTTAAGAAGAGGTAATGCAGTTTCTTCTAAAAGCAGAATCTTATCACTTAATCCCTTTTTAGATCCAGAAGGATTACTCAGGGTCGGTGGTAGATTAAGTAATTCAAACTTTTCTTATCAAAAGAAACATCCTATTCTAATTCAATCTAATCATAAGTTTACTATTCTATTTTTCCGTCAAGAGCATTTCAAGCTGTGCCATGCAGGACCTCAACATCTCCTAGCTCACGTGCGTAAGAAATATTGGCCTTTACATGAAAAATCATTGGCTAGGAGAACGGTTCACGAATGCTTGCGTTGCTTTCGCTTCAATCCCGATCAAGTTAATCCCATCATGGGAGATCTTCCCCAATCAAGAGTCACCCCCTCATTTCCATTTGCTGTTAGAGGAGTTGATTATGCTGGTCCATTTGCCCTCAGAACTAGTCGTCATAGGGGTGCTTCTTCATATAAAGGTTATATTAGTTTATTTGTTTGCCTATCGACAAAGGCCATTCATTTAGAGGTGGTAACGGATCTTTCCACCGAAGCCTTTATGGCGGCAATAAAACGATTTATAGCTAGAAGGGGCAAACCATGTCAGATGATGAGTGATAACGGAACCACATTTGTGGGTGCCAACAATTCTTTGTTGGAATTGGATAAATTTTTGAAAACCAATGGTAATAAATTCCCTGATATGTGTGCTAAATCTGATATAAATTGGAAGTTCATACCGGCTCATTCTCCTCATTTTGGCGGTGTCTGGGAGGCTGGAGTCAAATCGGTGAAGGCTAACCTCAAACGAGTTATGACAGATACGAAATTAGATTATGAAAGATTTGTTACATTACTAACTCAGATTGAAGGAGTATTAAATTCTCGTCCTTTGAGTGCCTTGTCTTCTAACCCTTCTGATCTTTTGCCTTTGACACCAGCTCACTTCCTCATTGGAAGAGCCATGGATTCCGTTCCAGAAATAAATCTATCAAAGTCATCCATTACCAGTTTGTCTAGATTCCAGCAGTTGCAGCAACTTCGCCATCATTTTTGGAAACGTTGGTCTCTGGAATACATCTCCGAATTGCAAGAACGGAAGAAATGGAAAGTCAACCAATCTAAAATTCAGACTGACACACTCGTCCTCATCAAAGAAAGAAATTTACCTCCTTTAAACTGGTGTCTTGGGCGCGTAGAAGTTTTGCATCCCGGCGCTGATGGAGTTACACGAGTGGTTACCATAAGAACTTCAAAAGGACTTATAAAGCGAGCTGTTACAAACATTTGTCCACTTCCGGTTCCTAGTGATCAAAGTGAAGGTGCAATCACGTCTTAAGTTCTAGAACTGTTAATGCGTCTTAGTTAAAGAACATTTGTTTGATTTTTAAACTTAAAAGTTTATAATAATTATTGAAGATGTATTTGTTTATTTTTTATTGCATGTAATGCATTTCCTCATTTACTTGCTTACCTGTTAAATTGAAAGCGATCCTTTCAAGGTGGGGGGCATGTTCAAGATAGTGGCTGCATAATTATTAAAAAGGGGAAATGTCAAGGTTGCCAATAGCAACTAATAATTTATCTGTATCATCTCTGTGTGTGTCAAGCGAGAATAAAAAAGTCAGATCTTGAAATTCATGTTGTATAATTTTATTATAAGAATTTTTCACATTACGAATAGATAAATCATCACATCATATCTAAGACAAAGAACAAAACAAAACAAGTTGATTTAATGTAATGCAATGAACTATCTTACAATAAAGTCGTCCCGGGAAAGCAACTCAAAAATATTGGCAATATCATTTTAAAGTAATCTATTATAAAATGTATAATATATGTCTGAATTGTCAATATGAACGAGTGAGATAAAATTAAATTTAAAGAATTTTTTACCAAGCAACAAAAACAAAATTTGTTTAATTTATTAATGTTTTGTAATTTGAGAACGATTTCCAAAGTGAAAATCAAAACGTCAAATAAACTTAATTTTAAAGTAAAATTGTAGCTTATTCTAAACAAATACAGTAAATTAAGAAAGACACAAGAAAATAGCTTTGGAACAATAATCATTGAAAAAAAGTCCCTATCTTAGACAAGTACGCCAGAGATCTAAAGAATCCACGATAGCCTATAAAGCCAAAGTAGTATTAAAATGGTTATGAGATTTAGAACGTATGAACAGGAAAAGAATATATTAGATATTGATAATACCATAAATGAGTGATGAAGGTATAATAAGTCTTAGATCAATATGGCTGGATTAAGCGATAAACGGCCGTAAAATAGTAAGGTACTCTAAACTTAAAAACTAAAACTAAGAATCACAAAAAGTGCCAAGCAGTATTTAGACAATGCGTCTGAACGCTTATTTCAGCATTACACAAACAATTTTTTCTCTCAATTAAACATCCTTTTAAAATTCCTCGTACAACTCTGACAACCAGTTAAATAATTTTGTAGGTATAACTAATCTGAAATTGTATTGTTTATGAGTACATTTTATAGCCTTAATCCAAATAAATGTCCTACTGAGATGTTTAGAAAACTTTATTTTCGTTAGAAATATTGTGGGGAAAAATTGACACGAAACGTATTGTTTGAAGAAAATTATTCATCTACTATTCATGTTGTTCGCCTTGTCGATACAACCTTTGTTTCAAATGATAGCTTTGACGTTCTAAAAAACGGAATTATTTTCCACTTGGATGTGTAGTAATGAGAAAATTTAATGTAAATTATCTAATAACATTCATTTTTTCTATATAGAAGGTTCAACTTACTCATCGTGCATTTGTTGTTTAGTTTTAGGTACAGTAGAATTTATTTATTTATTGTTTACAATGTTGCAATTTCTAATTATGAGAAAATATAAAGCTTAAGAATAAAATGTAAGTCTATTTCTTAACTTATAAGTCTTTTGGTGTCTAGTTTATAAGTATTTGTCATTACGCTCTTTAGTTTTTCTTCGAATCGAATTCCCATTTTCATATAATTTTCGTTTTCATATTCATGTAATCATCTTTTATTGGGCGGACCAATATTCTTTTGTCCATTTCTGTTTTTATCAATATCTTTGGCACCCGTTTCTCATAATTTTTTTTTTAATGTGCTAGACGTCGTAATATTGCTACATTGACAACTTCGGCTATCAGAGTGTTACGTTGTCTCTGTGGGCTTTTAATAATATTGACGACCAGTTTCTTTTTAATATCTTTTATTAAAGACCAACTAAACTTAATACATGATTATATCTAACGAGCCATCTTTTTCGCCTCCTGTCCGCTGTCCATCTCCTTCACCTGTCACTCATGTTAAGGTAGGTTTACAAATATTAAGGTAGGTTCACATAACATAACATGCCCCTTTTTTTTACAAAAAAAACTAAACTATCCCAACAACCTAAATCTACCCGCAACACTACACTGCCGCATTACTCTTCTGAAAATGAAAACCTTTTTGGTCTATTTACAATTCGACCACTCCTGGTACAAAATTGATTCTTACATTTGGTCTATGTGACCTATTTAAGCTAACATTTAAATTGTCATAACTTTGATTTGAAATTGATGTACCGTTGTTCATATTTGGAGCCTCATACAAATTGGAACTAGCTGCTGTACTATTTTCATGCTTAACTATCACCTCACTATTTTGTCTACTAATTGTACTGACAGGCTTTAATATGTGTTGTCTGTTCCGACGATAATGTACACCTTCAGGTGTTCTGACGACATATGATTTTGAAAAAGGACCTATTTCTATCACAGTAGCTGGTAACCACGGTGATGATGGAACCTTTTTATAAAATACATTTTCTCCAACAAACAGATTCGGTAAGTTTCTAGCTGACCTATCATGATATTCTTTTACTTTCCTTTCTTTTTCCTTAATAAATTTGTTACATTCGTCCCTATCAATTGTTTTTGGTATGAGTATTTTTTCACTAACAGGTAATTTCATTCTTAAATTACGTGACATTAATAACTGTGCTGGAGAATAACCACATTCTAACGTTGTATTTCTGTATTGCAACATTCCCTGATATGGATCAGAGCCTGACTCTATACACTTATTAAAAATATTCTTTACAGTTTGAACTGTCCTCTCTACCAAACCATTACTTTTTGGATAATAAGGACTAGAACTTTGATAAGTAATGTCCCAATCTACTAAAAATGACTGAAACTCTTTTGATGAGAATGGGGGACCATTATCAGACATTAAGATCAATGGTATTCCATGTCTCGCAAATATAGACTTCATTGTACTAATGACCTCTTTTGCTGAAGTATTATTTAAAGGCGCTATTTCAAAGTATTTAGAATAATAATCTACTAATAATATATATGTGACTTTACTATAATAAAAAAAAATCAACACCAATTTTCTGCCAAGGCAAAGTTGGTATTTCATATGGTAATAGTTGTTCTGGACTATTTGATCTATGATATTTAATACATACTGGACACTGTTCAACTTTATTCTTTATATCTACTGTCATGCCTGGCCAAAAAACTACTGTACGTGCTTGTCGAATACATTTTTCATATCCTAAATGTCCTTCATGAATTATTTCTAATATAACTTGACGCAATGATTCAGGAATTATTATTTGATTTCCTCTAAAGACTAATCCATCCACAACATGTATTTCATGATTGAAATTGTAATACGGTTCAACCTCCGTTTCCAATTTATTTTTTGAATTTGGCCAACCTTCATTATAATATCTTATTATTGACTGTAAAACTCTATCAGTTTTGGTTGCTGCCTGTATTTCCATTAATTTCTTTGAAGACACAGCTAAATTGTTAACTAATAAACTTCCATGTATACGTAACTCTTCATCTCCACTATCAGTATTATCTGGACCTTCTACTGGTGCCCTACTTAATGTATCTGCGATGAAAAGAAATTTTCCTGGAGTATAGCTAACTTCTAAATCATAAAGCTGTAAGTTTAGCATCATCCTTTGCAAACGTGCTGGAACCTCAGATAATGGTTTTTTCAAAAGACTGACTAATGGTTTATGATCTGTTTCAACTTGAACTTTTCTACCATAAATGTATTGTTTAAATCTAGTACATCCGAATTGGATTGCATATAACTCTTTCTCTATTTGTGCATAATTTGACTGAGCCTGTGACAAAGATTTAGATGCATATGCTATAGGTTTTTTGTTTTGTAAAATCACTGCACCAACTGCAAATTGGGAACTATCAACTGATAATGTTAAAGGTAAATTGTTATCAAAATATGCTAGTACTGGCGTTTGACTAATCATTTCTTTAAGCGACTCAAATTCTCTTCCATGCTCTTCTGTCCAATGAAAACTAATATTTTTTTTCAATAACAACCTTAAATTTTTTGTACGCTCTGCTAAATTATCTATGTACTCACCTAAATAATTAATTATTCCCAAAAATCTTCTAATATCAGCTACACTGTTAGGAATAGACATTTGACAAATTGCACTTATTTTACTAGAATCTGGACATATGCCTTCTGCACTAAAAATATGACCCAAATATTTTATATCTGATAATAGAAATTTGCATTTGTCCATATTGATTTTAAATTGAATTGTTTTGCCCTTTCTAGTACTAGTTCTAGTATTTTATTGTGACCTTCCAAAGTTTCACTATAAATAAAAATATCATCTATATATAAACAAACTCCTTCTATGTCTCCAACTATTTCATTCATTACTTTATGAAAAATTTCAGAAGCGCAGCTTATACCGTAAGGTAATCTTGTAAATCTAAACCTTCCAAAGGGTGTATTAAATGTGCATAGCTTAGAACTCTCTAAATCTAATGGTATCATCCAAAACCCTGACTGTGCATCTAGTGTTGAAAAATATTTTGCTTTTGCTAATTTTCACCTAATCTCATTAAATATTGGTATAGGATAATGACATCTTTTTATAGCTTTGTTTAAATTACGGGGATCCAGACAAACTCTCAAACTTTTATTACTTTTTTCGACTAAGACTATTGAATTTACCCATTCACTTGCTTCATTGACTTTTTCTATTACTCCCGTAGACAACATTCTGTTTAATTCTTCTTTTAATTTATCATGTAAAGAAAAAGGTATTCTTCTTGGCGGTTCTATTATAGGTTTAATATTTTTATCAATTTCTAAGTGACATACATTAGGTAGACAACCTAGACCAGTAAAAACTTGTTTATTTTTCTCTATTATAGACTCATGACTTACTAGACCAACTCTTTTAATTAATTTTAATTTATGACAAGTATCTAGACCCAAAATTGTTTGACACTCCAAATTCACAATAATGAACTCAATACTTTCTAACCTATTCTCAATTTCACATAACAAATTTACTTTTCCTACTATAGGTATGACATCATTATTGAAAAAGACTTTAAATTTATACATGTAGATACCAGTTCTAACTTTTCTACATTAACCCCATTAAAATTTTTTATTGACATCACATTAGCTTGTGCACCTGTATCTAAATAACATACTACATTTATTTTATTGATTCTGACTACAATTGACCAATTCTGATTAATACTATTCTGACTAATAGTTTTAATAACAAAACATGGATCACTTCCATTATTAGATGATTGTACTGTACTTTCTCTTAAATTTATTTAATTTACTCTTTTAGTTTGACAACATTTTGCATAATGACCTTGTTTTTTACAATAATGACAAATAGATACTAATGCTGGACATTTATTTCTATGGTTTTCACCACATCTTTGACAAACTTTTCTTACCACTTGATTATTTTCACTATTCTTACTCTGATTTGCACATCCATTATATCTTGATTTAAAATTCTGACTCGTTACCTGACTTTGACTGTTTGTGTTCGTACCATATATGTTGTACCTTTGACTATCATCATTTCTCCAACTTGGACCTGGGACTTCATTTCTATACCTTGAATGATTTGAATTGTGACTCTTGTAACTACTATTTTGGTAAAAATTCGGACCTGGACCATCTTTATTCTTCTCTACTTTGTATACCACTGCTTCTGAATTTTTATTTAACTGTTGTGCTTGCATTTGAGTTGTAATTATATTTTGAGCAGTTTGTAATACCTTTTCTGTCTTCAGATCTACTTCTTGCAATAGTTTTTGCTTAATTGAATGGTATTTAGGATTTAAACCAATAATGAACATGTCACACGCCAAACTTTCTTTTAAAATTCCTAATTCACATGTTAAACTCAAATTCTTTAGACTAGTCATGAAATCTTCAATGGTTTCACCATCTTTCTGTACTCTAGTAAGAAAATAATGTCTTTCTACTGTTAAATTTTTCTTCGGGTTACAGTATTTTTCAAATTTCCCTACAACTTCTTGAAATGTTACAGTATCCATGTTAACCTCAAATGACTTGTAAATATTTCTTGCATCTGTACCAATATAGTGCAATAATAAAGCTACTTTTCTCGCATCGTTTTCTTCCTCTAAACCTGTGGCCCTCAAAAATATTTTGAAATTTATGCTCCACTCTCCCCAGTTGTGTGCCAAATTTCCTTGCATTGACAATGGTTGGATTTCTATTCCTATTACGTTACTTTTTTTTTACAACGACAGGTTGATTCTGCTCTATAGAATCTTGTTCCGACATGGTTGAACTTTATCTTTTGACCGTTTTTAATTAAATTTCTTTTAAAACCAACCAGACCACCACGTGCTGTTAGACCATGTTTCGACTTTTGTATGACTATTATAATACTCGTTGCTATAATCTGACCTGAATCCCACTTCTGACACCATGTTACGTTGTCTCTGTGGGCTTTTAATAATATTGACGACCAGTTTCTTTTTAATATCATTTATTAAAGACCAACTAAACTTAATACATGATTATATCTAACGAGCCATCTTTTTCGCCTCCTGTCCGCTGTCCATCTCCTTCACCTGTCACTCATGTTAAGGTAGGTTTACAAATATTAAGGTAGGTTCACATAACATAACACAGAGATCTGTCATATAATCTCGCGATCTGGATACTAGTGGTTTTTTTATTGTCTCTTTTTGTTTAATAGTTTTAAAAATTTATTTTTTCTCCTTGTAGTGTTTTCAATTATTTTTTATGGTTGTCAATTTCAAAATGTAACTATTCTATGGAACGTAAGTAATAAAAAGAACTATTCAAGAATCTTAATCGCAACTAAAAGCTTATATGTTAACAACAAAATAATATTAGATTTTAACGAAACAACTAAAAAGATAAAACAAACAAATCAGTATCTTAAATTCAATCTTCAATTCTCTTCTACATGCAAGATTAAAAATTCTTAATAATAATTGGCCAATACAACAACTGACTAATTTTAAGTACATATAATTAAAATTTGATATTAATGTTGACTATAAACCAAATATACGATCAAATACTTACTAGGTCAGGATAGTATCATTAGTTTTTTTTATTTTCTCATGGTTTAAATGTGATTACTAACGAGTAATTCCTAATTTTACTGTCATTATTTTTCTGACAGGTATTCTCAAGTTAAAGTTAATCCCCAAAAATATTGACAATATCATTTTAAAATGCTCAATTTATGCTACATGCTATTTACTATTTTTAATGGAAATTAATCACAATTTCAGTTGAGAATACGTTTATTTTAACCTTTCGATTTTCAATTTGGAAATCGTTCTCTAAATACTAAGAATCTAAAAAAAAAATAAGAATAATTTCCGAAGTAAAGACCAAAACCTCAAGATAAACGGCTTTTAACTAAACTTGTCGTTAGTTCTCATTAAATATAGTAAACATTATTATAACAAACAAGAGTCCGGCCCCGATATCTAGCAGATCATTCAGCTTTATATCGGTTCTGACAAATTGTTAATTACTAGTAGTTAAAATTAAAAATATAATTTAATTTTTATACTGTTTGCAACTTAAAGTTAAATGTGACAGTGCACTGAAAATCGTAGAATTCTGTGAGTACAAAACTGCATTATTACTAACCTTAAAATTAGAAGTTTAAAAGGCAAAATATTTTATCGATTTCAATTCAATTTATCGATTATCGACAACTTTTTGCTGGTTCTTGCTTTTAACAAGTAATTAGGCTGCAGTACAATTTTATTGTGTGACCAGTATTTAATTGACCAGGTCCGGCTTCAGATCCTCTGTGCCAATGTACGTAAATTCCCAGGGGGAAGATGGATGAACCGGAATCAGCTACTACCTCACGAAATATACCCACTACGTCACATATTATATCTTACTCCAATGCAATAAACAGTTTCAAACATCCTTTAAAAGACATTATACTTTCAACCGTACAAGGAATAAAAGTTTTCCAATATGTAAAAGCTGTTGGATCAGTACAGCCCAAAAATGTTGTTTGGGCATCCAAAATAGCAAACAACCGCGTCTGCATCTACCTCTCCTCTAAATATGTAGTTGATCAATTTCTTAGCTACCACAAATATATAAATATTGATGGTAACCATATTGAAGTAAGAAGACTTATAACTCCTGCCCAGAGACTAATTATATCTAATGTATGTCCTACTATACCTAATAACATAATTGAAGAGCACTTAACAACTATGGGTATAAAATTCGCCTCCAACATGACGTTTTTGCGAGTAGGCATGCAAGACTCAGAATACAGCCATGTGCCCAGCTTTAGGAGGCAAATTTTCGTAAGTCCTTTATAAAATGCATCAATTCCTGACTCATTTCTAATCTCATTCGACAATACATCATATCGACTATACATTTACATATGAGGTTTAAACTGATCCAGATGCAAGATTGTCGGACATCACGATTCTGACTGTCCTTCTTTATCATTCATGTACTCCTAGACACTGATGATGGAATTATGGATTCCGAAAACGTTTTGTCTAACATAGCCCGTTTGGGTTTTTAAATATATAGCTTTTACAAAGGATTTTAATAAATTTTTTAAATAGTAATTAGTTAAATAGTAAATAGATAAATAGTAAATAGTTAAATAGTAAATAGTTAAATAGTAAATAGTTAATGGCCAGCACATTCATATTACAGTGGAACCCCAACGGTTATTTTACACATATAGAATCCATCAAGCTTCTTATACACGAATATCTTCCTTTAGTCATATGTCTAGAAGAGACCCGTTTCAAGAACTAAAATGTGAATTAACAAATTATTTTCCTTTTCTAATAAACCGAGTTGAAGATCACTCAAGTGGCGGAACAGCAATTTTCGTAAGGGATGACATAGAGTCAACTGAAATACAACTGAAAACAAATCTCGAAATAGTTGCAGTGTCAGTCACCCACAAAATAAAAATCAATATTTGCAATGTATACTTACCTCATCCTACTGATTTAGACATAACTGACATAAGCAATGTTTTAAACCAAATTCCACACCAAAAAATAATATTATGCGATTTTAACTGTCACAACAGTACTTGGGGAAGTAATAAAACCGACAAATGTAGCAATCTCTTAAATAATCTCACTCATAATTTAAATTTAGTTTTACTAAACACTGGCAAATCTACTAGGTTCAATTCATACAATGGTACATTTTCTGCTATAGATATCTCTTTATGCAGTCCGTCGCTAGCTCCTTTATTATACTGGGACACATTGGGGTATTTATATGATAGTGATCATTTACCTATCACGATAACCATAAACACTAATGAGAAATTCACTTTTCCAATTCGCCAGACATGGAAAATAAAGTCAGTTGACTGGGATTTATATCGAACACTAATAGAAGAACAAACAAACAAATCTAATTTAACCACTAACGCAAACCAAAATCTTGAAATATTTAATAACATTATTATTTCTGCGGCAACAATCGCAGTGGGAAAAACAAAATCAAGTCAAAGGCAGCCAGTTCCTTGGTGGAATAACAAAATTACACAAGCACTTACTTTGTCTAAACACGCTTTTAACATTTACAAGAAACATAAAACTATCGAAAACCTTTTAATGTTTAAAAATCTCAGAGCTCAAAGCAGATAATTAATCAAAAAAGCAAAACGAGAAAGTTGGAAAGAATACGTTTCTTTAATAAATCCTTCCACTCCTTTAGGCAACATATGGAACAAATTTCGCATAATAAAAGGGACAAAATACTTCCGAGGTATAGATACTCTATCGTACAATAACCAAACGCATTCAAACAAAGAAGATATTCCAGAAATACTAGCAGATATATATGAACTTAATTGTAGTGATTACAATTACAGCCTATCCTTTCTAGAGCACATAAAACTAACTGAGTTTTCAAATATACTAATCACAGAGAGTGACCATCCAATAAACAAACCAGTAAGTCTTCAAGAATTATAATTTTGTTTAAGTGCTACAAATTCGAGTAACGAACCTGATGATATCCACCCTCTTTTCTTACGAAATCTTCCTCTGAATGCAAAACTAATATTAGTTAATATTTTTAACAATATTTTTATTTACCATGACTTTCCTGATCTATGGTCACAAGCAACTTTAATTCCAATCCTTTTTGACTCCAAAAGCGTTTGACACAACATGGAGACATCTTATACTAAAAAACTTATACTATACTATACAAATTAAACTATACAAACAAAAAAACTGTTCAAGGGCCTATGTTGTCCTTTATTAAAAATTTTCTAGAAACACGAACTTTTCGAGTTAGAATCAATGGATTCACATCTTCCAGACGAGTACTACAAAACGGCACTCCACAAGAATCTACTCTAAGTCCTACTCTCTTTCTAATTGCAATAAATAGTATTATACATCAAATAAAACTACCTGTATTTGCTAGCCTATAATATGCAGATGACTTACTCATTTATCTAAAAACAAACAATGTAACTCTGGGGACACATATTATTATAAATACTGCAAACTACCTTTTCACACAAACACGGGTTTTATATTCGCTAGTGAAAAGACACTTTATTTAATTTTTAGCAAAAGAAAAAATTATCCTTATGTTCAATTAACACTAAATGGAGTTGTCCTGAAACACACAGAAGAAATAAATTTCTTAGAGCTTTCTTTTGAACACAACTTAAACTGGAAAAGCCAACATAACCAATCTGCAACGTTCTTGCCAATCCAGATTTAATCTACTAAAAATGATGTCAAATACCTCTTGGGGGGTAAATACAACAACCTTGCTTGCTCTATACAGATTACTAATACGAAGTAAACTAGACTACTGCTGTTTATGCTACGACACTGCTAACAAAACATCTGTAAAAAACTTGACTACATTCAAAATATGTGCCTGAGATTAGTTTTAGGTGCCACAAGAACTAGTCCAGTAAGTAGCTTACAAGCTCTGGCTAATGAACTGCCCTTAAGCCAACGAGGGCAACTCCTATCACTAAATTAATCTTTAAATAAATTCCTATCAATAATAGTTTGCAGAACAACTATATTGTCCGATCTTTACAGAAACATTGCAATAAAAAAACTACCATTTCCTGAGCGAATAAAACGTATTGGTCTTAATTTATAACAGTTGAGTCTTACTATGCCTATTCATGTAAATTTTCCTCCTTGGATGATTAAACCTCCAAAAATAGACATGTCTCTAAAATAACTCCCGAAATATTCCACACATCCTTTCCTTATACAGCAAAATTATCAAAATGTAATATCCAAATACCCAACAACCCATTAAATCTTCACTGATGCTTCCAAATGTGATTAAGGACATGTTGCAGCCAATCCCAACAAATTGTTGTACATATACCAGAGAACTTACGGCAATTCACCAGGCCATGAAAAAATGTGGTTTATTCAATGAAATCAAATTTGTTATCATCACCGGTTGGATGAGCACATTACTTGGAATAAAACAGCTATATACAACTCACGCCATACTTCTCAAGATCAAAGAAGAGTTATCTTATCTACAGACTCAACAAAAAGATATTTCCTTCATCTGGCTACCATCTCATATGGGAATAAGTGGTAATGAGGAAGTGAACTCTCTGGCAAGCAATGCAACAACCGACCAAAGTATTGCTATCATTAATCAAATGCCTTGAACTGATCACAAAGTAAATATCAAAGCCCACATGTACAGAGCGTGGCAAACTACTTGGGATCACACTGCCAACAAACTCAAGGAATGTCTAAGTCAAGTAGGAACCAAACTCATCTCACCAAGTAATAGAAAATAACAAGTCATCATCAACCGACTCCGAATAGGACATACTTTCCTTACCCACAAGCATATATTCAACCAGGAGGCTGCTCCGATGTTTACCAAGTGCAACACTCAGTTATCAGTGAAACATATAATTGTCGAGTGTCCAGTGTACCAGAACGAAAGAATCGCGTGTACCCTTAGTGACAATTTAAAACGTGTATTAACGTCAAACTTAAAGTCTTTATTAAGTTATCTTAAAATGACTAAACTATATACCAGATTGAAAAAAAAAATATTCTTCTTTTATCTAACAATATGTATCTTACTGTTTGTGTATGTCTCCCCGCTAATAACCCTTAGTGGTTGATGCGGGTATATTTGTTTAAATAAAAAAATAATTATTAAAACAACACAACAAATAGCTTCCGAACAATATGTGTAACAATATAAAACAGTAAGTTTAAATGTGAATCAAGAAAGTGTATTTTCAGAAATATATTGCAACCCAGAGCTTTATAATTTTGAAGGAATTCTGAAGCTAGTTGTTCGTAGTGCTTTATTTTTGTATCACCGTGTGATCTAGTAGTGACATGTTTCAAATATTTTCGAGTAGGTCTTGCAGTCTTACTTTTCACAGTCAAACTTTTCTTAAATCCAAAGTTCTTCATAAGCTTCCTTCCTATTTGTAGGCCTACATTCATTAATTTCCACCCACATTTTTTAACTTCACTGACTGTAGAGAACTTGTTTTTCGGGTACATGATACTTGGACCGCCTTTATCTATTCTCATTAAAAATGTTTTTGTTTAATATTAGTTTAATATGCAAGGGAGAAAGATATACGTGATACGTGTATATGTAGAATTTATAAGTGGTTCAGATGTTATGTATATTTGCCCTGGTATTAAATTTCTTATAGGTTATTGCTTCCAAAATTATTTTTAGAGTCCTATTACATATATATATATATATATATATATATATATATATATATATATATATATATATATATATATATATATATATATATATATATATATATACACCGGTATTTAGGCGCCACGCCCTTCCGGTAGGGATCTATGGAGGAGTATCACCGAGCCGCAAGCCCTTATCTCTTGCCGTACTGCTCCACCATATGCCGATCAGACACCAGCATATTCTAGTCTACTACATACATACTTTATTAAAAAAAAAGCAAAAAATAGTATATTATCGTTTTAGGACTAGAAACATATATTATAACTTTTAAATAGTCGCATATCTTCTTATCTTCAGTAGCTACATATTTAAGAGAGATCGAAGGATTCTCATTTTCAACATGCGAAATCACGAGTTTTTAACTGAGTTAAGAGGAATTTATAAACAACCTATATTTCTTAGGATTATGGTGTTCACTTTACTTCTTAACAAAGGGTCAACATTAGTATAATATGCTTAATTGTCTTCTGCCTCAAACAAGCGTTGGAGGTCTTGATCCCGTCTATGAGAGAAAGAAATCCTTGTTCCATTTTCTCCTGTCTTTTTTTTTGACAAATCTAGGTCACGAACTAAGTAACTGATTTTTAACAGATAGATTCTGTAAGATTCTATAGATGTTACACCAAAACTAGTGACTTCCATGTTGCCTTTATTTGGACATAATTGTGTATCTTCATCCTCGGAGTTTTATATGTGTAAATTCCAATTTTCACGTTGGACTGGAATTGGAATTGGCAGTTTATCAGTAAGCGGAACTAGTCCGAAAGCGGAAAGCAAACGATATTTAACGGCCTTCTTGGTATTGCTTGGTTATTTCTGCAATATTTGTAATATAGAAGTAAGAGTCGTTTTTGGTTATCTCCATACCATTGGAAATCGCAATGTTCCTGAAAGCTAAATACTAAGTAATGTTACAGAAAATCTACAGGATGTGAGAAGCCCAATATTATCCTGTTCACCGATTTTATAAACGAAATCATGTTTATATAACAAATATATGCCTTTTTTACTACAGAGTATTATTCTTTCTAACCACATATGCAATAAAAATTGTTTGGATGGTTTATAGAATTTTATGCCATTTAAGATAGTTGTTTGCCAACCTACCTAACCGTGGTTTATGTCTTGTTTGTTATAATAAAGCCGCTCTGATGAATCCCTGAGCGTGAAAAGTGTCCTCCTTGTACAATCCTGTATGAATGAATACTAATATTTATATGTAATTACGTGGCTAAAGGTTTCAAGCCAAAGCCAATAAAAAAACAAAAAGTTTGTTCAAAAATTTACATTGAAAAGTAAAGACGACTAGTTTACAATAAACATACACACACCCTCCTTACTCGACAAACTAATCTAAACTAAAGTGGCTCAAATAAACAAAGGAGGACGCCAGGAGTTGCGGATTTACCTTAACTTCACTTAGTATTTACCTTTAGACATATTAATATAAGCGTTTTATGATGGCTGTATTAATAAAGGCGCAGGAAAACAGCAATGAACGACACAACTCACATTGCAATCTATAAAAAATATTATTATATACCATATGTGCATTTACAGAAAAACCAACCGCAATTAACAGCGCTTTAGATTAAGTTCGGATTTCACACAGCAAAATACATCAGAAATAGCAAGAATGATCTAATTAACATAATTGCTGTCCAACGGTGTTATCTGGAGCTTTTGGAATGACTTTGGCTTTCCTGGTCTTTGTTAGGAATATGTTATAATATGTTACGTGTTCAATATATTAAACTTTTCGCAGTTTTAACGAATTCTGTTCCATTAGAAGCATCTAAAAGGAGAACAAAAGCCTTTTAAAAAAAGTTAAAAAGTGAAAGATTCTAACGTATGCCCTAAAAGTTTTGGAACAAAATTCACTAGCTTTAATATTAACAAAAACAAAATAATATCAAGTTACCTTTATAAATAAAAGTTTGTCAGACAAAATTTGCGTTTGGTAGAGCAGCATGAGCTGCTCCACATGATTTGATTGTATAGTTCAGTTAATTATTGACTTACAATTTTATGATAACTAGTTAGTGCTTAAACTAATTTCTACATATATATATATATATATATATATATATATATATATATATATATATATATATATATATATATATATATATATATATATATATATATATATATATATGTCAACCTTACAGGACGACAGCAAAAAAAGTATATTCTCTTTATTACATGGCACTTTATTTAAAACTAATTATGAATTAGCACCTATACTCGTACATATTTTTTATACCGTGATCTTGTGTTTGTTTTGTAATTATAGAAACCTTGATACTGTGTGGTTAATTAGTATCTTTTTCTAATAAGCACCATACTTAACAACTTTTTTTTCAGTATATAAACTTTGATCGCTGTTAAATATATTTAATAAATTAACTGTGTAAACGTTAATTGGTTTTTAAGCAAATTACCAGAGTTGAAAATAAACTAGACATAATTTCAAATGAATGATTCGAACTCTAATGACCGGAAGATTTTAGCTTCGTCATATTGCTGGTTTTAGTTGGCTTTTCTCAGAAACATCTGATACAACGAGACCCTCTGATGGTCAATTGCGTTTAATATATTGATCACTTCTTCTTACAGGAATTCTAGTGACTAAATCTGGTTTTATATTAGTTTTGCCAGTATATATTTACTTTATAATATAACTAAGTATTTCCATTCGTAAAGTACATCGTGGTAATGTTTTTCTTAATTTTGCATTTCTTACATGAGCTTACCTATATTAAAGTGGTATTTGCTCAATTGTTCAGTCAACCACTCTGTAACCATTTCAGCCCTTATTTGATTATATCCATCTTTTTTTATGCAAATGTAAGTAGTCCAAGTGACCTTGATGAAACTTAAAATAAGGTCTCCTCCAGATACTTAACCTTACTGTCTCTAACTAATTTTTCTCTAAGCAAGTTAATTCTGTGACTTATCTGACTATCATAATATTGTCTGTAAAACCTTCCAAACAAAAGATTAATTGCTTTCTAACTGACTTTGTCTTCCATTAACCGGTTACTATGGAATCTGACGACACGGAAAGTACTTCCGCGTAGACTGCATTGGATGGAAATTGTACCTGAAGCTATGTAGTTTTAAAAACTGGTACTGGTACTGGTGCAATTAAAAAGGATAATTTTTAACGTTTTAGATCGTTTGTACTGTGAATGCTTAAATTTAGCAGTTTTTCGAAATATCTCAAATGCCTCATATTGGCCAACTTAATATCGAACTTTCATGTTATAAAAGGAAAAGACAGTTAAGATTTGATTTCACGTACAGTGCGTCTGTGTATCCTCTTATACGTATTTCACCCTAATAGGGATCATCAGAGACGGGTATTCACAGTCGCTCTGAAAGTGAAAATAAATCGTTTCTGTCTTAGGAAGCAACTCTAACATGGCTTCGTATAGACGCAAATATCGACATCTGATATTAAAATTTCGAAAATTAGGTTAAGGATTTCATGTTATACTTTTTAAAGATTAGATTCTGACAATGAAAATTCCATTGCGACTGATCAATGGAAGTGATACATTTTATTGACCTCATCAGAATCGTAAAAATGGCAAAAATCGCACAACGTTTATTTATTTAACAGCTTTACAGAAACTGACTTCATTTTCGGAAAAATGCAAACATTTAATATAATAATATAAGATATAATATATATATATATATATATATATATAATCAATAACCCTTCTACCCTAAGGTGTTGGGTGTAAAGTCTCTTTTTAGGTTTCATATACAAACTTCCTCCAATTCTTGTTGCTTGCCAATTTCTTCGCTTGCTCCTTGGTGACTCCTCTCCTGTCTAGGATGGCGGCAATTTCATCGTCCCAAGTCTTCATGGGTCTGCCTCTCGGTCTTTTCAAGGTTCTTCTCGCTTTCCACACTTGTTTCACTTGGCTTTTTTGATCGATTCTTACCATGTGGCCGTACCATCTCAGTTGGGCTCCTTCGATTTTCTTCTCTATTGATTGGACTTTAAGGCGTTCTCTTATTTCATCGTTCCGTATCCTGTCCATTCTGGTCACCCCTAGTACTCTTCTTAGATACTTTATTGAAATACTTTGCAGTTTATTTTTTAGTCTGGTGGTGAGCGTCCAGCTTTCACATCCAAATGTTAAGATAGGTACAAAAACTGTGTTGTAGATAGCTATCTTTGCTTTTTGGGATACTTCTTTTTTCGATAGGAATGTGCTCTTAATTGCGTGGAATAGCCGGGAAGCGTTTGCTATTCGATTGTTTATCTCTGCTTCTTGTGTACCCCTACTCTCTAGTTGTACTCCCAGGTATTTAAAGGTTTCGACTTGTTCTAAAGTATAGTTATTAATTTTAATGTTTGTATGTTGATCTGTTTTCCCACATACCATGACCTTGGTTTTACTTTCATTAATTCTCAGGTTACGTTTTTCGAGTTTATCTCTCCATATCTGGAGGTTTCTCTTAAGTGCGTCCTCGTTTCTTCCAAATACGACAAGGTCATCTGCAAATACGCACTCCGCTATCTGTATCATTTCCAGGTTTCTATGTCCAACAAATATTCTCGATGTTTCTTCTCTAGTTTCCTTCATTACATCATCTAGTACAATATTGAACAGGATGGGGCCTAGTACACCTCCTTGTCGTAAGCCATCATTGACTCTAAACTCTTATGATTCCATATTATCTGTTCTTACTCTGTTTCTTGTGTTCTTGTATAGGCTCATAATAGCTTTTCTGAGTTTGCTGTCTACTTCTCTGTTTCTTAGGCTTTTGTCTATTTCGGTTCGCGGGGTTCTATCAAATGCTTTTTCGAGGTCTATGAAGGCTTGGTATAGTTCCGTGCTTGTATTTCGTGCATTTTGTATTAGATGCTTGAGTGTAAAAACATGGTCATGGATGCTTCTTCCCTCCCTGAAACTGCTCTGTGACTGCTCCAGCTTATGGTCTACTTCTTGTAGCAGTCTTTTTTCCAGTACTCGTTCGTAAACTTTGGAAGAGATACTCAGGAGAGTTATACCTCTGTAGTTGTTGCATTCTCGTCTGTCACCTTTTTTGAAAACGGGTAGAATAACGCCCACTTCCCAGTCTTTTGGGATCTTGTTCTCATTCCATGCTTTATTGCAAACTTTTCTAAGCATTTCATTTCCATTTTCTCCCATATTTTTTAGCATTTCCGCAGTTATCTTATCATAGCCAGCTGCCTTTCCTCTTTTGAGCCTGAGTATTATTTCTCTTATTTCTTCTATTGTTATTTCGTTTTGGTTTGGGTTCTCATATGGGTTTTCTTCAGTGTTGTCTATTTCATTATTATAGTCTTTTTGAGTCAGAAGGTCTTCGAAATATTCTCTCCACCTGTTCATAATATTTTCGTTCTCGCAGAGGATTTGGCCATCTTTGTTTTTAATTTGTTTTGGTGTTTGTTGTCTGTTCTCTGTTCTTAGGCTTCTCAGAGTTTTGTAAAATAGTTTTTGGTTAGTGTGGTAGTCCTTCTCCAGCTTATTCCCAAAATCCTCCCAGCTTTTCTTTTTTGCTTTAATCACCATGTCTTTTACTTTTGCCCTCTGTTGCTTATATTTTTGATAGCTTTCTGCATTATGGTTCCCTAGATATTTCTTCCACGCTAACTTCTTGGATTTGACCTCTTCTTTTATTTAATTACTCCACCAATTCGTACATTGTCTGTTTTTATTGATTTTAGCTATTCCGCAGATTTGCTTGTTCCCATCTAGGAGGGATTCTCTAAGTTTTTGACAAGTTTCTTCTAAGCCATAGTTCTGGTTTAAGTGCTTTTGTAGACTATTATTCACATAGCTTTTGTATTTCTGTGCTATTTTCTTATCTGCTAACTTGTATGACCTGATAACTGCGTTGGTGAGGTTTCTTGGGGTTCTGTCTCTTTTTCTTGGTACCTTCTGCGTGCGTTTTTGTTCCACACCGATATTAGTTCAGGATACTACCAGATAATGGTCGCTATATATTTCTGCTCCCCTTCTAACTCTGACATCTTTAATACATTGTCTTAAAGGTCTGTTTACCAATACATAGTCAATAATGGACTTTTCTCCTCTACTCTTGACTTCTCTGGTATATTTGTGCACATCTTTGTGTCGAAAAAACGAATTCATAATTATTAGGTCATTTTCTCTACAAAAGTCTATAATTCGTTGCCCATTATTGTTTCTTACTTGTTCTTCGTGTCGTCCTAGTACATCCGAGGATTCTTGGTCTTTTACGCCTACTCTACCATTGAGATCGCCAATTATTATTATGTTACTTTCTGCGCTATCTAAGATATCAAAGATATCTAGTTATTACCATCAAGTTGAAAAAAATTATAAATAAAAAACACTGACATTTAAAATCGCCGGTTGCTTCAAGTGTTGTTTCTGAGAGAACGGTTTATTCTACACACGTGTTAATTGACATTTTTGTTCAAAATTATCTCAGCTACATTTTATGTTTGGCACATTGTTTTCTACGGCGTACAGTTCTTGGTAAATCGGTGTATTCCGTTTTCCTCCCACATGAAGGAGATTTCAGGAAGATTGACTGCTATAATACTTTATAGGAACAAATCATAATTATAAATAAATGTTTTAATTTTCACAGCTGAATTTTTTGAGTATTTTGGTGGATCTAATACCTTGGTGAAAATTGAAACGTCATTATATGAAATGTTTTAAATAACAATTATGATTGATTTCCATAATATAATATAGTAGTTTATCCGAATTCTATCTAACTGCCAAGAAAAATTTCCGTTAAATAACATTTACCTTTGTTTCTGATCTTGTAAGCTATGAAATTTATGATTTTCTTTTAGTAATATGTTATTAGAATATTCTTAATATTTTTATTGAGCGCAATATATCTCTCAGTTTAATTATATATATATATATATATATATATATATATATATATATATATATATATATATATATATATATATATATATATATATATATATTTAAAAGATTAAATCTTTTAGCAAAAGCTGCTATCGCTTTATTGAATTAAATGGCCAAATATATGGCCTAGGAGGAAAATATATATATATATATATATATATATATATATATATATATATATATATATATATATTATATATATGTATATATACAATATATATATATATATTATATATGTTAGTTTTGATATTTCCGCGGGAGCTGTATGTTATATCAATGGTATTCCGGGTTTGACTCCGCGTTAAATGTTGTTGGTTTTGATAAAAACCATTTTGACGACGTTTCGGCAAGATCTCACTTGCCATTTTCAAGTCTCTCTGGATGGTCTGCTTCTTGTCGATGTTCGAGTGGAAGTGGAGTGGAGTGGAAGATATATATATATATATATATATATATATATATATATATATATATATATATATATATATATAAAATGTGCACTCGTAAGTGAAAGGGATATTTTCGGTCAATTTGGAGATTAAAAAAGAAAAGAGTTGTGCTACTTTATCTTTTTATTGAATACGTTTCGCCCACTGTTCAATGGGCATCGTCAGTTCATCTAAAAGAATGGTATTAGCGATACATCTAATATAAAAAACAATAAGTAAACGATCTTACCTTTAAAAGATCTGTAGCATTAAGATATTAGTATGGTGAAGACACATCAAAAATTAATTTACTAAATAAAACAGCAAAAAACACAGAATGCCGGAAGATTCCCAATTTAAGTAATTTTATATTAATTAGTTTTATAATTTAACTTTTAAAAACATTGATGGATTCTAAAATCTATCAAAAAAAATTTAATTGTCAATTTTGGAATGTTATATTAACAACGGCAAGGCTAGGGATCTTGACTGTCATGATCATATCATGCAAAATAAAGTATTTGAAAGTTCGAATGTCAGAACTGACAATCAGATGGTAAGATTGAAGGAAAAGTTTCTTAGATGCCAACATAAATGTTATGATATAATAAAAGAAGTTGAAGAAGAAAAATATATATATATATATATATATATATATATATATATATATATATATATATATATATATGTATATATATTGAAATGATTTCAATATGTTAAAAAGGATACAACTTAAATGGATTTTTATATGAGTTTGTTGTTCATGAATTTCATGAAGCCATCACAATGTGGGTTCGACTCTGAAATAAAAGAGAGAAAAAGATTAGTAAATTGTTAAATAAATTAATTTTGACTTACCTGGTATAGTGTTAATAATTTCTGAATAGTATAGTTGCCTAGTGTTTAGGTGAATCGTCTAAACCTTAAAAAGAACAAAAAAGGAAAAATTCTTAAAAAATATTTAAACATAGAAATTTTAAAAAAACGTCAGAAAATAAACTGTCAAGTAAGTCTGTGGGAGCTAAATTAATAGGGGTTTTGTTAAATAAGAAATTACAATGATGTGGAGATGAAAAGAATAAATTGTATTAGCATTGTAATAGAATAAGTTTTATATCTGAACATTTTTTTTTATAAATTCCCAAATTAGATGTGATTAAAATGATTATGAGAAATTAATGTGGATTGACAAATGTGTCAGAACAGGACAGTTTTATGGTTTAAAAAAAATAGAAGACGAAAAGAAAAAGAACGTTGGTTGCTGTCAGCAACGGATAAGAGGTTTTTTGGGGAGGCCGACGAGGATTTTTCAACGAAGGGGAGCCCTGAAACTGTGCAATAGGTCGGGAGTGTTTTTTAACTCGTCTAATTAGAATTTTAGTTTTTCCACAGTTTCCACAGCAGAGATATCCAGAATTTGTTCCAGAGAGTAAGAGAAACAATTTGACTTATAAATTATTATTGAAGTACAGAAATGTCATTTAAATTGAGAAAATTAAAATTCATGAATTAACATAATTGCGATAGGCCTTAAAAAATGGAAAATAATAATGATCATTAAATTAAAAATAGAATAGTACGTACCTTAACTTCCGAAGAGAGGATTGATATTCCAGTTTCACCGATTATTTTGCGAGTAGTTAGTTTTCTTTAAATAAATCAGAACTGTTTTAAAGTGAGGTTGGATAATAATTTTGGGGATCATTTGAAATTTTGATTATATTTGAATGCAAGTTAAAAGTCAGCGGAATAAAGTGTTCATTTTCTTTTTCTTTATAGTTCATTTAAACACTTTATAAAGTTGCAATATTTATTTAGTTTTTAGGTACTTGTAGAGAGTCTCCACATTTTGTAATAAATTTTTATTGTCACGACACTAAACCACATTAAGATTTATACGTTTCCTATTTTTGTAAATTTTTAAAGGCAACCCAAGTTGCAGACGAATTTTATTGTCTATATTAAATTTGTTCAATATTAATAAATAACGTGCTTCATTTGGGTTAATTTATCAAAAGTCTAAAGTAAATTTTGGTTTAATTTCTTTTGAACTCTACCAGGAGACTACAGAGTCGACGTCACACAGTGACAGATTGCTTAGAACACATAATTGAGCTAGCTGAGGTATATATTAAATTAAACAACGAACCACATATTTTAAAAATTACAACATTTATTATAAATAAAAATAAAATTAATAAAATACAACTTTTTCAATATATATATATATATATAATATATATATATATATATATATATATATATATATATATATATATATATATATATATGTATATATATATAATATAATATAATATATATATATATATATAATATAATATATATATATATATATATATATATATATATATATATATATATATATAGCGGCATATAGGATGGCGACGTAGAATACAGGATCAAGAATACGAAAATAGCGCCATTCCGTATGTTAGTACGATGATGATGGTGGTACTTAAGAAGAAACTTTCTGTCAGAAAGATACATTTAATATTTTTATTATTGCTCATTATTTTCTTGGCCATGTTTACTTTTTCTAAGATCCTTTTTTCAGGTAATTCTTTTTATTAAAAAAAAAATAATGTGCAGGAGTTACATGAGGGTACTGGATAGCCAACGACACTAAAATGTGCTTAAACATATATATTTGGTTTAAAATAATTTCTAGAAGAGAAATTTAAAACCTAACTTTAGTTAGGCCTATTGACTGATGACTATCCCTATGTTGAAACTTTGGTTTATATCATTTCTTTATCTACTGTATTGTACTGTTCAATAAATAGTAATTATTTGTTGACTGCATGTTAAAATTAAAGTGAAAAATATGTAAAAAAAAAATTTGACACTGTAAACGTAACTGATTCACGCAACGGACTATTTCTATATTTCATTCGACAGTCCCAGAGGTAATTACCAAAACTAAGTCTGCTTTCTTTATTTACCCGCAAATGAATTTCTAATAGAATTATCGAAATTAGAAATTACAGTAACGTTTGTTTAACAAAACCATGCGTTAAATGTTTTTATATTGTTACTTTTTCGCATAAACATTCATATTTTGTATGCGGTTAGCGAATGAGTTCGTTCTTGGAAATGATTTCAAATCGAAATTAATAAATATGAGAAATTATTTAATGTGAGGTGAACCACATTCACTTGCTGTTGATACGAGTAATAAATATAAATATTATATAAAAGAACACGCCAATACGTTTGTTAATTTTGTTAATATTAACTCACGTTCTATAAGCAGTCTACTCGTATATGTATCTTTTTTCTTTCTTCTCGTTTATATATATATATATATATATATATATATATATATATATATATATACATATATATGTACATATGTATGTATATATATATATATATATGTACATATATATTAATCTCCCATTTTTACTGTTAGTATAGTTTGGTTATATAGCAGGGAGCAGGGTAGTCTACTATTTCTTGGGCCTACAGTTACAAGGAAAGTAAAAGAAGGGCCAGTACCATGCTTCAACTGCTTTTTATTACCCCTAGTTTTACACAAAGTACTCATTTTATACTGGCTGTAGACCTAGTGCCTAGTCAGTCAATGATACCCAACTGCTTTATTATATAGCTAAATAATATTGCGTTGGAGCACAGATTAGTTAAACTTTGGACGCCTGAATCGGAATCAATAGGACGATATAACTGTTATTTCGGTATTTTTACCTCGTCGGTAGTTCGAGTTGATTCAGATTTAAACCGAAAAGTCCAACTTATGCCTCCAAAATCTTCCCACTTTTAGTGGTTGGCGCACAGAGATGCCGTCTATCTTGACGGCGAGGTACAAGAACAATTTAGTAAAATAGTTTTCTGTTACTCTGAGATATTGACATGTGTAAACGATTGGAACTTTTCAAAATTAGCATCTAACAACTGCTTTTGATACATTTTATAATAGGAATATGTAATAAATAAAATATGCAAACTATTAAACGTCATTTTTTTAATTTTAAACAATATATAAACAATGTAAGATCTCCTTTAAATTTTAAATACTAAAGGTAAGGAAAGGTAATTTATACAGAAAAGTAACACAATTTTACTGAAAAAGCATAAAAAATTCTTTAAAATGAGAGTTTTTAAAGTTATTTTTGTCAATTTATTGCTTAACCATTGCAAAAATAGCTTCAAAAATCGATTCTTTGAAAATTATTCATATTTTTTTTGCATAAAATACTTTGATTTTGCATAAGATTAAGGACAGTATCACAAATATTTAGCTTTCAAAATTTCAAAAGGTTTTACTAAACAGTTATTGCAAAATTGAAGTTGTTTATTCCAAAAAGCTTTTATCTACAACGTTATTATGTGTAAACTATTGGGTCTTCATGAATTCTGAAAGCACCAAATTGAAGAAATAGACTTATTTAATCAAATTAGATTTTAACTTAACGATTAAAAAGTTAAATATTGTAAAATAGGTTTGCAAAAGTACTGTAATTTTTAAGCATATAAACAATTAAAATAACTTGCAATAATAAGATAAGATGAATTTTAAATTGTTCTTAATTTAGGATTCTTTCTTTCATTCGTATGTAGAAAGATAACGCAAATTTTGAATGTACTAGCTGGAAAAAATAAAATATTTCATATCGACATAAGTCACTTTTGTTGTTATCGAGACAAAAGTTTTTTACTTCTTGATTTTACGTAATTACTGATTTTGCAAAATTTACATTAAAATCTTATTAAATCACTAGAAGATATAAGCAATTACCAAAGCTTGTGCATAATATCAGATACATTCGCGTTTGGATCTCTTATGTAACTTTATATAATTTTTATTTCTCAAGATATGTGGAAATAACCAGTAACAATAGAATAAATTATTAAAAAAGATAATATAAATCTTACATAAATTGTGAATAATTAACAGCATAAGAAGTTTTTAGTATAAATTTAAATAGTTTTTATATAATGAATTATAGATTTGTTTTCTTCGGTATGTGTCTCGATTCGGTTCCGCTTTTTAATTTTGGAAGGTCATCGTGATTATATTTTACCATTTTTAGACAACTATTTGATATCTGTCGAGGTTTTTAAAATTAATTAGATTAACTGATCTTCTTTTTAGATTCTTTTATTTATTAGACGTGGTTCTTACATTTCTTCGAACACGGTTTTCTAAGACATTATTTTCAGCTATATCTCCAGATTTTGCCATGGCATGGTGATTATAGCAGAAATTACTGCTATTTTCGCACAACTATGAAATATATTCAAAATCTCTATCGGGCTACATCACAAAACGTTTTCGGAATAACTATTCCATCATCAGTGTATTACTAACATAAGTATTACTACTTTAATTAAAGCAACTTTTAACTACATAATTTCAATCCATCTACAATAATACATCTTCTACAATTTTTCCAAAAATGTATATATTTAGTGGCTTCAAATATGTAAACCTACTTAGTTTTAAACCACATAGTTGTTATAACCCTAGTCAAAATTTTTAATTTCACGTTTGCTTTAACTAAAGTAGTAATACTTATTTTAAGAGAGCACTGCCGATGGAATAGCCATTCCAAAAACGTTCTGTGATGTAGCGGGTTTTTTATATATCTTGTATAAAGGATTTTTTAAATTGTTTTTTTTTATGAAATATATAAGAAATGCCAACTTATTAGGTAAACAAGACACTTAAGAAGCTAAAAACTGAGTTTATTTAATTTAAACCTCCGAGTAGTTTTACTGAATATGATTCAATAGTATTTTATTTGAATCCCTTATCTGATTGTATTTATAAACTTGCCTTTGTGGATATTTCTGAATTATTTGCCTAGAAAGTAGACGTCAAACCGATTGTTCTAAAAATTGTATCTTTCGTTAGTGAAGGTAATTTTCTCTTTTATTTGTATCCATAATCAATGTTAATAGAAGTATACTGAAGTTTCTGGCGCATCTATTTCTTTTCTGCTTACTGCGGTATACCTATGTATTTTTTTAAGATTTTCTTCTGATTCAGTGTTCCTCTCTTGTATTTTTCCTACCTTGTTGTTCCATAAGCAATTGGTTAATAAGCCACAAGTTTCTAAATTCCTTTGAAAACGCCTGCCTCTCTTTTGCTGTTAAAGGACGTCAACAAACTTCACTGTAAAAGTTGGTACTCAGCAAGTAATTCTGGTTGGATTAATTCTTTACGTATCATACTTTATAAATATATCGATAAACAAAAAAAGGTTCAGTACAAATTTTACTAATAATACCGCCATACTAGTACTCAAACATGATTTTACAAATGAAGAATAAATATCAAAGAAGCGAAGACTATAAAATTTGCTCTAAGAAAGGAGTAATGTCCAAAACTTCATCTGAACAATATCTAAATTCGTCATTCTACAATTACCAAATACTGGGATGAACATGTGGATAATAGATGAATAGAATATGTGAACAGAGATATATAAATCCAAAAGAACTAACTGCCTAAAACTACTAGCTAATCAGCAGAACTTCCAAGACATACAGAGAATACAAGTAGTATTTATATAAAACTATCAAATAAATTTGGGTTTATGTAATTGAAATTTGAAGTTAAAGTACTTATATCAAGGACTTCGGTGTCGCAGCGAAGAGAAATATAAGAAACATAAATCAAAAAAAACATAGTCAAACTAGAAAATTAAAAATGATAATCTACGTCATTCATTTTTATACACTAAAGAAAAGCTGACAAGCAGATTTACGACGGTAATAAAAAGGAGTCTTCTTGTTATATCCTACCTGTTGCTATCCTCATGGAATTTTCCGGTTTTGTGTGTACTATCTAGTAACATTTATGATAATATGGTTTTTTAAATCCCCTTTAAATTTTTTTTTCGTTCATAGTACGTTTAGAAAAAAATCTGTTTTTAGCTTTCAAAACAGGAATGCAGCATATAACGTATTAATTATAATTGGTAGTATGTTGTCCTCTTTATTACCATATTCAGGTTTACCTTGTGTTATTGCATAAATCTTAGAATTATCATTATAAATTTTAACATTTTAATATTCCGGTTTTTTTTTTGATACAAGAATCCAAAAACTAGTTTTTTTATACACTGTAAGTACATAAAAATTAAATTTATTTAGTTTATAAAATATTATAACCGGTATAAATTTTATCGAATGACTAAAAATAAAAACTTAAATATTTTCTTCAAGCGACCAGTAGGTATCTTATATTATTTGTTAAAATATTTGTTATATAGCAGTTCTTTATTTTAGTTCTAATTTAATTATTTTGGTTGTAATAGGTTGTGCTAAATCTTCAAAGGAGTTTTTTAGGTTTATTGAATGTTTTTCCTTAAAATGAACTACTAGCAGTAATAAAATCGAAATTTGTAAGAATATGACTGCAATAGAATCGCTACCGTTGGTATTTGAATGGTTTAATGTCACTCATTCCACAATTTCAAGAGTTTTAACACGTGTTACTGTCACTGCCAGTAACTCGTGAAGACGTGAACATGTTGATTGGAATAATGAAGATTGGGGAAAAAATTATTTACCAATAAATCTCTAGCTACCGCCTAATTTCTGATGACAGTTAGTTCGAATAGATAGAGGGCGCTCGCAGCACAAAGGTATATTATTACAGATATTTCAGAAGAACATATTTTGCCATTTACAACATTTATTGGGGACAATTTCATGTTATACCAAGCCACACATTGAAAGAATTGTGCAGTGATATCGTCAGGAGCTCTTAGTGTTTCTGCCATTTTTGGCCTGCGAATGTTCTTGACCTCAACGTAATAGTGCATGTTTATGATATCGCAAGGAGACCACTAAGATAATTACCTAACCCAGCAAAGACAATAAATTAACTGTTTTTGCGATTGATTGAAATGCTGAATCAAATGGATCAAGATAAAATAAGATTAGTAATTCTTAGTATGAGAAATCGTTGTCAAGCAGTAATAAGTGCCAAAGGAGGCAAAAGTAGCTTTTAATTTAATTTTTTTTTATTTGAAAAAAATTTCCCTTTGGTCTTTTTTATGATGTCAGTTAGTCTTATTTCAATATCTTATTCGTAAAAAAACAACATATTTTATTTTAGTTGTTATAAAACAAACCTTACAAAAATAAAAGAAAAATAAAAATTTATTTATTAGGTTGAAATTAAAATTTCATAATTATGTGTTAATTTTGGTGCGCACTGTAGTTTAATAATTAAAAATGAATTATTCGTTTATGCATAATAAATAATATAACTAAACGATCAAATAATAAAATGAACTGTACCAATTAAAGAAAACATAACGTATATAAAAAATAGGTAATTTATTATGACCAAAAAATAAACAAAAAAGACAAATATCCTGGTATCAAAATATTAGAAAAGAGCAGTAAACGACCAAAATAAACACACAATAAGTAGCATAAGGATAAACAATCTGGAGAATAAAGCATCGTATATTAAAAAAGACGAAAAGCGAAGAAGACATATAGATAGAAGTACAAAAATCAAGAACTTTTGCACCAAGATATTATAAAGTTAACAAGTTAATTTTATTAGCCAATACTGGTGAAAAATTCAAGGTCAAAAGTAAGAGTAGAACAAAACGATAGTAAGGAAGGACAAACTACGAAAGAAATTGTAATTATAACACAAAACTTGAAAAACAACAGAAAATACCTGGTAAAAACGGTATATGATGGCCAAACATTTTGAAACCAAAAAAAAAACAAAATAAAAACACGGTATCGTTACAGAACAAAGAATAATTGCCCAAGCAGTGGAAATAATCTCACCTATGTCCAGTACACTAAACCAAGGAATAAAGTAATAAAAATATCTAAAAGCACACTCAGTGATAGTAAAAGTAAAGTTGTGATAGAAAAGATGTGTCGCCCGAGACATGTCTTGGACAGTTTTAACACCAAAAGAAGTTTAAGATATGGTGGCCTCATCCTGGATCAACTCGCCGTTTCAATTTTATCTTTGAGAAAATTTTACTATAAAGTCACATCCACATACTATAATACTATAATGTAACATCCACAGAAAGTTGTGTATATGATAGAATACTGTTGTGAATATGATAGAATAGAGAGGAAAGCCAAGGAGTATACTATAAACGAGAATAACACAAAATATATGATTATGGAGAAAAGTCCAAATCATCAAGGACAGTTATTTAACATACTTAACCCAATTAAAGATTATACTTTAGAATTGTATGACAATTAATCAATTACTTAGAAGTAAAAGGATGTTTAAGTGAAAATAATATCTGGCGAGTAAGAACCAATAACTAATTAATCCAAATACATACACAAACAAAAATAACGACACTTGCTAAAAT
The DNA here is from genome assembly GCF_040954645.1 of Diabrotica undecimpunctata. NCBI lineage: Eukaryota > Metazoa > Arthropoda > Insecta > Coleoptera > Chrysomelidae > Diabrotica > Diabrotica undecimpunctata. The sequence continues at coordinate 77,512,716 of NC_092805.1, forward strand.
TCAGAGATGAAGATGGCTGGGCCACACAACAAGGAGGAATTAATAAACATTGAACCTAGTACAATGAGAAAATAAAAATAAATCTATAAAAAAAGGGTAAAATAGGCCAAAGCAAAAGTAAAAGGGTTGCTTGTACAACATTGCAAAACCTAGCACGGGACATAAATAAATGAAAAAATCATTGAAGCTCTATTGGTAAAATATTATATATATATATATATATATATATATATATATATATATATATATATATATATATATATGTATATATATATATATTTATATATATTTATTTATATATATATATATATATATATATATATATTTATATATATATATATATGTATATATATATATATATATATATATATATATATATATATATATATATATATGTATATATATATATATTTAACTGTAACTGTTTTTTCAGTCCTGTGAATTTTACTTTTAAGAGGTTTTTAAGATTGATGAACCATACAATACATAAGGATCTTCTAAAAAAAATAGTGCATATTGGTTAAAGATAAATTGACAATGTAAAGTTATATAAAGGGACGCAATATACGAAAAAATGCTGGAAATAATAAATTAACATAAATAGTGTTACAGTTAGACTTAAACATTACTAATGAACAAAATATATATACCAACGGTATCTACAGTAAGTACATAATATACACGACATAGATGCAAGGTGGAGAACATCAATAACTGGATAAGAAATAGAATAGTTGAATGGAACGATTATATAAGCCGAATAACAACAAATAGAGTAGTAAAAACGACAAGAGACGTTTTCCAATAGGAAAAAGCATCAGTAGAAAGACCACGAAAACAATGGAACTAAAACTTACTGGAGGCACATTGAAAAACAGACAGATTCATGCTACATAAAAAGAAGAAGAAAAAGAGGTATCTACTCTGAAGTTGAGTTTCATTTGTGCCCAATCCTTTCGTTGAAATATCTATTGTATATCTATCCATAATATTGGAATTATCTCTAGTAAAATGTATCAAATGATTTATCAAGGTCTATAAAAGTAACGACTGGATAAACGACGCAAACCCAATGAAACGCAATGAAAAGACTATAACGAGAGATCGAGCGACCATACACTTCGCGCGACCACACACTGAATGTAGTAGTAAACGCAGTCCCATGCGTGTTTCGTAATAAAGTAAAATAAAATAAAGTATTATATAAATAGCTTTTAATTTTAATCCTCTTAAATTATATTTATTTCATGTTAAAAATATTTTATTTAATATTAGCTCGATAAGCATTTAAAATTATTGTTATATTTTAGTTTTAAATATTGAATTTTTTTTCTTTAGTCGGTGGATTGGCAGGAACTGTATTGAAAACACTGTACGATTGAGAAGGTTGTTAAAATATTTTGTTGTATTTTATTTTCTTCACATTCAGCGAACCAATACAGTAATTCTTTTTTTATGGGCTTTCGAAATGATTTCAAATTTGCTTTTTTAACCATTCTGCAAACTATCTTGGTGTATTGACCTTTTCTTTGTTGATACCAATAATTTTTAAACTGGTAATTAGTGTGCAAACCATTTAAGTCATGCGGTAATTTATGCCGTATTTATTATTTTAGTATTTGTATTGCAGGATATTATCTTTGTGTGTTTTAATGACTAGTCGCATAAAGTCGTGTAAAAAAGGAAGTAAAATTTCTTAGTATTAAAGACTAACACTAAAATTAAATACTAAACACTAAAAAAATGGGTCACTAACGGTAGTAATATTACTTTGGTTATGATTAAGAATGTATCTATAGTTCGTTTATTTCAATATGGATACATTAAGTAATAGCTTTATAATTTGTCAAGTATGGACTGTATAAAATAATACATAGCACTAACAAAAAACAAAAGGGAACATTTTACTAGTCAGTTGTTGTGAATTTATTTAACTGCTATGTCTTTATTTAATTTATAATGTCTTTATTAATTTATTATATTGTTCTTATCTTACTTTATTAAAAAGCACGATAATTTATATCAGTTTATTTAACTACTAATAATACATAATTTATTTATACGAACGCTACAATTAAAATCACGGGCGCGGGTCTTCAGATATTAACTGTCTTCTTCAATGAAAGCTTCGTTATTATATATAAAAATACAACCGGTCAAGAATTCAGGAGAACCCCTCTGATTTATACTAGAAGGTAAATCCGGGTAATCGTCCGACCGGTTTTCTGGAAGCTTCCGTCTCAGGTAAATTTCTGCCAGCTAATCGAAGGGTCTCGTAAAATCTAAAACATATAAGTGAATAAACAAGATGTTTACAGGTTTTTAATATGACTCATATTTTTACGTAACGCAGTTTTATTAGGCTCTTAGTCAAATTAAAATCATGTGGATTAAGAAACGTGTATTATTTTGTGGAATCAGTGGTTGTGGAAGGAAGAACAAAAAGTATATCTGTATATATACAGGGTGCGCCAAACCTCTGACTTTTTTTATGGCTAAACTATGGAGTTTATAAAAGATGTTTTAAACAAAACTAATGTATTACAAAGACTTCTATAATATAAAATTATTTTTTACTACACAGGGCAGTCAGAACAACGGAATGAACCAAAGTTGTGTTTTTTAAATAGAACATCTTGTATATTAAAGCATTTTTTAATATATTTTTTAAATATGACGAGTATATATAAGGTATTAGAGGCATAAAGTTAGTAATTTTTGAAATATTTACAATTTTATTGATTAAAACACTCTTGATAACTTTAGCTTTGTAGTGGTGAACAAATTCACATACTTGGGCCTCCTTCACAACTTCAGTGACAACTTTATGACAAAAACAATAAATCGAAAAATTATTCTAGCAACTAAGTGTTATTTTGGACTGCGTAGACACACGTAAAGTAAAAAACTTAAGCCAGAAAATTAAAATAACAATATACAAAACGTCTATACTTCTAGCTCATATTTAAACGAAAAATCCTGAGAGGAATATTCGGTAAGCATTCGTAAAAATGATATTCGGAGAACACGGATATCTGGTAGTAAAGACGTGATATCTCTCATAAAAATAGCAAAATTAAGATAAACAGAACATCTAGCAATATCACAGCAAAACAACCCTGCTAGATTAATTCTTATATCACAAGTAGTAAGAAGTAGACAGAGAGGTAGACAAAACTTAGATGCAAAGATGGTATAGATGATGATGCTAGACAAGTAGGTCCAGCAAAGACAACGGTTGGCAAAAGATAAGACTAGCGAAATTGACTTTAAAAGGTCGGGGCTCCAGTATAGAGCCGTCTCACCATAAATTATGATTTCGCTACGAAAGGGTTAAAAGTTTTTAGAGATTAAAAATCCAAATATTATGAAATAAACCTTTGGAAAATGACAACCGCATGGTCTTGAATAATTTTTAAGCATAAAAAGATGAAGCATGTAATCATCAAAATTTTCAGTATCCTCATGATTTCGTGTTAGATAGAAATCGGGTTATATTATCATATTTCACCGGATTAATCTTTAAATCGTGAAACATTTTGTTTGTCCACTGTTTACATAGAAATATTATAATGTCTATGAATATTTAATTTAATTTGGCATATATGATTTGTGTCGTATCGGTTGTAACATGACAAAATGTCAGATTGACAGATATGGCTGACATATTAAGGTAATATTTTATATACTTAATATATTTTTAAATAAATGATACGGATAATTTTCTAATTTTGATAGGAAAAAAATATTACAAATATATATCTATATATGGATTTAATTTTATTCAGACCTGGGCGGGGGTGAGTATAACTGAACAGAATATTAGTTTATTATAGGTAATACAATTAAACTTACCACTATCATTTATATTGACAGTGTGGGATTTTTCTTAAATATCAGCCAAAAATTGTCTACTAATTTGTGTAAATTAAAGTAAATTCTTTAAGCCCTATAAACAAATTTTTTAATATTAAAAGTGTGTCTAGAATATACCTTTACAGTTTTAGAAACATATTATATAATTCTAGTTTCCCCATTTTCAGTATTAACTTTAAGTAAACTCGTCGCACGCCCGTGCACTTCCAATTTGTAACTTTAAGAACTAACAATTAGTTAATTCTACTATTTAGTTCTCCTAAGCGTGTTTTCTAAGTTTACTAAGTATATTTAATTAGTATAAAAAATGTGACATCTGTATAAGAAATCCTTTGTAGTATTAAAGTTCCTTGTGATTTACGTTACAATTTTAATGAACACTTCAATTTCTTTATACACATTATTGTGACCTCTATGTAATTTGTAGTTGTTAGTATTTCTTATTTGTGATTTATATACCAGAGTTTTGATTTAATTACCGCAAATTAACATTACACTAATTCATTAGTAATCATTAGATTACTGTTGTATTTACTGTTATATATACTGTTGATTGTATTCGTTGATTAACAGTAGATGTTATCTACTCCTTGCTTTATTACTATCAGGAACATCCATTGGATGATTCCCTGTAGTTTTGGTGGTCTGTATTTAACAACAGATACCTTCAGTATTGTTTTTTCTTCAGTAATCTCCAAAGAGATTTTGTTTTCTGTCGTTCTCTTGTTCTTCAGCTTTTAAACTTCCATTTCTATTATGTTGAAATGATGTCTCTGTAAATACATGTATTTTTTTATCATAAGGCATCCATTGTTATCTATCTACGGTTGATTTATTGCTACTTCATTCTATAAATTGATGATTCAAATATTGTTAATTAGAAATTTTACTGCTTCACAGTAATTCATTTTTTCGCAAAATTGATAAAAATATGGGTTACTTAATTGTAAGGTAAGATCAATGACGTATAATATATATTTATTGGGTCATTGGTTAAGATAAACGTAGACTTACTATAAAAATAAAATGAAGTTTAACTAATTTCAACGTTTCACCAAAGTAAAATAAAATTAAAACTAAATAAGATTAAATAAAATTAAATAAAATTTGGGTGAGAATAGTGACACAAAAGAATGTGACGGATAGTGACGTATGATACATCATTGGAAAGAAGAGGGATAGTGAATATGCCGAGACACCAAAAATACAAATTGCGGCATTGCCAAGAGAGCATTACACCATTATCTTCTTTGTTTTTACTCCGATTAGAGCGTATGATGCGTTAAATGATAGGGAAGAATATAACGAATATATTAAGATAGAAAAAACAAACAAAAAAACTACCAAAAGAGCACTACCACTATCTTTATTATTAACGAACGTATAGCGACATACGAGATATCATAGGGCACTATAAATAAAACTAGATTTACTATAGGACAAGTTTTGTTTTATTGACTCACAGAAGGCCTCAGGCTGAGTACAAAATAAAGAACTGATCGAGTCCTAACATGCGACATAGCAAATGAAAGGGGAGGATATAACAAAAATATATTCAGATAGAAAAACCAAACAAACAGACGATCAAAAACGCACTACACGTGCACATTTTCTTCGTTATTAATGTACGTATAAACACATACCACATATCACATGACACTATGGATAATAATAGACATATTTGCTTAAGGTAAAAGCATGAGTTAAATATAAGGTAAATTTGCTTTATTGGCATGAAGAAGGCCTCTGACTCATTACAAAATTAACAACTAGCCTAATACTAGCAAATGACATATTAATTCGAACGACCTGAGACATATGGGTTACATATGAGGCTATGAGTGCAATAATGGACCAACCCACAAAAATTAAAAATTTATTTTATTGTAGAATATTAACTGTATATGGCAAAAAACTTAGACAAAGTTTAAGGTTTTCGCATTGTTAATTTGCTTCGAATATTATCGTTTTTCGGGGTCTCCAATAGTTTATATCTCAAAAAGTACCAACTTTGGAGAAACATTTTTTGTACCTTTTTTGTACAGAATGACCATCAAATCTAACTAAAAAAGCTTACGTCCGCTATAAAATAAAATATAATAAAACTACCAATTTTTTCACTTTAAAAAAACATTTTTTTAACAATTTTGACCCACGTTTTACCATGGTAACATGCAGATTTGTCACAAACGGGCCTTTTTGAGTAAGATTGTAAAAACCAACGGAATCAGAATATTTTTCCTAGCGAATGTTAAGATAAAACCTGTACTACTTAATTAATTATTATTATTATTTGTAAACCAGTTTTATACTAGACCTGCTGCTCGTCTAATTTTATAAAACTTTTGCTAAAAAAATTATTAATGTATTCAAATCCAATTATTGATTGCTACCATCACTTACAATAAACACAGTAATTTAAAAATTAATTTTGGAAGGTTACAAGATTAAGCCAGGTTGCTTCAAGTATGAAGCGAGTTTATCCTAAGTCTATCAAATATTTAATATAGGGTGTTTAACATATGTAATTGAGAAATTATTACAGTATTTCCCAGCTCGATATAAAATATATTGCTGCATGAACCAACCATATTATTAAATATAATTCAAAATAGACTAATGACTAATTGTAAATGTACAATATACAATGTATACTCAATATACAATGTACTGTTTTGTCCCTTTGGGAAAATTTTAACATTTTTTTCGTGTCATTTTTTAATTTTTATGCCTAGTTACTTTAGTGGGGTATATTTTTAATTTGGAATCATTATTTGGGAACATTTTCAAGTTTTATGCAATACCTTATAGTATGTAAATAGTTTTACAATTAATATGTACATATTGTCTCAATTTACCTCAATCTGTGGTAAGTTGTGACGAGCTTGGGGTATGTTGTGACAGTAAACACTTGTAAATATAATAAACTTTATTTGGAGAATAATAACAAAGTTTCTATAATTAATTATTTTATAGTGATAGTTGTAAATCTAGTTACATAAATGTTTGATAAATGTAATATGTAAGAAACAAATGCGTAGAAAAAACATTTGGTGAATTTTTGCTTTTTGAATTTTAACTTCAACTGTCTGTATCAAAGAAATATATTTTTGCTATAAATTCATTTTCCGCTGAGCAGTATGTACTAAAGTTCGATGTGGTGTGTTTTGGGAATCCTGTTAAAGGGTAAGAATACTTTTACAGCTCCGGTACGGTAGAAACTGTACGTCGAACAGCACCAGTGGGGTGTTCATATACAAAACCATCATGTACATTTAACACTAAGTCATTAAATGCAGTGTTAAATGCGACTTTATTTTCACAGTAGTAAAATTAGACAATTGTGTGATTTTTATTCATTTCGTCATAATTAATTTGCACGTTATTATTAAAGGTCTACTTCATAATGATAATACTTTATACCTGAATAGATTATGTAGGTACTCACATTATTCATTAATGAAAATTCCTGCAAAATTTGTAATCAAAAAATTTTAAATAACTTTAAAATTCTTCGTCACTGGTTTATTACATTACGTTGAGGTCATAAATACTATGAATACTACAAGTATCAATAATTTTTAAACAGACTATACTATAATTTTAAGTTTGAAAAGCATACAACAATTTTTTTCTTTTAAAAGAACAGATCAGAATAGATTTTGTTACAATTTAATTTCTCTTTTGACTGTTATATCTCCAGTATAATTTTCAACTAACTTTTTCTATTTTGTTTTAGGTAAGATAATCTGGAGCCGACGATCGTGTAATGAAGTGGTGCCAATAATTTCTATACAGTACCTGTAGTAGTATTTTGTGAATCTCAATAGTTTTACGTAGTTAAAAGACAATTTAGGTAAACAAAATGAAAGGGAGGGAAAAGTTATGTGCAAAACTATCAAGTGCTTTCCTAAGGAAATGGTGTAAGTACATTTAATATTTATTTTTATCTAAATAGTTTTTATATTTCAATACATTACTAAAAACTGAAAGTCCTAAGCAAATAAATAAACAAGAAGTGAAAAAGTAAAGAATGTAGTAGACCGACATTTACCACCTCAATGAACATCATCATCAACCTGTATGCGTCCACTGCTGGACATAGGTCTCCCTTGGCTCTTTACATCTGTCTTTGTCTTTTACTGCTAATACGCTTCAGGTCGTCAGTCTCTAGTTGGTGGGCGTCCTATGCTCCGTATTGCTTCTGGCTTTGGTCTCCACTTAAATACGTTTTGTCCATCGGTTGTCTAATAACCTGGGGACGTGTCCTGCCCAGTTCCATTTTTACGACGCGATTTTTTTTGTTCCACGACGTATTTCTTCGTTTGGGATTCGGTCTTCCAAAGAGACACCCAACACACCCAACGCGCGAATCTTATTAACTATCTTTTTTTTGAGTTTTATAACCGAATTTCATGACCTAGGTATTTATACAGATGTAGTCTGCACAATATCCCTTCTATCAACAGCAATATTTCGAATTAAACACCATCATCGCATCATCCATACGATCGGCTATAAGGACGATGTCATCTGGAAATCTCAAATGACTCAGCTTCTCTTCAACTATGTTGATACCATGCTCGTTAGATGTGCCTTCTTACAAGTATGTTCTAAAAGCCTCGGGAATAGCTTTGGAGAGACTGTGTCTCCTTGCCGTACTCCTCACTGTATAAAGAATTTATTTGTTTTTTGTTCAGATAGTCTTACGCTAGCTGTGGCATTTTGGTATATATATTTGATCATGTCAGTGTAGCTATGGTCTATTTAGCATTCTGTCAATGCTTTTAACATTTTCTGATAGTTTATGGTATCGAATGCTTTCTCGTAGTCGACAAATATTAGTGCCAATGGTTTTTCGTATTCTGTAGACTTCTCTATCAGGTTTTTTATCACTATTAAGTGGTCGTTAGTGCTGTATCCCGATCTAAATACAGCAGTTCTCTAGGCTAATAGATGTCTAATTTAGCATCCAATCTTTTTTTGATAATTTTTGTGAAAAGTTTATATATGTGTGAAAACAAAACTAATAGGACGGTAGTTTTTTAAATCTGTTATGTCTCCTTGCTTGTGTAATAAAGTAATGACTGCATTATTACATTGAGAAGAAGTTTTTCCTTGGTTTTATTTCCACCTAGTTTGATCGCTTCGATCACTACTCCGTCATCGTCAGGGGATTTGTTATTTTTCATTTCTAAAAGTGCCGTTTTAATTTCGTATGGAAATATTTCTGGCATTAGTTCTGATCCCTGGTTTATGATTTTGGGCAGTGGCTGATCTTGCCTTTTGTCGGTGCTCTCACACATTTCGCGATAAAAGGATTCGACAACCTCAAGGATTTTGGTTCTATCAGTAGTAATGTTTCCATCTTAGTTTTTTATTTTGTGCATATTTTTATTACCTATGTTGTTCGTATTTCGCCTCAAAAGTTTAGACTTTTGTTTTCTTAAATTATTTTAGATAGTTCTCTTGTATTTTTTCTTTTACGTCTTTTCGGATTTGCCGATCTTTATTTAATTTCTCCATTCATCAAGTTTTGTATATGTCTGGTTAATGTATCTTCATACAGGTCGTTGTTTTTTGGGAGAATCCATTTCTTTTTTCTTGTTTTTAGGATCATCTTTGTTCTTTCCAATTTGACATTTAATAGTATCTTAGCTCGGATTAATCTGTGGTCGCTTCCTATTGAAAATTTGTGGAGTACGTCGATGTCTTTAATTATTACTTTTCTGTTTGTTTTTTTACTTCATTTTTGACATTGCCATCTGGGCTGATCCATGTCCATTTACACTGAGGCTTTTTATCGAAAAAAGAGTTCATCATGAATAAATTTTCCTGGTGTAGGAAGTTCATTGCTACTTCTGCATCATCTTATTTAAACCCCATTTTCGCATACAAGTCGCTCATAATTATTGTGTTATATGCTGGTGTGACATGTTACGCTGTTTCTAGGTCCTGATAAAATTTTTCAATTTCTTCATCCGAGTGGGTAGTCGTTGGAGCATATGTCTGGATTACCTTAAGGTTAGATATACAATCCTGGGGCTTATGCTGATAATTTCAACTATTTTTGTGTGTGCTTTCTATGCATGTATAATGAATCCTACTCCACCATTTGAAGTGTCTTCTTCACCTCTAAAATGAAATACGTGTCCTGATTTAAGAGTAATTTGGGCTTCTCCTCTTCGTCTTATTTCACTAAGGCCGATGATGTCCCGTTTTATGTTTTTCAGCTCTTCCTCCAGTTCCTTCTTATTCTGCTCTAATATAAAAGTTCTAACTTTGTATGAAGTAATATGCATTTGTCGCTCTTTGTAGTAGCCTGATTTTTTCCGGGGATTCTTAGCACCCTCTGCTCCAGACCTGTTCCCACCGCTATCTTGGTTGGGGGTGTTGGAGCCGCCGGAGACTGAGTGCCGTTCAGTAGTTTCGCCTTTCATGGAAAATAACTTTTGGGGTTTTAACGTAACCTTTTCTATTACCGTATTACTACAACTAATATTACTACAAGTAATATTACTACTGATTCAACAACTAAGGAAAAACTGAGTATTTCTTCTTATGGTGTCTTCTTATGTGCATCTTTTTTAAGTTTTTTTATATTCTCTAGTCACGACATTTGCTTTCAACCTTCTTCTCTCTTACCCCTAATCTTTCGTTAGATAAGTTGAGGAATTGCCCATCTTTTCCTCTTTTAAAATATGGCCTACGTCTTCAACTTTTCATACCTTCGTCAAGTTAAGCATTTCTACTTTAGTATTTGCCCTTTTTAAGACTCATTTCTCACCCTATTCGTCCGTGGTATACGGAAACTTTGCAGGGTCCATAATTCGAAAGCCTCCAACTTATTAATAAAAGATATTTTTAACTTCCATGTCTTCATGCCGTGATACAATAAGAACCGCACATATCAGTTAGCCATCGTGTAGTGAAGATAAAAGAAAATATTGCTGTTACATAGTACTAGCGGTTTAAATTTACCAAAAGCTTATCTTGCTTGTTTGAACGTTGTCACTTTCTCGATTGGAGGAATATCTATTTGCAGTTGAGCTCATAAAAGTACGTTTTTTCTTATTGCCATGCAATTACTTTTTTATGCATTTATCATCAAGCCGTACATTTTTATTAATATTTTATTTAGCAATAACTGTACATTATGTTTGTTATCTGTGATTATTGCGGTGTCGTCGCTGTAACGAATGTTATTTATCGGGTACCCGTTCACATTTACACCACATTCAGACCCTTCAAAGGCCTCTGCAAAAACATTTTCTATGTAAAGGTCGAACAGCACAGGAGACAAAATACATCCCTGATGTATTCAGCCTCACTTCTGCTTTTTGGTTCCAATCGAGGTTATGGATATGTCTTATACCTTTTTCGTCAAAATTAGCGTTGTTTAGCATTTGTATTATTGCTCCGTATTTTAACAGTATCAAACACTTTTTCATAATCAGGAAATGTGATGAATATGTCCTTTCGTTGTTCTGTACAGTTTTGTATAAGCGTATTAAACGGAAAGTTGCTTCTCGTCTATCTATTCCGCTTTTAAAACCAAATTGTGTCTCACAGCATAGCTGTTCCAGCTTTCTATACATTCATGTGTGGAGAATGTGAAGGAGTAATTTAAGCGGATAGCTCGTTAGGTGATCAGCAATTTTCAGAAACTAACAATTATTCATAATATTAACAGAAAAGGGTTCTAAAAGGAAAAATCGATAATTTTATTTGTGTTTCGTGTTTTTGTCACCTATTATATGTCAAGTGTTTTAAATATTTACTAATGATCGAATACGAAGGACCTACCTTTGACCAGGAAAATGATTCATTGCCAACAACTAACACGAAATTTTTGCATAATGTTAAAATTTAATGACGCACGAAGCGGAAAAAGTATTAAATGGTCAAATCAAGTAGTCATTTTTATGAACTATGTGTGAAATTAAAATTAATGGTGTAATACTGTGTTTTATAACAAATCTAGACGAGTACATAAAACTATATTTTAGTATAATTTTGGTCACTTGTACCGAAAAGTTCGCGTACAAAATTAGAGGGATTCAGAAAAAGGCACTTTTAGTGATATGTAATAGCTAATAGATGCGGTGACAGTTTTAATAGGAGTGTCACCGATAGATCTGATGGCTAAGATATATAATTACCAGATATTTGATCATTAGCTAACTCATATATTCTTGAGATACTTCTGCACTTACAACAGATTGGAAGTGTATTTATGTTACCAAAAACAATACGAAATGCTACGGTGGATAATCTTTATGAGAGGATTAGATGAAAGACAGAGAAGAGTTTAAGATTTCAAGTGTAATAAAAGAGAGAGGAAGAGAAAAGAAAAACGAAGCGAGAATATTGTGATAGTAGGATAACAGACTAGATGCTTTTAGGGGTTCAAATAGTTGAGAGGCGTGGTGAGCTACTACAGCCCAGATTTTACATAGGGGCCTCATTATTAGGTAGAGTTTTTCAATAAGTAAAAATTAACCAGCAAAAATGGAATGTTATTTTTTAAATATTTTTCTTCTAATCACTTCTAATAAGTGATACTATTACTTTCTACTATTAATATTACATAGAAAATATTTTTATTGTAGCAATACTATCATCTCTGACTTTTTTAATTATTCATTACTACCTCATTTATACGAAATCTAAGAAGAAAGGACATAAATACAACAAACGTACAAACCAATAACATCAATGTATTTAAAAGACACTACGCAAAAGAACTACCGGAGTCCAGACCTGAATATATTTTCAGCAAACACTCAGAAGATACCAAATCCTTATATCACAAATAAACATCGAAGACGACCTAACTGCCAAACTTATAAAAACCATAAAAAATAAAAGACCGTATCGACCAAAAGAAATCCCTGCTGAACTTTTGAAAAATGCAACACCAACGTCTGTTAATATGCTGACAGAACTTTTTAATAGATACTTAAATGGAGATAATATACTTAACTCTTTGAGTCGTCATAGGACACGCGATGTACCACCTTTTTCGGTGCTGTTAAGCGGCGGAGTTCTTATAAATGTACCATCTTTGTAATTCGTTGTCGCTTACATTGCACTGGTACAATTTTTCTACCACTGTAACCGCTATCTATTGAAAAGTAGACAAACACACGGGCATGTCTAAATTCAGATTTTATCGTTTTCTGTAGTCACAAACTTTATTTTATTGTCAGCGTATCGTGAACAAAAGTTTGTCGATAGTTTTGGGTTAATAAGTAACTGAAAACTGAAGTATTTAAAAAATAATTGTGTTCTAGACTTGTGTTTAGGTTGCTAGGTCAGTATTAAATTTTTATCTAGGAAAATGTCAAAATTAAGAAATGACGATATTTATTGTACCCTAATTGGCATGGTCGTATCTCGTGGTTGAAAAATCTCCGACAATGGTTTGGGATGACCTCAGCGGAGCTGTTTCGCAGAGCAGTCAACAAAACCATGATAGCCTTGATGATCGCCAACATCCGGACCGGATAAGGCACTGAAGAAGAAGAATTGGCATGACCTGGTAAGCGAAACTAAAAAGATTCCGAAGCGATTGAACCTGCAACAGCGGATGTCAATAAAATTTATAGCGTATTAGGTGAAGGATCGGAGTCCGGTATTCCACTAGAAGTGACAACAGATATGGATAGAGCTCCTAGACCGGAAAATTATACTTCTGCTTATACATCTCCAACATGGTCAACTAATCATAGACCTATCTCTTCTGAAAACATTACATATTCTTCCGAAGTACCAAGTTTCCGAAGTTGATAATTCAACCCCATATAATATATTTCAATTTATTTTGTATTAGACTATATTAATTTTATGTCTGCAAACTTGTACCAACTGGTACGGTAGTACAAAACTTCTACCACCCCGTAACTAAAAAAATAAAAACCTAATTGGAAAAAAACTTCTGATTGTGTATCAATAGTAGACAGTTTACCCCTTTGTTGATTTTTTTTTATCAATTTGTGTATAAAAATGTTGTTGCTCTACTAGGGCATTTTTTGCATGAACATTTTTGCGCCTTAAATAATTAAGAGCTGGAAATAAGGATCTATTACACTTATCCGTAAAAAAGGGGATAAGACCGACTGCAAAAACTCATGTTACATCTCAGTTACCAGCACCAGTTAGTAGATTGTATGTAAAGGTAATGAAATGAAGTAGTCATCGCACAGGACCAGCAATCAATTGGTAACTCAACAAAAACGAAATATATTAACTCAACAAAAGCGAAATATATGTGTATAGAAGGAGCTGCAAATGATAAACTCAACGAACATGGAAATATCCTTTTTTTCGTCATGTTCCGAATATGTCTATTTGTGGTTCAAGATTAAAAAAAAATAAACGCACTGAAACAGACATCGAAGAATAAATCATAAAAGGAAAAAAAAATAATTGGTACAATAAGCTCACTACCATAGTCAAAAACTATCTCTAAACAAAAAAATATACAGTTACATAATAGCATGTTTAAAAGCGTTGTACTTTATGGAAACCGGACAACGCACAAAAAGAACAAAACAAAAACTCCTTGTTTTGGAAATGGATTTTTGGCCTAAATCAGCAGAAAAAATCACCAGCATAAAATAAATACAGCAAAAATAGTTTATTAGTTACGGACATGTACAGAGAATTACCGACCATCGCTACGACCCTCAAGATCAAAAGATAATCTCAATGAGCGATCTACGACCAGAAGATTGGTCCGATAGATGGTAATAGAGACCGAACTGGAAGCTGCAAGATGTTACAAGTCGGATAGGTATATACATTTGCTACCATTATTTTTTGTTTTTTAGTCAATATTCATTTGTACCACCTCATAGGGGAAAAGGTACTTTCTGTGGAGACAAAATACAGGCACTCACACCTTTATCTAAGAGACAATATCAAAAGAACAACACCGCTTTCTTCGGTTATTAGAAGAATTAAAATAAAAACTATAATATTTAGGAACTTTGGCATTAGAGATCGATACTTTTCATAGATAAGTTTATGTTTCGTTTAGACAATTGCAATGATCATTTCTGTGTATATAGATGAACGGAGACACGGTATCTACTTCTTGCCAGGAGGAAATCGACCGATTGAATTGTGTATCGGTGATAAAACTACATAGTCCAAATAAAAAAGGATCAATATTAATTTAGATGATCATTTATGGATTTCCATATTAAGTACTTGAGTAAATATCCTGCTTTTCAGGAAAACGCATTTCAATAGTTTATCTGCATCACCTAACAGATATTGTTTTGGAAAAATGAGAAAACATAAGGCAAAAGGATATCATAAAAAATATTATAAACATAGCTCGTCTATTAGCAACACTCCATAATGTTGCAGGAGAGCAAACACGTTGTTAAGTAAAAACAAACTTTTGCTATTGATCATTGGTACCTATGGACTAAGGTATTATTTATGACTGTAGATTGTAGATTGCAGATTTTAGATAAAGATATCGTTTGGCCTTGTAGACTTCTTCACTCTGCAACCTGAAAGATGTATTGTGTATATTTTACATTTCAATTGTAGCTTTTCAGTAGGCTTCAACTCATGCTGTCGAGCCTCTTATGGACCAAGACCTTGCTTCAACAGGCACTTAAAGCTTTTTTTTGCTGCTTCACTTATGCTCGCTTGCCGGATATATTTTGTGCTTGGTTAGCTTAGCTGTTATGGTGACTAGATCTTATTTGTTTTTTGTTTTCTTTTTCGAAAGTATGAAAAAGAAGAAACACAGTATCTAGTTTCGTAAATCTTGTTTGCTTTGCTTGGTCGTGATCCATTCTTATCCTGCGAAAAGATTGATAGTCGCATTTGTTAGAGGCACGCATGCCGTAAATGGGTTAACACAACCTGGTTATTGCTAAGGCATCCTTAACTTCCAAAAAGAACCCCAACCACAATAAGGTCTCACAGTTTTCGAAGAGGTGTCAGTAATAATAAATATTTTTTAATACTAGACCGATGGTTGTCATGAATTTGTTTAGCTGAAATATATGCCTATCAAAATTGGTTGAATTTATTTGCGTAGCGTTTTTCTAAAAAACGCAACCCCTTTCAGATTTTCATTAAAATTGTTTTTTGGATGAGATAAATTTTGGATTGCTTTACAGTAATATTATTTCTGAATAGCAACTTCAAACTATTTCGTTACAAATCTGTTTACTTCAGATCACTACTGACTAACAAATGTTGTACATGTACCTATAAAAACTCCATTTAATAAAATGACGTTAACATGTTTTTAAAAATACACAACATTTATATTATATATTGAATAAAAACTGCCCTAAACAGTTTAAAAACTTTTATATCTAAATATTCTCTACATTTGATTTAAACCTAACACAATAATTGTACGGAAGAACCTTTAAATCTTTTTTATGATACTGATTAAAGAGCAGAAATCTGTAATGTTCTTACTTGGCTGGTATGTCTTGATTCTACCTTGGAATGTTAATGTTAATTCGTTTAATATTTCAATTTAGTTTCAAATCGTATAGTTGGAATAATTAATTAAAATATGCGTTTTTTATCCAACAGAGCACAGTTCCAGAAAAGTCTGTAATGATTACATAACGAAAATTTTAAGAATACATTAAAAATGCAAATAAAATTAATAATAGTATTAAGAATAAAAAGAGAAAAAACAAACATTTTAGAGGTATTGTAAAATATTCCACTACCGATCTCAATTCTTACTTTCTATTTTTATTCTGTTGTAAGTTTTTTCATATTATGGTCCATAAGACAAGTCAATGATCAAATAGTATTAAATTTGGCGAGACTGCCCACCAAAAACATGATTGGTAAAAATACAGCTACGTACCGAAGAAGACCTTTGGCGACTATAAAGAAAATATTAAAAACTTATATAATTTCCTTTAGACCACATTCTTAGAAAAAAGTATTACTCAATAACTTACAGTTTATTAAATTAACAAGTGACTTACTTTTTTAGTTGTAGTTACAGTTGTCATACGACATTTCCCAATTAAATCCAAATTAAAAACGCTACTAAGAACATGACATTCTCTTATTATACATATAATACCTATTTCTTATTGTTCATTGCTGGTTTTTGTAACGTTTTGTTGAAACACAAACAAAATTAGTAACCTCCAACTTTAATGTCACAATCTGAATTCAGCACTGAGAAAAAGGCGTCTTTTGTAATTCATCCTAATTATGTGCAAGACACTTGCAATCGTTTAATACTTTTGTTTAATTTTTAATCGGTCAAAGATCTAATACGCAACCGTCAGATTGTTGTGGGAAAAATTATTTCGGTCCGGTGGCTGATCGTGACCATGTTGCTCCGTTTTAAGTGACAAGAGTCGACGTGGAAACAGCTACTTGAATCGTGAGGTTTTCATTATCGAATAATTATTTTGTTTGCGGCATATTTGTTGACTTGCATTTCTCCTCTTTTTGTACAAACATTCCAGAGTTTTTTTTTAAACATTGGAACTAGTTTGAAACATGGGTCTGTCCTATTAATCTGAAAGGTATATCAATGGATTCCGCTTCAGTCATTGATCAATTTACAATGAATATTATGGGCGCTATATGCTAATTCTTCTGTATTTTCCATTTTAATGAGATACTATTTGTAACGGCATTTTCTCAATGAGAATTCTACAGGGAATATGTGTATTATAGCTAAATCTGTCAAATGTTGCCATATTTATACAAGATATAGTTTCTCATGAAATTAACAATTTTGTTTATTTACGTTTTTTATTTATTATCATTTTTCATGCCTTTTAGTTTTTTTATTTATCATTTATAAATAAGTAACCTTGAGCACTATCTTTACTCGCCTGGGATAATTCGTTTCGGATATTCGACATTTCATAAGAGGTGTTGTAACTTTAACTTGTCACGCTGGCCAGGCGGGTTGAAAAGTACCTGTTGGTCCACGGGAGGTATTTTATTTTTACTACCCACTGGTAAACTGGGCTGGGCATTCCCCTATACGCCACCTCGGACGCGCCCTCTAGGGGTTACCGGCTGCCCCGAGAGAATAAGTGTTATCATTAAGTATATATATGACAATGCAAAATTACAATTAAAAACAGAAATAACCCTGGACAATAAGGACAATAATAATATAGAAAAGGTTGATATATATATATATATATATATATATATATATATATATATATATATATATATGTATATTTATATATATATATATATATATATATATATATATATATATACATAAATAAATATATATATATATATATATTTATATATATATATATATATATATATATATATATATATATATATATATATATATATATATATATATATATATACAGGGTGGTCCTTAAGTAATTGTACAAAAAGAAACCGTAGATTCTGCGCTTTAAAATATTACGATTTAAGTCAACTTGCTTTAGTAAAATGTTGATATTAAGAAAGATACAGGGTGTTAAAGTGGAAATTTAAAATTTTATTTTTCGCTATAACTTTCACGTTTGTAAATATTTATGGACAAATATTTACAATTGGATGCTTTTGAGTAGGGGCAATTATAATTTGATGCATAATTTTATGTAGCTGATAGAGGGCGCCACATATGCCACATATGTGGCATAAATTTGCGTGTAATTTTTTTTCTCTTTAAGTTAGCCCTATTTTTATTAAAAAATATTAAAGACACATTATTTTTACAAAGAAAAGGTATACCTGTTAATAACTTCCAAATTTAACCGTTTTCGAGATAATCGCATTTTATAAGTCAGCTGCATAATAATTCTTAGTTGTGATAATTTTGCGGTAAAGCACCGAATACCTGTAAATAAGCATAATTATTAGTTTGTTCTTATTAAAACAACTCAAATATGATAATGTAATATCCCGAAATGCTTTGTTATGGTTGCTAAATGTCTTATTGGAGAGAAGCTTCCATCTTCTTCTTTGAGTGCCGTGTTTGTATTCACAAGTTGGCCGTCATCATGTTTACAATTTCCTTTATAAATCGCTTTTATAAGTTTCTATGCTGACGTTGTATTACTTTTTCCTTATTGTAAAATCTTGTGACGAGAGTCACGGAAGAAGCGCTACGAGACGGCGTCACGAGCGCTACGTGACGCCGTTAGTTAACGTTAGTTGTCAATAAATTCCTTTCAAACTATAATCAAATTGTATTTTTAAACGTCTTATGTATTTTATATAGTAATTAAATTTAATATCAAATTAATGATCGAATATCAAATTTATATTTCAATAATAACTTAATATATTAAGTCTTACTTTGACGGGTCTGTATTTTGTTGATACGTTAGCAGGTGGCGCTACTAGAAAACTTAATTAATATAATATAATTTGTTTAAAATATAAATAATAAATAAATAATAAAGTTACTTTATTAAATGTTAAAAATATTATTTAAAAAATATAGAAAACATGATATGAAGCTAAGTGCTAGTCTACAGTGTCACCTATTGTACCTACCACGTTTTTTTTTGTGAAGGAAGTTTTAATGCCAGTAGACAACCCCAATGCATTGCGGGAAATTTTAATATAGTAGGCTGATGTCACGAATGCTTTTGACAACTAAAAATAAGTCTTGTTTTGTTTAATGAGTGATTTTTGCAATATCTAGTGTATTTTGGTTTCTTAAAGAAAAGCAGAAAATGCCAAGGCATAATAATTTTTCTAATATTGATATGAGAGATATGGTTGCTGTTTATTGTCAGCAACACGGGCGAGCAGCGAAAAGGGAATATTTAAGAAGATACCCAAACAGGCTGCAACCCAATCACCAAACATTTAAACATCTATTTCGAAATTTAGGCGAAAGTGGTTCATTTCGTCCTAAACGTGACAATTTAGGTCGACCAAAAATCATTACGCCTGACCAAGAAGATGAAGTAATGGTTCGCGTTGACGATAATTCTCAAGTAAGTACACGACGTTTATCTTCAGCGTTAGGAATCAGCAAAACTTCAGTTTTAAAAATCCTACACCGTGAGCATTTTCACCCTTACCATTTTACACCTGTGCAAAATCTATTACCAGCAGATTTACCTTTAAGATGCAGATTTGCAAATGATATCCGAAACAGGCAAAATCTTGACAACTCTTTCGTCGATAGAATATTGTTTACGGACGAAGCTACATTCACACGCCATGGTGTTTTTAATTTAAGGAACAATCATTTCTGGGATACTAAAAATCCACATGTTAAGAGAGAAAGGCATTTCCAACATGAATTTAAAATAAATGTATGGTGTGGAATCATTGGTTATCATTTTTTAGGGCCAAGCGAGTTACCTCGTAATTTGAATGGTGAGCACTATTTACATTTTTTACAAAATGAATTTACTGATTTGTTGGATGAATTGCCATTAAACTTAAGGCAAAATATGTGGTTTATGCAAGATGGTGCACCACCACATTATACAAGGGCAGTGAGAACATACTTGAATACCAACTTTCCGGAACGTTGGATTGGTCGTGGTAGTCATTTTCCTTGGCCACCACGTAGCCCAGAATTTAATCCGCTAGATTTTGGTATATGGGGCGCAATGAAACAACGTGTCTACAAGAATCCTATAAACACTCGCAATTAACTTTGGGAAGAAATAAATACTGCAGCAGTTTCTATTGAACCGATGATGCTATTTAATATGAGACGATCTTTTATGGAACGGATTGATAAATGTATTGAGGAAAATGGTGGACATATCGAACACTTACTTTGACAAAGAGTTTAATCTTAATTAGTTTAACTATTTCTTAATTTGGTTTGAAAAATAAAATGTTTATGACTTTAATTTAATATAAAACGTAAAATGTTTGATTTCAAATCCAATTATCCTATTATTTTGTCAAATCATATTATTAATTATCCTGTTGATATATTTATTTTATTTAATATTTTGTTAGCTATTAACTTTATTAAAGATATTTTATACCAAAATTCAGAAGTATTAATGTTTTTGTCTATTTTTCTTTCATTGCCTGGAGTAATTGCGGTAAATCAGAATTATGCAGTTGATTTGTAAAATACGATTATCTCGAAAACTGTTGAGTTTTAAAGTTATTAACAGGTATACCTTTTTTATGTTAAAATAATGTATCCTTAATATTTTTTATCAAAAATATCGATAACTTAAAGAGCAAAAAAGTTAGGTGCAAATGTATGCCACATATGTGGCATATGTGGCGCCCTCTATCAGCTACATCAAAGTGTGCATCAAATTATTATTTCTTATATTCAATAGTACCCAATTGTAAATTTTTATACATAAATGTGAACAAACTTAAAAGTTATAGCGAAAAATAAAATTTTAAATTTTCACTTAAACACCCTGTATCTTTCTTAATATCAACATTTTACTTAAGCAAGTTGACTTAAATCGAAATATTTTGAAGTGAAGAATATACGGTTTCTTTTTGTACAATTACTTAAGGACCACCCTGTATATATATATATATATATATATATATATATATATATATATATATATATATATATATATATATATATATATATATATATATATTTATATATATATATACTTTGGACAAAACATAAAATTAACAAAGCTTAAATTAAAGGCTGACTTAAATTGAAGATGTTTCTTAGCAAAGGCAGCATTCGGAAGATTACAAACAGTATTTAAATCAAACTTACCCAATACTTTAAATGTAAAAACTTTCGATCAGTACGTGTTGTCCGCATTGACATAAATATTGAACTGAATCATAGATTTTAATAACAACCGTAGTCTACAAACTCCAAGTGACTCAGTGGGCCATGAAACGGGGAATGCTCAACATTAATCTCAGCGATCGTAAGTCCAATAAAGACATAAGAAGACGAACAAAAGTTACGGATTTAATCCAGAAGATTGCCATGGTAACATGAAACTGGCAGGACACATAGAAAGACTGAAAGACAACCGTTGTACAAAGCTAAATATTAAATAACGACCAAGAGCAAACAAGAGAAGTAGAGGCAGATCTCAAACCAGATGACTGATGACATCGAGGGAATGGCTGGTCACGAACGGACGCAAAAAACAACAAACAGAAACAAATGGACATACCTAAGGGAGTTTTTCATCCGACGATGAATAAAATAGCTGTTGGTGATGATGATAAACTTCGAGCAACTTTAATATTTTCTAATCAATTTTACTCATGCAAACAGAGCTTTTGGCGTGAAAATAAATATTAATAAAAAGAAGCCTGTTAGTAGGATTAATAATTACCCAAGAATATCTAAAAACATAAATATCTAGAAACAACTTCAAATATACAATAGCTACAAAATGAAAAAATAAATACAAATTTATTTATATAGATATCGAGCTACTAATTTCAACTGTGTGGGACAGCATGCTACCTAAATGTCGAAATACTACAAAGATGTCAAACCCAAGAACTTAGGATTATCGTAAAAGCTGCATGGTACGTAACTAACAGTGCTATTTATTGCCGTGATCTTAAAATAAAATCTGTTAAAGAAGAAATATCCTACTTCTCCCAGAATTTCACAGTTCTGTAAAGGTTAAGAAGGCATCTTCCATGTAATCTGCTTATCAGATTTTCGAACGTTATTATTGTAGGAGTCTATAGTAGTTTCGTAAACTCAACCTTAGATAAGTAAAAGGAAACTATCACTGGACAGTTTTTCTAAATGTTTTGTTATTCTTAATATTAATAATTGTCTATAGTAAAATTTACAGATTTCAAATTAAACGGGATGTTTATTAAAAAAAAAAATTAATGTCTTCATAGGATCATAATACATCATTTTAATAAATACAATAAAATTACCTTTTCAAAATATTTGATCTAACCCTTTCCGTAAAATGGTTTGGAAAAACGATTGAATCGTCCCTCGTAGGAGACAAAAAACCGCAAACAAATGAATTAAAAACAATACTAGCGCTGTAGTACCAGAACATTTTTATTTTTTGTTCAATTTACCGCATCACAGATCTTTTCCTTAATCGAGAGATTTACTTTCGAAATTTACTGGTGACACGAATATCATGGAGGTCAGAAATAAGGTTATTATGCCAGAATATTTAAAATAATACTACTTGGAATGGTTTTATAGTACAAGGGATATAGACTAACTGTAAATATTTATAGAATTGACGGTAACTTAATGGAAATTCATCGAGTATCGAAGGAATCAACAGAATTGTTGGACGTAACGGATGCGATAAAATTAAGTAAAATGCAATATATTTTACGTCGGAGGATTTATATTACGTCACAACGAATGAGGAGCTCATTAATAAAGTGTTTTTAAAGTGTAAACAACAATGACAATTGTTTAAGTAAAAGAACAAATTTAGCAGATAAGAACAAGAACAAGGATAGATTTGACAAATTTATTAATTTAAAATAAGATCGTTAGTTCACTGCATTCCTTCAAATCTATTGAAAAACGAATTTTTTGGGTAACAAAAAAAGACGTGTTATTGGATTGTACCATTTACAACTAAAGGTTGGCTAGGTGTAATATTTACAAATCTGTACTGAATCGACGAAAACTATGTAACGGGATGCATTTGGTGATGACTGTGATGAGTATACAATATAATATACGCGACGATACTCAGAACCAGAAGAGTGGCTCAGAACCAGAAGTGACTATACTACAAATTCACTCTTTTAAGATAATTGAGGGTAAAGTTCATCAGTTATATAAATTTCTAAATAAAGTAACATAACTACATTTTGGGGTTTTTGTATAGGAGAAACTAAAATCATTCAGGTAGAATAAAGCAAAAAAAAATATTTCAAAATTAGCTTTATTTTTAAAGAAAAAAGGAAAAAAAATTATAGGCTTTTTCGCACTAACAAAACTGAAAAATATTTTGAACCGGAAAAAAAAGTATAACTCCGTCTCTTCCTCTTCCTCTTGAATCTGTGCTAGACCTGTATCCATCTCATTGGTACACTTGGGAGTTTTCAAATAGTCGTGGTGGATAGGAGGCACGTACTTTAACAATGATATTAGATCTTTCTTTTTCTCTACTATTATCCCTCTTCCTTCGGGAAATAATAAATCTAACTTCATGTATGGATTTGTTGAAGGACGGCCACGAATCTTTTTCGTGAAGTCTACTTCAGAAAAATAACTATTAGTGTTATAGTTATATTTAAAATATATTTTTCTCGGCTCAGATTGTCGTAACTAAATCCAGGATATTTTTAGCCATTCTACTTTTTCTCCTGTAATTGCTTTCTTTCTATTTACAATGTTGTGCTCCAATTTTTTGGTACTGAAAAAATCTTTTTTTATTTTATGAGTACAACATTTAGTTACACTTTTTCTTTGAGATGTTTATTTCGTTTATCCAGTCGTCTGGCACAAATATACTTTCGTAATATTTTTTTTTTCTTGTCAATGACACCAAAATTTTGATCACAAGTTGAAAAACTGTGTCCAGACACAAAAAATTTTAGATTTATTTCCTTTTACATTGCTTCTTTGCATTTCATTAAGAAGACCTAAAACGACTTTTATATTCCTGTTCTGCCCACCACAACTATCAGAATATAAATTTAGGATGGATGTTGTTTCAGGCAAAAAAAAATATACTTGATTAAACATGACACAATCTCTTGAACACCACTCGAAGCAACACTTTCGTTCCATACAAACATATGCCCAATGTTTTCAACTTTATTATGTACACAAAAATTGAAAACCCACATCTGTCGTTTGTAATAAGCTACAGATGTAGACAGAACTGGCACTGGCAAGGTTCTCTGTAGATCAAAAACTGCAACATGTTTTTTTTCTTTTTCTTTTTTGCTGCTTCAGTTTCTTTCTTCTTTAATTGCTTCACAACTTCTGCTTTTTTGGTGTAGGTTCCTTTCCACTTCAATCTTTGTTTTCTCTTCCCCTTCATTAAATGTTTTGAGCAGAGTTTTAAAATAGTCGCATTTTTGACATGTGTCTTTTTGTGGCCTGTGAAACGATTAATTAAAAGAAGAATTAAAATAATCTCTACATACAAAAAGAGACAATGGCTTCTTTTCTACAATCTCACAAGATTTTTTATATTCATTATACATTAAGGACATGTTTAAATTTGGAGTCAAATATTTTTTACTTGTGCGATGCCTACAATAATGTGATTCATATACTGAAAATTTTTTAATAAACTCCATTACGTACTCTGCATCATCTCTATTTCGCTTATTATGTGGTGCATGTTTACCACTTTTATCCGAAATGGGAGTTCCCGTATATGCGTTTCTGTTTAGAGCATTTGTTATTTTGCCATTGCTAACATCTAAGACGTTTTTAAAAAAATGTTTACATACTTTGTGGTCATTTCCATTCTCATCTTGTAATCTGTAACTCCTCGTCTTCTGTTTTCTTGATGTTTCCTTCTTTGTACGTTTGTTTTCTTTTTGCAGGTTCACCAGTAATTTGACCAAGAAGAAAAGCATCTTTGGATATGCAATCTAGCGAATAAAAATATTGAAATATTTGCTGTTGACGATATTCACTTACTTTATCCGAGCTACTTAGATGGCAAGTTCAACAGCAACTTCCTAGTTTGCATACTTTTGGACGAACAGTCTTACCTTTATCTGAAACATGTTGTTCCCCCTTCATAACTTTTTGCTTTCTTACGAACGTTTTGGACAACTTAGGATTTGACGTTTTCGAGTGTTGGACGGCGTTTCAGATGTCACATGGTCGTTGCCATTATCTGAAATAAAATAAAATAAAAAAATGGTATACAAAAATTAACTTTAATAATTAAATTAAAGTCTATCGTGAATCATCTAATTTCTTCAAAAAATTCATGATAACGTAGAGCCAGAATAGCCTATATATTATAGCCCACAACAATATATTATAATACAGTTTTTTAAAGAAATATTATTAAAAAATCATTTTGTCTTTTCGCGAATAATACAAAGTACATACCTGTTGTCTCACTATCACTTTCACTAGGCTTATACTCCTCTTCTTCCTCATGAACATCGGAAAAAGAATCAACATCACTCAACGGCTCGGCCATCTTAAATGCTGTAGGCACGTCTGACGGTTAACGAAAGTGACATTCGTGTTTTGCAATATTTTTAATAGATGGCAATACGGGTTCTAAAGTTATTTGAAGTATAGGCATGTGTGGCTTTGTTTAGAAAAAAATATAACTTGCAGAGGTGCACTGAACTTAAAAATTACAACTATGTTGGATAGGCACATCTGGCTCTGAGCCACTCAATTTAAGGATGAGGAAATACAAATTTCCTCACTCAGAAAACAAATCTGAGATGTAAAAAAAATTTGAGAACAACAGCTTACATTCACATTCCCTATCGACCATTTCTATAGGTAATAGTAAATAGACTAACTGAATATTAAAGAAAATGCAAAAAAGTGGTAAAAAACGACACTGTCTCATAAGATATATGGTTTGGAAATTTTTACTCCAGATGTTGAAACTTATAAAATAGAATCTTACTTTAAAATTATTATTCTTCTAAAGAACCTGTTTTTTGGACCTCCACAAGTCGTTTTGGAAATCGTGTCATTTTTTGTCTTTCTGTCTCCCTATGAAATAAGTCTTAAAGTACTTCTTGTCCTAGAGCCTAAATACGTTCTTTGTGGTCTAAGAAATTTAAAGTCAAAACTAACCCCAAAATTACAGATAGTTTTATAGTTTTGAGAGACGGACCATGTATATATATATATATATATATATATATATATATATATATATATATATATATATATATATATATAGAAAAGAAATTTAATCTTTGCAGATTAGTTAAATAGTAAACTCTTAAATATTGGGGAAATCGATTCAAAGAATTACCTCCTTTTAAATGTAGTTGCATTGGGTTTTTCGATTAACCTTGGGTAAGCCTTTACGTGTCAAGTTCGAAGCTACCATACATTTCAATCCTTATAAAAAACTTTTTTTGCACATAGTAACAAAAAACACCACTATGTTACTAGCAAAGTTTTTTAATATTCTAACTCTACAATTCTAAGTTACGGTAAGATCAATAATGTTTTAATAGATAATATATGGTAGCTAATTATAATTTATTCTCTTTCAGCCCTGAAGAAGCAAATTAATTCTCTTTGGCGAAAACGTTCGGCGAAACAATTGATACACATTAGAGTATTTCTTGCAGATTTCCCCAATATTTAAGAGTTTACTATATATATATATATATATATATATATATATATATATATATATATATATATATATTAAACCTAGAGCTAATATTAATACTATTATAAAAATTAATATTAAACTCACCAGTCTTCCGGGTTAAACCGCGTTGATTTCCATTGCGCCGAGCTTTTGACATCCTCTCTGATGTCTTCTTCAGGACTTCCGAGGTCTCAGTCTCCCGAGCCCCCAGACACTTCTCCACTACTCACTGAATAGTGACCAGTGCATTAGTGTCTGGGGGCTCGAGGAACTGAGACTTTGAAAGCCCTGAAGAAGACAACAGAGAGGATGTAGAAAGCTCGGCACAATGGAAATCAATGAGGTTCAACCCGGAAGACTGGTGAGTTTAATATTAATTTTTATAATAGTATTAATCTTAGGTCTAGGTTTAATTGTACTAACCGCGGAAATCTTTCCGAATATATATATATATATATATATATATATATATATATATATATATATATATATATATATATATATATATATATATTAAGTAGAGGTAATGGATTTTGACAAGAGCTATGAGTCATGCCGATGCAGTACACAATTTTACCTGTTATTTACAAGGTCATAGCTCTTGTCAAAATCCATTAACTATATCATCTATTATGTGCTTCTCTCATCAGTTTCTAGTTAGGAATTTTAAGCCTTTAGATCGTGCTGTTGGTCGTACTGTCAGGTTTGTCTATTTTCTAATTTATACGAATTCTATGTCTCGAATATTTATGGAAATGTGTTATAATTTCTGCCTTTTACATGTTTACATTTCTGTTTAAACCAACCTCTTTAGTTGTCACATTAAATTAATGTCTCATCTTTCCTTCTATCTTTATTGTCTATACTATGACTATTATGGCTATTATAACTATATCACTGGTGAAACGTTATTTAGCTATTCTCTGTACTATTTGGATATTCTCCGTGTATTTGTATGCGTGTAATCTTATTTGCAATCCTTTTTATATCTACGAAAGGTTGTAAATGTAAACTAGTCGTAAATAACAAAATAATAGAACAAGTGATGGAAACTGAATACTTGGGAATAAAACTGTCAAGCTACAGAAAAGTGGAAGAAGAAGTACAAAAACAAGTGAACATGGCAAACAGATCAGCAGGATGTCTCAACAACACAATCTGGAGAAACAAATACCTCACAACGGAAACGAAAACCAGGATATATAAATCAACAATAAGATCGATAATGACGTACACAGCGGAAACAAGAGCAGATACGGCGAAAACACAAAGACTACTAGAAACAACAGAAATGAAAGTCTTACGAAAAACAACAAACCAAACTCTAAGAGACAGAGTAAGAAGTGAGGAAATACGAGCGAGATGTGGTATAGAGGAAATAAACGCGTGAACCAAAAGAAGAAAAGTGGAATGGAATCAACACATCGAAAGAATGACAGAAAATAGAATAGTACGAATAGCAAGAGACAAATCGCCAAATGGAAGAAGGTCATTGGGACGACCGAGGAAAAAATGATCAGACAACGTCAATTGAGGCTAAAAACCGAAGTAAAACAGGCATTTTGCCTATTTATAAAGTAGGAAGAAGAGAAGAAGAAGAAAGGTTTACGAAAAACGATCTATCATAAGTTCCACTGTTTTCTCTATTAGTATTTTCACGCTTTCCCATCAATGATTGTAGAATCATTATATCTGTATTCTCTAGAAAGCATAGCAAGTAAAGTAAATATCAACGGTTTCCGTGCTTCCGTTGAAAAAGCGAAAGTACGTTCCATAAAAAACGCATATACGTTGAAATTAAATAAAATTTCAAAAAGCAAGAAGTCGGGGGCCGTATAGATGAGATTTATACACCGAAAATTCCTTGGTTTGTGGTGGCCGATCGCAGCTTACATGCAGTAGTACACAATTACCCTGCACCAGGAGTTCTGACTATGCAGCTCATTTCCCATTTTCTAGCGATATTTTATAGGAAGCTGTAGATTCCACACTGAATAATAATTATAATGAATATAACTAGTACTATGTAACTATTGGTTTATATAAATATAATAAACTTACGTTACTTTTTCGTGTCTGGATTGTCAGTGTAGGCTCTGAGAAGAGCCGTTGATTCTCGTTACTTTGTTCGGATCCAGTGGTGTCCAAAACAATCCAGTGTCGGATCCAATATAATAAAAATACTTTAATATGGTCTCTGAGTCCGCTGTAGATCGCATGACACACTTCTGGCAAGAACTTACATATTGTACTCTTAGGCACACGGTACAAATATTGCTGTGATGCATCCAGTGAGTAAATATCTTAATGTTACAATTTAACTTTGGCAGATAAAGCGTCACTCATGGTGATATTTCTTTTTTCAATATATGTTGTTACAAGATGTAAAAGATAATCAAAATGTTCCTTCGTTATACGTAAAAGGTTCCTGAACGACGCAGGGTCCTTCATTGAAAGTTCTCTGATAAGATTCTACGAAGCATCTTATCTTTGCCTCCGACTAATCCGTGATTTTATCCATATACGACCTTTACGTTTATGATTATATTTCCGTTGCAAATTGTCTATGATATAGTTAAGCACCAAATTTGCTACTATTTGACAACTACTACAAACCAGTTCACTTGACATTTTGATTTAACACCGTTAAAAAACGAAGCCTTGTACAGCCACAACACGTTGCACTTAACAAATGAGACTGGTGAGACAAAATGTCATTGCATGTGTAAACCTTTGCTGTCGTGAAAGTTTAACTAGCGTTATTAGTGGCGCCAGCAAATCATTGCATGTGTAAACCCAGTATAATGCACAATCTGTATTAGATAGATATGATGGAATAAAATTTAAGTACTCTGAAAAACAAGTAATTATCAACTTAGAGGAAAAACACAATTAGGCTGTTTTATGAATATTTTAGCTAACTAAACTGCGAGGTACGAGATCTTAGACGGTAAAAACTTTTTGACAACCTTCAAGTAACTCCAGAAATATATGGTGCTCCTCCACTAAACCTGTACAAATAATGGGTATACTGGGTATACTAGGACTGGTGTATAAGAGATGAATTTTGAAAAAAAAAAACTATTTTTAAAAACACTAACCACGTGCAGCAAACTGCGCGCGTACCTAGCATTCAAAATCGCCGATCACTTCAAGCGTTGTTTCTGAGAGAACCGTTCATTCTACACAAAAAGTGCTAAAATACTTTTTTATTCAAAATTATCTTGGCTACATTTCCGTTCAAAACATTTTTTTTCTACGGCCTACAGATTCTTGGTAAATCGATTTTTTCCGTTTTCCCCCTACGAGGTTGGTTTTAGGAGAAAGCCCGGAGGTAAAAGTAATAAATAAAAATTTTGCATTGGTAGCCTCAAATTGACAGTTTCGGCAAAACTCAGCTTGTTCGTGTAATTATTAGAGGTTTAGTGGCAGTTTCGTCTCTGACGACTGGAGTATATGCATCATATTGAATAAGTTATTCCAGTAAAAATACCAGGAACTATAATTACTATATATACCAGAGTACAAATTTTGCAATCTTTAATGACATAAATCTATTAAAAAAGTATATAAATTAGTAAAATAAGAAACTGTTTATGTAACCGCCAGCTATTCATAGATATTCGTACTATTTGTAACTTTGACAAGATTAACTTAAAAAATAAAATAAAAATAAGGTGCGAAGGTCTATTTGGTCATTTAGGAATAGGTCCATGTTTTAAAGTTAACTAATATCACAAGTTTCAAGCAATGTTAAGTTAGTTAGTGCCCCTTTGTTAAAACGTATAAAATTTAAGGTAGCATCTAACGAGTGTTTTCTTTCTTTTTCTGTTCTAGTATATACTTTTAAAAGGTTTTCGCTGTTGGTCCAATGTAAGCATTTCAACAATCTCAGATATATTTTTATGCATCCCTCGCTGTAAACATGTTAGTTATATATTTGATATTTTTTATGTGTCTAATAATAAAAAAGGTTTAAAATTATGGTTTACTAAAAGATAATCCTGTGGAAGCAAAGACTTTGTTAAAATTGATATATACGATGAATCAGGCCATTTCGGTAGATATGCCGCCAAGGGGGAATACGGCTCATTATTTTTTAAATAAAATATAGATATAGGTTTATTTTTATTCAAATGTCCTATCTTACAATAAACTGTTGCTTTAAAACCCTTATTGTTATGTTATATATATATATATATATATATATATATATATATATATATATATATATATATATTAACAATAATGTTAATGGTAAAATAAAGAATTAAATACTAAAACCTCAAGTTCACCAATTTTAATCTTGTTGGACCGATTCGACTCTGAACATACCTAGTAGCTAATACGTGTTTTAAATCGAGCTCTCATAATTAATTTAAAAACTAGTGAAATACTAAAAATATTTTCGTTAATTAGTGACCCAGCAGTGAAATAACAAAAATAAACACAACAGAGATAGTAAGTTACTTTAAACATAACAGTTTTTACTATTATCAAATATTATTTTGGATAACCTACAAAATTTAGGACAGGTATTTATACCAAACCTGTTCCACTGCAGACTAAGAAGGTTGTTTGCCAGGACCGTACTCCAGTTACAAATGATAATTAAAAATGGATAGTTCTATTCAATCTGTAATTCCTACAACTAACAATACACCAAACAGCTCCTCATCATATCAATTTAATGGATCACCTACATATTCTTCCGTAACCAATCAAACACAACAATCCAATATATTTCCATCAAGAAAACAAGCAATTATTTTTGATTCAATTGAAAATACCAAACTAGATGATTACTTGTCCGCTTTGAGTCATCTGATACAACCAACCCAGATATCCTTCTGTTCAAAATTATCAAATAATAGAGTATGTATTTATTTAGCAAACGAAAAACTAGCTGAGGATTTCATAAACAGAAATGAAAAAATTCAAATAAACCATCAACTCCTACAAGCTCGTAGACTAATTAGCCCCAGTCAGCGATTAGTATTGTCCAATGTCTGTCCCTCAATCCCACACTCAGTCCTAATATCCGCATTAAAATCACATGGATTAAATCTTCTGTCACCTATAACATTCCTAAGAATAGGCACATCAACACCACAATTCCAACATATTTTGAGTTTCAGACGCCAAACATACATATCTCCACTAAATAACCAGCTCTTACCTGATTCTTTTCTTATCACATATGAGGAAACGACATACAGAATTTTCCTTTCATTAGATAACCAAGCTTGTCAAACATGTAAACAAACCAACCACTTAACAAAAAATTGTCCAATGTCTACTGCGATTACAACAGATAATTCAACATCAAATAATCCAGTTCCAAATATAAACCCAATTGAAAATACAACTAATCTATCAACTCAAAAAACCCAGACAAACACTAAACAACAACAATCAAAAGAAGAAAGCACACAACAAGAAACCCAACCACAAAATAGCCAACAAGAAAAACCACACATGCAGCTAACCAAAGAAGATTCAGAAACAACAAACTACCCAAAAATAGATATAGAAAATAAGGCAACGCATATAAACACAGGGAAAGCACAAAACAAACGCACAATCTCCCAAGTCTCTCCACCAGCTACTACATCTACAGAGGAACCTACTTTTATTACACCAAAAAATAAAGAGAAGAAAGTAAAATCAGATCAAAATGTCAAACCACAAAAAACACTAGAAGAAATGCTAAGATACTGTAAACCTTTATTTGAGAACCCAAATTCCAACTACCCTATAACTTACAAACAGTTATTAGACTTTTTTGAAAACTGTGAGAACTCACCAGACCCGTTAAGTGTCACCAAAATGTATACAGAAGAAACAGCAGAGGTCACAGATCTATTAACTAATATATACCCTTACCTAAAGGACCGAAAAGTTAAAGTCAAATGCACTCGAATAAAAAATAAAATATTAAAGCAAATCAACTTAGACCTTCAAACAGACTTAGAAAGCGACGCATCAATAGAAAATTAATAACACATCATTTTCAACTCTCTAATTCAATGGAACATAAATGGGTATTACACCCATTTAGAAATGTTAAAATTACTAATTTCAAAACATAAACCTAGTCTGATATGTTTACAAGAAACCCACTTCAAAAACAACAAAGCTCATGACTTGAAGAATTTCAATTGTTTTTTTAGAAATCGAGAAAATTCGAAAATTGCAAGCGGAGGGGTAGCAATCTACATAAAAGATAGCTTTGACGCTAAACTGATAAAACTCACAACAACTATTGAAGCAATTGGAATTAGAGTCACAGACACAATTTCTTTTTCAATTTGCAATATTTACATTCCCCCCAATAAAGAACTCGATTCAAAAGAAATTTCAAACTTATTAAATCAACTACCTGCTCCAAGGATAATAATTGGAGATTTCAATGCACATAATCCGTTATAGGGTTCAGCAAAACTAACATCTCTAGGTCGAAAAATAGAAAAAATAATAGAAGAAGTCAACCTAAATATTCTTAACGACGGACAACATACGCGCTTTGACACAAGAACAGGTGAAGGCTCTTGTATAGATCTATGTATTTGCGAACCATCAATTACACATACTCTTACGTGGGATGTGTTACCAGATCTATATGATAGTGATCACTACCCTATCATAATAAGCAATGAACTACAATCAACTACCCCGCAACAACTAAAATGGAATTTAAAAGGCGCAAATTGGACAGAATTTCAAAATTACGTTGAAAACAACCTGCAAAACCTAAATGACAATGTAGATATAGACAAAACAATATACTCTCTGACAAACGTAATCACAGAATCAGCAAAAAAGTACGTTGGAATAATTAAGTACGATCACAAACATCAGTCGGTACCTTGGTGGAATCATGACTGCAAAGAAGCATTAAAACAATCGAAACAAGCTTTTAATAAATTCAAACGACAAAAAACTCAAGAAAATTCTATAGAATTCAAAAAATTAAGGGCAGTCGCTAGGTATACCATTAAAAAAGCCAAACGTGACTCTTGGAGAGAATATGTCACCACAATACATAGTTCAACTCCTATAACAGCTATATGGAAAAAAGTCAACAAAATGTCTTGTTCCAAACCCCATAAATCAATAAACTTTTTAACTCAAAATAACACTATTTATAAAAGCCCAGAAGAAATATCCAATATACTAGCATCTACTTATGAATATAACTCAAGTAACTTAAATTATACTTCCAATTTCTTAAAAATCAAAATAAAAGAAGAAAAAAATCCTATAGAATATTACGATCAAAACAATAACGATCTCAATATACAAATAACAAAGGAAGAATTAGAAAATGTATTTCAGAATTGTAAGAACACTTGTCCTGGACCCGACAATATACCGTTTATATTTCTTAAAAATTTAGGCTCTCAATCTAAAGAACACCTACTCAAAATCTACAATATAATCTTATCCAGAAACGTATTTCCTAAATCATGGAAAAATTCAATCATAATACCTATTCAAAAACCAACTAAACCAAAATCAGATCCACAAACATATCGACCGATATCCCTCACATGTAGCATAGGTAAAATATTAGAAAAGATAATAAACAATAGGCTTATGTGGTATTTAGAAGCAAACAAATTAATTATTCCAGAACAATGTGGTTTCCGAAAACATCGCTCAACTTTAGACAATCTCGTTGACTTACAATCAGAAATCCACGAAGCATTTGCAATAAAACAGCATTGTGTTGGAATATTTTTTGATATAAGCAAAGCATATGATACAGTTTGGAAATATTCAATCATTAAAACACTCAGCAGCTGGTTAATAAGGGGTAACATATTAAAATACATTTCAAATTTTCTTGAAAACAGACAATTTCAAGTTCGAGTTGACGGAACATATTCTCAAACAAAAATTCAACAAAATGGTATACCACAAGGATCAAATTTAAGCACAACTTTATTCTTAGTAGCAATAAATTCGATATTAACACAAATTGAAAACCCCGTCAAAGCTAGATTATACGCTGACGACCTAGTTATTTTCTGTAGAGGAAAAAACATAGCAACGATTCACAATCACATTCAAAAAGCGTTAACACACATTGAGAAATGGTCAGCTACAAGTGGACTTCAGTTTAACACTACAAAAACGAAAGCAATATGTTTCTCAAAGAGAAATCAAATCCAAACAAAAGAATTATATCTACACGAACAAAAACTAGATTATGTAGAAGAAATCCGATTTTTGGGTATGACGTTTGATAAAAAATTAACTTGGAAGACACATATTCAACAGCTGAAAAAATCCTGTCTACCTGGTATAAATTTACTACGATCCCTTGCCTTTAAAAACTGGGGTGCCGATTATTCAAGTTTAATACTTATTTACAAATCCATAATTCGATCAAAACTTGACTATGGAGCCATCGTCTACAACTCCTCCAAAAAAACACATTTGAAGTCACTAGATATTATCCAAAATAGATGTCTACGTATTTCTTTAGGTGCTCACTACACAAGTCCCATTCAAAGTCTTTATTGGGAAAGTGGAGAACTTCCTCTTTCTTTCAGAAGACAATATCTAAGCCTAACATATGCAGCGGCAGTGTCATCAAACCGAAATAATCCAGTACTGCATAACGTTTTTGCTGATCGATTTACAAATAAATTCCAACAAACACATCAAATTGATCATCCTTTTTACTTTCGTATAAAATCATACTTATCCAAATTAAATTTTCAATTTTCAAAAACCTATGATACCTCTTCAATCCACAACCCAGCACCATGGACAATATCTATTCCTGATATCGACATCAGTCTAACAAGCCTAAGAAAATCAGAGATATCATCAACCGTCATTAAACAAAAGTTTTATACACTATTAAACAGATATGGCAATACCTACAACGTATACACCGATGCGTCAAAAAATGAAGACAGAGTTGGAGCAGCAATTTTTTCGGAAGACTCCTCAGTTAGTTTCAAATTGCCATCAATTACAACCATCTTTTCGGCTGAATTATTTGCAATCCTAAAAGCACTATTGTTAATACAAAACAAAAACAAAGAAAGATATATAATAATCACAGATTCTTTAAGTTCATTATCCTCACTGACTCAATTGTACTGTGACAACCCCCTTCTACTTCTAATTAAAAAAGAACTTAAAAACATTGCAAATAAGAACATCCAAGTTCACTTTTTATGGGTGCCTTCTCATATAGGAATTGAAGGTAACGAAGTTGTAGATAAACTAGCTAAGAACGCACCAACTAACCCGATGTCCGAAGAAAGTAATATATTGGTACAAAACGATTTAAAACCATACCTTAAACAAAAAATAATTCAAAAATGGCAAGAATCTTGGTACAACACTCCATCAAGGCTATACGAAGTCAACAAACATTCACATCTTTGGAAACCAAAAATAAAAGACAGGAGAGAGCAAGTGATACTTACCCGTCTCCGTATCGGCCATACACGACTTACTCATGACTATTTATTCCAGCGCAAAAATAAACCAGTGTGTGAAGTGTGCAACAGTGCTCTAACGGTTAAACATTTTTTAATACAGTGTCCCAAATATAATAGTGAACGACTAAAATATAACATACCCAACTCCCTAAGAGATGCCCTAGAAGAAAATACAGACACCCGAAAAATATTTTCCTATCTTAAAGACTGCCAACTCCTTCAAAAGATCTAAAATGAACATTGTAACATACAAAGATATTATTATTATTATTATTGTAAACTAATGTATATTTTACTTATTGTATCTATATTGTATTAATCTAAATACGCTAATGACCCTGCGTGGTTGATGCGTTAATATAATAAAAAAAAAAAAAAAATCTTGTTGGACCAAATAAATTTCTATGTAACAGCGGTCAAATAAATTAAATCAACTTTTTAACCTAACAAATCCTTTCTACCGCCAGCTCTCTTTCTAATATGCTACTCCATTAAGAAACTATAAACAAATTAAAGATGAAACGAACTTAAGTGTACAGGTTTCTAATAATATCTTCTTAACGACTGTTGATTGTTGTTTAATGTTGTACTCCTGCATCGCAAAGAAAGTTGATCTATTTATTCCATTATAAAAAATGTTTATATGAATAATCATTGGGTACTACGTAAAAAAAATTACTGATGACTTGGATGGCTCTTCTGTTAAAGCAAGTATAAGCATTTTAAAATTTGATTCATATTTGAAGAATTATAATCTCCAAATAATAATTATTCGAATACGTTTAAAGTATGGTTTAGTATGCAAATCAAAGAATTTAAAAAAATCTACTGCATAGTGATCCTTACGTGACCTGTCATTAATTTTCATTAAATAATTATAGTCTCATTGTACTATCATTATTAATTGAATATTGTTAGATATGATTATCATAATTTATTATACTGCAAGGCATGGATAGATGGATAGTTAACAAACAATGGCTAAACGATATTTTATTGTGTTTTTATCAAACTTGACTCATTTATTTGTCAAACTTGATTCATATATATATATATATATATATATATATATATATATATATATATATATATATATATATATATATATATATATATATATAAATTGTTATGATGTGTTTTTTGTTTGAATGATGAGCAATGAGTATTTTTAATAATATAATATATAGGGTTTTTATCGCGGTTCTCAAAGAATTAGCTTGTAAGTACTTTTTTTAAATTATCTTTATTATAACTATTATGAAACACACATATATATCTAACCTAGTCAATGTAAATTTAAAATAAACTATCTTTAAACTGATATTCTTATAAAACTAATTAAATTCTATAGACAATCTAAAATTTAAACAAACTATCTTCAAAATTGAAATTGTTATGACACTAACTAAATTATATTAACAAAATTTTGTACCTTTCTTTCACTGAATGCCTAAATGAACTATTTTCCACTAAGTATATAGATTCTAATCACCACTGAATGTCTTCGTACTTCAGTTATCCTTGTTTTTTGTGAAATTACTTTTTTCAATTATCAGCTTCTACCAATTTATGATATATTTTTCTTCACCAGCATCTATACACCACCAACCAAACCAGCAAACAGCATTTATATTTATTCTTCTTTTCAATATACCAATATCCAATTATTATAAGTTGATTTATACTAATCTCCAACCATAATATAATTTAATTTCTTCCAATATACCTTTTTTTATCTTCAATAATTATTTGTGTATAATTATAAATGTGCATTAAATTATATGCATAATTTTTAATCTTCATTTAACTCACTATATTAAACTATTGGACTATTTGTACTTGATTCACTGACTCTAACTAACTTTCATAATAAACTGCTTGACTTCTGACTAAAAAACTTAAAAACTGCCATCTTGAATCCAAATCACGGGTATTTATATCTTTTTGACATTCTAGAACCATCTCGTAAGAGATCATGTTCCAATTTGTTCTATTTCATACTTGTATGAATTTTCTGGAACAAACCATTTCGCAAACATGGCCATCTCCGGAGATCCAGAGAATTCCATTCTTTTCTATTAATAATTTTGTTTACATTTAGGCTTTTCAGATCAGAATATATAATTAAATTAGTAACTAACACTCTAATTTAATAAAATTCACATTTCAAACAATATATTATATAACCCACTTTATATTCGTAAATATTCTTAAACGTCACTTCAGAGTATAAATATCTGTCAATCTCCGAGAGTATTTTTGGTTGCCTAAGCACATGGCTCACTTATATATATTTACAATATTAAAATACAACTTTTTACAATTATTATATGCTAATTTATTAAAATGCCCTCACATAAATATATTTTTATAAATTTCTCTAGTATATAACTTATTTAAAATAATCAAATACTTTTTTATATCTAATATTATGTAGTATATAACTTATAAATTATTTTCTATAAACCCCCTATTGTCACAATACCCCAAAAATAATATTTAAAATAAATAATTTACTTATTATTTTTTTAAATATTAATTTTCTCATACCTTATTAAATTTAATAAATCAAAATTTTTTTTTTTTTTTTATTATTTAAAATGTGTTAAATACATCCCTGTTCGCTGTCTATGTCAAAGCAGAGAACAACGGATCACAGATCGGCTATTCTATGGCCAAACTGTCATGTCAAATGAAGCAATGGATGCGATATCAGAGAATAAAATATAACCTTAATTAAAAATATAATGGATATTTTGTTCTGTTTATTTATAGACAAAATCTAGGAAGTATTTCCATTCAAAATAACTTTCATCAATATAAATTGGTAAGTTTTTTCACTTTATTATATTAGAAAGACATTTATTTATAGAATCAATTTTATATCTAACCCCAAATTATGATTTTTAGGGTACAAAATAATTTCCATATGTATCAGACAATAAATATGATGTCAAATTGATTCAAAATAATGAAATCTACCATTTATTTAACAAATCAAGTCTATTGAATAAAATGGATATATCAGTAAGCTGTTAGTGTTAAGTTTATAACCTAGATATATCATTACTTTTTGAAAATTTGTACATTTTTCTTGATTTATTTTTAGTCCAACTTTGTCTAATCTATTTATTATAATTTTTAGGTGTTTCTCATGATCTTCAGCCGTTTTAGAAAAAATTAATATATCATCAATGTAGTGAATTACAAAATGTTCATATTGATCCAAAATATCATGAAGACATCTACATAGAGCACTGCAAGATGATTGAAGTCCAAATGGTACTACTTTGAATTGATATACTACTCCATCTATCTGAAATCCTGTATACTGTCTACTTTTTCTTTCTAGAGGTATTAACCAGAAACTATGCTGTAAATCGATTTTAGTGAAAAATGACATTCCTGTAATTCTTCCTAATATTCCATCTATACTCATTGGTGCTTCAAATTGCTTTTCAGTAATCTTGTTAATATTCCTTGCATCCAAACATAACCTGATTTCACCTGATCTTTTTCGTACTACTACTATGGGGTTAATAAAACGTGTGTCTGCCTTCTCAATGATCCCATCTTCTAACATATTATTAATTGTTTTGTTTACTACTTCTCTGTATTTATATGGTATTGGGTATGATTTTGTTTTAAAATCTTTTTCTTCTTTAACTTTTATACTATGGATATAATTTTGTGCAATTCTATTTTCTTCATTGACAAGTCCCTTGTGTTGCTGCAATATGGAAATGACTATTGATTTATATTCTTCAGGGCAATTTAAAACTTTTATCACATCTTCTTCTTTACAAATAAAATTATTCTTCATTATGTACTCATTATTCCTTGCTTCCAATTTTACGCACTCCGCCTCGTAGGCATCCATCTGCTTAAAATTTCCATTCCTTAAATATTCACTACAATAATTATTCTTTACATTCTTTTGGGACATTTCCCTATCATCAAAATACATTTCTTCTTCATAAACATCATTATTTTCTTTTAAT
This sequence comes from Diabrotica undecimpunctata, assembly GCF_040954645.1. Classification (NCBI taxonomy): domain Eukaryota; kingdom Metazoa; phylum Arthropoda; class Insecta; order Coleoptera; family Chrysomelidae; genus Diabrotica; species Diabrotica undecimpunctata. Next base: position 77,553,279 of record NC_092805.1, read on the forward strand.
AATATCCTATCAACTCTTATTCCTTCTTCTACCTCATCTTTCTGCATAAATTTAATTATTTGCCCTTCCAAAGTTACCATTTTTTTTTAAAATCTATCTTTACTTTCTTCTTTTCCAATTCATCATTTCCCATTAATATATCAACACATAAATCCTTGACAATAAATCCTTGCATATTAATTTCTTTATTAAGAATATTAATTTTAAAATTGGCTAGTTTATCAATTTCACCCAACTTCTTATTATTTGCACCAATAATTTTAATTTTTGGAATCTTTATTATATCTGATAGTTTTAATGTATTAAAAATAAAATTCTCCGAGACTAAAGTACTTTCTGAACCAGTATCTATCATAATCTTAATCATTTTATTTTTGGCCAAAGCATTTATATAAATTAAATTAATAGATTCAATAATTTTATCTTCATCTAAAGAAATAAATTCAGAAGGTTTTTCATAATAGCAATGGCCCAACTTGTAATTCAGAAAGTTTACTGCACAAAATTTTGATTATTAGAATTGTCAGATTGTATCTGACCACTTGGATCTGATGTACTATGTCTTTCCCTACTATGACTTCTACTCACATTTTCTTGCCTTGTACGATTTCGTTCCCTGTCTTCGCAGCTCCTATTCCTTCGAACACAATTTACCTGTCTGTTATAGTTAGGTCGCTCTGTATTTCTTCTATTGTTAAAATCTTGTCTATTCTTATTAGTACTGTTATTAAAATGTTGTCTATTATAATTAGTATTATTAAAATTTTGTCTATTATAACTAGTATTATTATTAAAGTTCTGTCTATTTGGATTACTGTTATTATTATTAAAATTTTTTAAACTATCACCATATCTATTATATGATTGTCTATATTGTTGATTATCATTATTATATTGAAAGTTATTATTGTTTTTTCTGTTGTTATTATTACTTGTCATATTGCCTCTTTGTATTCTTTGAATAAAATTAATAAAACTATCTATTGTTTGAATATTTTGTACAGTTACGGTTTGCACAACATCAGCATCAAAATGTCTAGATACATTTAAGACTGTTTCATCCTCTCTAAGTGGTGGTTCTAAATATTTTGCAACTGTTATCAATTTCAATGCATAATCTACCATATTTGATTTTAAATTTTGATTATACTTTCCAAAATATAGAATTTCTCTAAACTTGGCTTGCTCTAGTTCACCCCAATAATAATTTAAAAATTTATTTTCAAATGTTTGAAAATTATCTAAATCATTCTCAATACTAGCAAACCAAGTTGCTGCATTGTCATTTAATGTCATTCTAATATAATCTTTAATATCATTAATATTATTCACAAATCTTAATTTATGTTTTAAACTATTTATGTATACTCTAGGATGCAAATTTTTTATATTACCAGAGAATTTAATCCCAGTCTCATTTGTTAAATTTAAGTAAGGTCTCCCTATGTCTCTCATTTGTGAAATATCATCTATTCTCTGTTCCACATTTCTTATTTGATGATTATTTATTTGGATATTTTGTTGTATATCATCTAATTTTTCTTCTGTGTTTCTCCTGTCTTCGTTAATTTTTACTTCTAAGTTACATTTCTGTAACTCTATTTTCTGTTCTATATCTATCTTATTATCTTGAATAATCCTCTTTACTTCTGTCCTCTCATTGTCTATCCTTTTCTTGTAGTCATTCCGTATACTTTTTATTTCATTTGCAACTTTTTTTTCTGCAGCTTCAAGTTTTTTATCCATTTGTTTTTCCATTTGTTTTATAATTTTATTATTATTATCTTCTATTTTCTTTTCTAATTTTCTATAATTCTCTTCCAATTTCTGTTCCATTTTTTTCATGTCTTCTTTGACTTCTTTTGAATTCTCTTCCAATTTTTTTATGTCTTCTTTGATTTCTTTTGAATTCTCTTCTATTGTCTTGTTCATCTGCATCATTAATGACATCAAAGCTGCCATATTGACATTTTCCTCTCTTTCTGGATTCATTTCTGCAGTATCTTGTGGAACTTGAACTAAACTCTCCTCTTGTATAGGTTGTGTTTCTACTTCCACATCTTCTTCATTCTTTTTGCTTCTTGTACTTTTCTTTCCTTGAGACATTTTGAGACTTTACTTGTTCAAATATAATTAAAAATAAATTCTATAATTTTTCCTTTCTACTGATAATTAATTTAATTATATGAGAGCACTTATCTTCTCAAACTAATTCTTTTAAATAGAGAGCCACCGCGTTGGGTGCCAAATTGTTATGATGTGTTTTTTGTTTGAATTATGAGCAATGAGTATTTTTAATATTATAATATATAGGTTTTTTATCGCGGTTCTCAAAGAATTAGCTTGTAAGTACTTTTTTAAATTATCTTTATTATAACTATTATGAAACACACATATATATATCTAACCTAATCAATGTAAATTTAAAATAAACTATCTTTAAACTGATATTCTTATAAAACTAATTAAATTCTATAGACAATCTAAAATTTAAACAAACTATCTTCAAAATTGAAATTGTTATGACATTAACTAAATTATATTAACAAAATTTTGTACCTTTCTTTCACTGAATGCCTAAATGAACTGTTTTCCACTATATATATTCTAATCACCACTGAAAGTCTTCGTACTTCGGTTATCCTTGTTTTTGTGAAATTACTTTTTTCAATTATCAGCTTCTACCAATTTAAGATATAGTTTTCTTCACCAGCATTTCTACACCACCAACCAAACCAGCAAACAGCAATTATATTTATTCTTCTTTTCAATATACCAATATCCAATTATTATAAGTTGATTTATACTAATCTCCAACCATAATATAATTTAATTTCTTCCAATATACCTTTTTTTATCTTCAATAATTATTTGTGTATAATTATAAATGTGCATTAAATTATATGCATAATTTTTAATCTTCATTTAACTCACTATATTAAACTATTGGACTATTTGTACTTGATTCACTGACTCTAACTAACTTTCATAATAAACTGCTTGACTTCTGACTAAAAAACTTAAAAACTGCCATCTTGAATCCAAATCACGGGTATTTATATCTTTTTGACATTCTAGAACCATCTCGTAAGAGATCATGTTCCAATTTGTTCTATTTCATACTTGTATGAATTTTCTGGAACAAACCATTTCGCAAACATGGCCATCTCCGGAGATCCAGAGAATTCCATTCTTTTCTATTAATAATTTTGTTTACATTTAGGCTTTTCAGATCAGAATATATAATTAAATTAGTAACTAACACTCTAATTTAATAAAATTCACATTTCAAACAATATATTATATAACCCACTTTATATTCGTAAATATTCTTAAACGTCACTTCAGAGTATAAATATCTGTCAATCTCCGAGAGTATTTTTGGTTGCCTAAGCACATGGCTCACTTATATATATTTACAATATTAAAATACAACTTTTTACAATTATTATATGCTAATTTATTAAAATGCCCTCACATAAATATATTTTTATAAATTTCTCTAGTATATAACTTATTTAAAATAATCAAATACTTTTTTATATCTAATATTATGTAGTATATAACTTATAAATTATTTTCTATAAACCCCCTATTGTCACAATATATATATATATATATAACAAACTAAGGTACACTCGAAGAGTGGTGGGTTTTTCGGTCAAAGTGGAGAAATAAAAGACAAAGAAGGTGGCTACTTCATCTATTTATTGAAGACGTTTCGCTTTCTGCTCAGAAAGCATCATCAGTTCATCTAAAAAGAACAATATGAAACCAAACATCCATAGAGAAGTTACAATAAAAGTGTGTTACCTTACAAAGACATGTAGCAGTCAATGATGTTCAAAATATGAAAAAGCTTACGAAACTGGACATTTAGAGTAAAGTTGTATAAATCAATTAATTGAAACTTGGTATAGTTTGCAATTTAACAAAATTAGCAAAGCAAAAGAACATGTGATAAACATACATGTATATAAAAAAGTTATTATAAAAACTTCTCTATGGATGTTTGGTTTCATATTGTTCTTTTTAGATCAACTGATGATGCTTTCTGAGCAGAAAGCGAAACGTCTTCAATAAATAGATGAAGTAGCCACCTTCTTTGTCTTTTATTTCTCCACTTTGACCGAAAAACCCACCACTCTTCGAGTGTACCTTAGTTTATTTTGGATTGACGGTCGTACTCCTTTTCTCGATATATATATATATATATATATATATATATATATATATATATATATATATATATATATATATATATATATATACATATATATATATATGTATGTAACCCAAGGTGTTCCAGATAATCATTAAAATAGACGGAAATGACAACAAGAAATTTGATCTATATAATATATTCTAGGTATAAACACACCATATACAGTGTAGGTAAAAGTTTAGGGTCGGTATTGACCTTACGTGAGATGGAGTGAGAAACACCTGTTTAAAAAGAGAGGTATATTAGGTCCGCCCTTTAAATATCGCCGAAAATACATGAGTGGAAATAATAAAAAAGGGGAAATTCAACGTTGCCAAGCTTATTGGTTTTATTTGACATATTATCTTTTTAGCATTTGAACAATGTTCTAAGATAACAAAATTTGGGCGAAATGGATTTAAATGACAGCTTACTGTTTTTTATTGGAAATATGCCACAATTTTACTTTACAATAAGTGTAATATAACATTTTGATTTCCACTTCCGAAATCGTTTTATATAAATAAAATTTATTAATGATTCGTATTTTAAGTACGATTTCCGAATTAAAAATCTAAACATCAAAATAAGCTTATTTTAAAGTCAGATTGTGCCCTATTTCCAATAAAAATAATTAACTGCATATAACGCCACAAACTTTATACAAAATTATTTGGCAACATCTCGCGTCGCGTGGTCAAAGCTCCGAATCAAAGTAGGGACACAGGTAACGAGAACGAGTAGAGATGGGTCAATGCTTTTTAAATGCATTCTTTTTTTTTTCGAATCCTGAGAAAACTAATAAATATTTTTGAAAAATTTAAACGCAGAATGAAAGAATACATTATTACCGAGGGCCGAAAGTGCCTGAAAACTTCTATGATGTTTATTTTAATAAGTTACAGGGGTGAAAAATAGAGAAAATTTAGTGTGATTTTGAATTTCAAATATCTCATTCAAAAAAACTGTTTGTTTATTCTAAGGGACTTTCGGTCCTCGGTAATAATGTAATCTTTTATTCTGCGTTTAAATTTTTCAAAAATATTTGTTGGTTTTCTCAGGATTCGAAAAAATGGATGCATTTAAAAAGCATTGGCCTGAAATTATGCGCCTACAGCTCTTAAAACCGATTTTCGTAAACAAGTAACTATGATTGTTTAACAGTAGTTTCAAGTAAGAGAGTACCTACATAAACAAACATAATGACTAATATCGTTTATGTGTATATTTATTGAAGTGAAAGAAACTACTGAAGGATATATTTATTATAACTTGAAAAATAATCTCTTCTTCTCTTTTTCTACTTCTTGGAGATCTTTCGATCTATTTAATTCTGAAGCTGCCTCTGGTTAATTTCCTGGGAGGTAGATTGCCAACTATTCCTCCATCTTTTAAGTGGTCTTCCTGGAAGTCTTGAACCGGGCGGGTTATTTTCTAAGGCAATTTTTGGGAGTCTATTCTCATCCATTCGTCTTACATCACTGTACCACATCCTTTTGCGCTGCCTTCCCCATCTTACAATATCTTGAATTTTGCACTACTCTCTAACGTTTATATTTCTAATCATGTCTCTTCTTGTTTTGCCCATTATTGTTCTTAGGGTTTTCATCTCGGCAACCCAAAAATAAACTAAACAATACAAATAGTAAATCGTACTTACATTTACATTACACGTTATTATTAAATCGCGAATCGTCTAAATTGATATTTAAAAACATAAGTTTTTCTACTTTACTTCTTGTTAACCGTATTCTTCTTTTATTTAAAATTAAACCAGATTTTGAACATATGTTCACATTTACAATACTTTATGAATATAGTGATTAAGTTAGGATATACATGGCGATGGTTTTTCCACCATTGTAATGGATGATACAGGTGTACGTTTAGATGAGTCATGTCCAATTAATTACACCATGGACTTAAATCATCTTTATCGGTTTCTTTTTCTTGTACTGGTTGATTTTCAATAGTACAATCTTATTTTTCTTTTTTTATAGAAATAACCAGCTTCTTAACTCTTTCTTTTGTTTTTTTATCTGTATTTTTATCAGAAAATCCCTGCACTTTAAATCGTGAATCCATAAATGTACATAATGACAATGTGCCACTCTGTTCAATCCCTCTAAATCTTTTTGCTAAACCCGATATTAGTAATTGTACTACGTCGGATACTATGGAGATAAGGTTACCGTTTGCTAAAATTTTATTGCAAGATTCTTACAGGCAGCGTACCATAACAATCACTGAACTACCCTTCAAGTATTTTTGGCCACTCATTGTACTTGTTATTTCTTTAAAAGGCCGTAAAATTTGGGAAAGTTGAGAACAAATAATCCAGTCTTCATTATTTAGATTTGGTCTAAGTCTAAGTCTCTATTAACTAATAGCAATGTGGAACGGATTGCCTCTTTTAATTCGGTCATTCTTTTTAACATGTAATAGGTGAAGTTCTACCTAATTTACACATCTTGGATTGGCCGTTTGGAAACTTTGTTATGTTGTAATTGATACCTTATAAGCCTTTCTGAAGATAAGGTACTTTTTTTGAAATGTGTTTTTTGCCGAATTGTCGAAAAAAGACTTTTTATTTTATCTATTTGTACACGACAGCATTCAAGTGCGTCCTCCACCAATAAATTTAACGTAGGAGCAAAACAATTTAAATGTTTTCATTCCAAAACATCTTTAATAGCTTTGACCATATTTGAGGCATTATGAGTTACTGGCAAAATTTACTTTTCGTTTTATACCCCACTGATAATAATTTCACTAATTTCAAAAGCGATGTTTTCTGAATTATGGTTTCCCGAAAAATGGCAGCAGCCTAATAAACCGTTTTAAATTCTAAATTTTCGGTTAAATATTGTCCTGTTAATGCGATATAACTATTCGCTCCGTGCGTGACTGACGCGACACCTACCGCCTTCATCTGACAGTTTTGGAGTCTACCAATTTTCAGGTTAAACATATGACATTAATGACATATGTTTGACATTGTTAAATACAGGCGAAATTGACAATTATTAATAATTAACTTTTTAACTATATTTTTTCAGTTTATGTACAAAATAAATGTAGTATTAAAAACTGGGTTTCTCAAAATTCATCATAATATATCTTTTTAAGCCCAAACGGTAAAGAAAAGTTAAAAATCTAGTACTGGCAAATCAAGTTTTTCACGTGAAAGAGCATATAATTAAAAACAGTAATAGTAAAAGTTGTGATATAAAAGCTAAAGTCATCAGGCACTCTGCAGTTAGCTTGAAGCCTTATAAAATATCATTTAAGGTAAATTATTTAAATATTTCAATTGCATAAAAATGAGGTTACGTGATATTTCCTTTTTTATATTAATAGCACGGATCCATCTTTTTCTTTTCTCTAATTTATATGTAATCTTTGGGAACCTATAAAAACTACACTTACTATTTTTGCTATTATTAGCACAACTAAATACGCAACATGTATTTGCACACATTTTTGATAAAATTTATGCGTAAAAAGGTAGGGCCAATTGTGTCATATTTCGCCGCTATGCACGCTGGCATCGTTTCAAGGTACCCCTACCATGGTCACGCACGGAGCGAATAAGTTACTCCATATGTCCAGAGGCCAGTAGTAATACAGATATTTTCTACTTCTTTAACAACTTGTGATCTAATAATTTGCTTAGTTTTGATATAACATTCCTGAAGTAATGAACCTGACGTAATGAACAAGTTTTTCTTGTTGGCGGTTTATATCTAGGAATCCACCCTGCAAACTTTTTAAAAGCTCGTTCTTCAACTATGAAAAACTGATGAAACGAGTCTTTGCATAGGTTTAGTAAATCCATATCTATTTGTTTCTTTTGTTCTAAACTAAACGCTTGGGTGGCGGTGGCAGTATGTCAGTACTTGTAGTAGAAGTAGTCGAAACGGACAGAAATGCGTCAAGAGAAGTTTCAATCATTGCAATATTCAGAAAGTGGACTAAAAAAGCTGCATCTTCTTCAAATGTGCATTTTTTGAAAATAAAATTATTATTCTTATACTAGGTCAATAATTTTGACTAAGAAAAATAATTCTTAATTGAATATTTACAATAAATAAATCCTTTAACGAACTATCAATAAAGATTTGAAATCGAAAATGCAAATCAATCGTAAATCGAAACTCATTCATTAATAAGAATACCTAGTTATAAAAAACAAAGGAAAGAGTTAAGAAGCTGGTTATTTCTATAAAAAAAGAAAAAGAAGATTGTACAAGTGAAAATCAACCAGTACAAGAAAAAGAAACTGATAAAGATGACTTAAGTCCATGGTGTATTTTTGATGAATTAATTGGACATGACTCATCTAAACATACACTTGTATCGAGAGATATAAAAGAAGTCGACATGTATTTGTCTGATGATATTACCCACAAAAAATTTCAAACGAAGATTGGAACTGTCCATTACAGTGGCGGAAACACCATCGCCATGTATATCCTTATTAACTTAACCACTATATTCATAAAATATTGTAATATTGTAACAAAATATGTTCCTTGTGAACACATATTCAAAACCTAGTTTAATTTTAAATAAAAGAAGAACACGGTTAACAAGAAAAGTGGAAAAACTTATGTTTTTAAAATGTCAATTTCGACGATTCGCGATTTAATAATGTTTAATGAAAATGATAGTACTATTTGTATACTTTAATTTATTTTTCAAGTTATAATAAATATATCCTTCGTTAGTTTCTTTCAATATAATAGCCAATATGTTTGTTTGAGTACTCGCTTATTTGAGACTACTGCTAAACAATCAACTAGCTACAGTTTACGAAAAACGGTTCCGATAAAAATGTCAACGACCCACCTCTAGTTTCATGGGTATATTAGGATCGGAAGCAGAGATATGTAAAATATCTCTGATCGAAACTAATCGTCTCACTTATGGCCAATGGGTGTCAATAAGAAATATGGAGGGGAGACCAAGGGGAAATATGATTGTTATCTTTCTCTATTCGCTGAAAATATGATTTTATATCTGTGTTAGATATGCTGTTAAATTTTACCATACCGACCATACCATACCAGTTACCATACCAACTTTTACCTACACTATATATATATATATATATATATATATATATATATATATATATATATATATATATATATATATATATAGATCTAGCGGTTAATGTGGGCCACGTACTAAAACGGTATTATACTAACTCCAGGCGAATATACACCGTGTATATTATTATCTGGGTAGCGCTTTATGTGGACTCCGACCAACACGTCGGATTAAGTGGACTCCCTAATAGGTTGAAACACTTTTGATATCCGTATACATTTCTTTGCGTACACAACTAAACTCCTTCGATGTTGCCAATAATTTGATTAGTCGTAGATTTTTAAATTTTACAGCAGGTACGTTTTGGAACTTGAAATTTATTTAAATATCAATCAATTTAGTCATCCCGAAATTTCATAAATACTTGGTTAATGTATTAAATATTTTATGTTGATAATTTATATTACTTGCTTTAATTATTTTTAAACTTAAGTTGTGTCTGTTATAAGCTTGGAAAACGCAAGTGTCCATTTTTATTAATTAGAATTTTTTTAATGCATTGACACTGAAAAATTTATTATATAAATGTACGTTCCGTTTTTTCGATTGCTACGTTTTTTGATGTACAATATTTGTTTCATAAAGTAGTAAAATTTAAATTATAATAATTTATAAATCAATCTTAAAATTATAATTTTTTACTGTCTAATTTCAATATTTCGATTTTTAAATGTAGGAAATTCAATATCTTACTATAATACTTTAGGTACACATATATTATACATGGATACACTTTTGTAACAGATACTAAAATAATAAGGAAGCATAACACCTAATAATTTCGCTTTTAACTATAAATGTATCGTATAACGTAACGTAGCAATCAGTAGTTAGTCATTACTCAGATAAAATATTTCGGTGACTTTATGGTAATTTGATTCTAGCCAACATATCTATTACAATTATTACATAATATAATATGTTCGGTCTTATTGTTTTAAAAAACATTCATGTATTAAAATAGGTCTGAAGTGAATTACGCTTTGTATTTCTTTAGTGACATTATCATTAACCGTGATTATTAATCTAAGATATTTAAAGTGTTCCATACTTTTGAAATTATAGTTGTTGACTTTAATATTTTATCTAGATGTATTGAATTGCTTTCTTCGGTTGATTCGCTTGTATTTGATTTTTATTTTGTTGATTTTAAGTGAAACATTTTTCGTGCTCTCTTCACTGTGTTGAAGATGTCGTATGCGGACGGGAGAGAGTTTCTTATAAGATCAATATCATTAGCAGATGCTAGGACTGCTTTGTACCTTGAGCCATTAATGGATTGCATTTTAAATAGACGTTATTTCTATTTTAGTATGCTGTTCATTAAATTTTTGAATATTTGAATCGAGAATCTGTATTTTATTCAACTGTTTTATAACACAGAGTTTCTTGGCGCCTATCTTCATCTCTGTTTTTTTTGTTTAGCGTATCATTCTTCTTCTTCCTATGCCGTCCCCATTAACGGAGGTTGGCGACCACATTTCTAAAAGTATCTCTGTCTTTTCTACCTTTCTACCTATTCCCTTTTTGCCATCGACTCTACCCTGCATGATGGCCTGCAGAAGACTTTATATTCCTTAGTATGTGTCCCAGGTATGCAGTCCTGCGTACTTTTATTGTTCTCAACAATTTTTTGTCTCGACCCATCCTTCTCAGCACTTCCTCATTGGTAACCCTGGCAGTTCATGGAATTCTCAACATTCTCCGGTATATCAAAATTCAAAGGCTTGAAGCTTCTTAACTATTTGCGCTTTTACCGTCCATATTTCCACTCCGTACAATAGTTGAGACCAGACGTAACATTCAACAAATCTCAGTCTCAGCGCAGTATTCAGATTTTTGTCACAGAACAATTGCTTGAATTTTAAGAACGCTGCCCTTGCCATTTCTATTCGTACCCTGATTTCTTAGTCTGAATCTAATCCTTTGTTGATGTAAGCTCCCAAATATTTATATTTTTACTCCCGTATCATTATTAAAAAGATTTTGCTGAATGTCGATCTAGGGAATCCGGTGGTATGTACATGGTGTTTCTATAACCAACGTTCGAAAATTTGTCTAACTGTAAAGTCATGACGATTTTACTAGGAAATATAGTGCTGTTTAATAATAATAAAGTTCAATTAACAATTCCTATATGCACTAACTTGGTACTGATATCTCTGCTCCCCGATACCAGGTTGCAGTCCCGAAAACATTAAAACTGCTACACTCATGCTTCCAATTATCCAACGATTAGCCAGTCCAGGACTATACGCCTTATTATGGTACTGATATTGCTGCTGTCCCTCATAAGTAAATATAATATGCAAGAAAGGTTTTGGCAATTTAATAGGATTTTGTATGTTAGAATATTATTTCTCCAAAAAAGTGAAAAATATCTATTTACTATCCCGATTTAATCCATAGATTAAATATTAGAATGCTATAAAATAATGCTATTAGCAGTAAAAAACGGTCTGATAGTAAGTAATGGGAAAACTAAATGAATTTTCTTTAACATACAAGAGAGAGGACGTAGAGTAGGGTATAACGTAACAATAAACCCATATAATTTTGAAAGATTGCAGCGTTTTAGGTATCATATATAACGCTGTCACATAAGAAATAAAATGGAATATTCAGCTAGCTAACTGATGTAAATATAACCCACATAACACTTTTAAATCCAGAAGTCTAATACAAATCCCTAAAATCAGGATATATAAAACAGTGATCAAACCAGTGCTATTGACTGAAAATGTAACGAGAACGCTGACAAAACAATGTAAGTAAAACTTTGGTATTAATTAGATCAGGATTACTAGAAAAGTTATCAGAATTATTTTCCAACTTACAAAGGTCCGAATACTAACCAATACCGAACGGGAACTAATGCCAAGGTCTAACAGATATATAAAGATATCACAACGTCATACAAGAGACTAAATCTCAACGCCAAAGTTACGCTGGCTATATCCAAAGGCTTTCTAATAACTGCATTGCCAAGTTAAACTTTGAGAATGCCCCGAGAGAAAAAATGCCCTTAGGACGTTCACGAATCAACAGGGGAGGTAACATATGGTCAGATTTAGGAATAATGGGACTACCTACCGACCCATCATATTTATCAATACATGCCTGTACAACCAACTGCTATCCAACCTACAATCAATCCTTATCTGTTGGGAACTATCAAATCCATTACATATAGTCAAACGAACTAGGCTTAATAAAAGTTATCTTAGGAAAGGCACTTCTGAAATATTGACATATATTTTTAAAACGTTATTTACGTGGCTAAGTTTTCAATAGGAATGAGGAGACAAAAAGCAGAAAAGCCAATAGAACCTTGTTGCGTTCTGACTATACTATGATAATGACCTTTACAATATAAACAATACTTGAGACAACTGATTGTCTCAATTTGGTCATTCAGAATTATGTCTGTATTTTTTAATTTGCTAATTTCCATAGATTCTAATTTCCATATAATCTAAAGATATCTTAAGGCCTTTATTTTAAATATACTTTTTTAGTAATGCAAATACGTAAATAGAACCTGGAATATACATGTAACCTTTAATCTCTGGGATAAATCCATCTCCTGAACAATGACGCCGATATATTTAGTTTAAATTCCTGGCACTTATTTTAACCGTTTATGTCCTTATCATTCATATATGAGTTGTGACCGATATTACAAACTCATTTACTTTTCACAAAGAGACTCCATATTAACTATAGTTATTACTATACAAATCTGATTCGAAATATCGTCGAGTATGTAAAATTATTTTTAATGAAAAGTTAATTAGCCATTTCTTATGGGGTTCAAAAGAGAAGCCTTTACGAAAATTTGAGTACAAATAAGACCACCGTAATCAGTTGTACCCTGGGTAATAAATAATTAATTAATCGGCTAATCAGAATCACCCGTTCAATATGATTTTTGTCAAATCGGTCCTTTTTAGGATCAATTATTCGAATTATGTCTATAAATATTAAGGGCATATCTAGAGATAAAGACACCTTACTTTACTTAACCTTATCAGACATATGCGCTTAGCACAAATGTGACGTATTTCTAGTGCAGAAAATACATAGAGGGCAAAAAATAGTGTATTTGGTATTAAGCTGATCGCTGAAAATCACATAATAAATGTGAAAGTGCTATCTCTGCCGGCAAAGAAGCAAAGAAATACTTAAAATGAGAGAGGACAAAACCAGTCAGCTGAAGGAACCTTTTAACGATGTTGAGCTTGGATCCACTATCTACGTATATAATAAAGAATAGTACGGCACTGACTGAAGATCAGAGCACAAAGCTTATCATAAAATTTGGACCCAAAATACAACAGTTACTGATATCCAAAGTCTGCAGATAAACAAAGCAAAGACAAAGTTGTTGCCTTGTTTAAACCTAGCAAAAACTCCAACGACCACAAAAGCTATCGGTCAATATATTTATTTTGCTTAACAAAATACTCCTCAAGAGGTAAAACAGAAGAAAAACTCAAATTAAAAGACAAAAGTTGCTACAGACAGGGAAGATCATGTACGTCACAAATACTAAATCTTGCCCAACACAGCAAAGATGGGTACGAAAGATATCAGTTATGAGGAGTGGTATTTGTCAATCTAAGCAGCAATTTGCAGCTTACGACACCTTAAATAAGAGGGCATTTTTTAAAAATCTATATGATATCGCCTTAGGTAATAAACTTACTTGTTTTACTAGCGTATGCCTATACAACAGAAGATTTTTGGTATTTCTCAATGGTAAGAATAGCAGATGGAGAACGCAGAAGAACGATCTCCTTTGGGGTAGCGTAATGGCACCTACACTGTATAACATGTACACAAACCATCAACCCATACCAGTAAATACTAGGACTTTTATTATGTATACGACACATCTATTATTGCACAACCAAAAACTTTTGTTGCTGAAGTGGAGAAAAATCTAAATAAAATCCACAAGGAAAATAATTCCTGTAGCTGGCTGTATACCACGTATAACAAAAGAGGTTAGTCTTTGTATGTGGGTATATTTTATTGTATAAAAACCCTTAAAAGGGCAACATTAAAAGCACTAACGTTTTCGGAACAACTGTTCCATCATCAGGTTAAAATACCTAAAATAAGTATAAACCATTTAATTACAGCAAACGTGGTTTAAAATTTTGAATAAGGTTAAAGAAACAATAAAATGGTTATACTTACAGGTTACCATGCCTGAGCCACCAAAATATTTGGGTAAAAACCCTTTAAAATGAAATATGTTACCAAAGATTGTACATGATGTTGATGATATTATATGATGTTTAATATTTTAATTAGATTTTACTTCAGGTAACATATACCCATGCTTAAGTGAGTTCCAGTGTCCGGAGAGTAAACCTCTTCAAACGGACTTCAGCTGGCAACTGATTGATAAGACACCTATGAAGGATGTCAAAAACAAAATGTCAATGAACCATGAAACAGTGTTAGTTAAACATTATATTACTACAGCCAAAAGATTAAAAAACTTTGATGATGTTAAAATGATAACAGCAATCCAGATGTTGGGATTTAAAAATTTTTTTTCTATAATTATTTAATATTGAATATAAAAGATGTAAATTACTGGTGTTGTTGAAGGTCATGTTTAAGAGGATGACGTATGCATTAGGCAGCTTATGTTACTCTTTATCGTATGGAGTGTGGTCTAAAAGGTGTAATTTGTGACGAATTAGCTGAAATATATGAAAATGTCCTTTTATGTTGCTTACATCTAGGACAAGGAAAAATAAATAGTATATATTTGTAGCTAATGTAAGACTTCGTATGTAGATGAAATTATTTAATACTGCTTATGTCGTAAAAATTTTGATATAAGTGAGTCCAATAGATTGAGAAAAGGAATTGAAAATCTTCCGGCTGAAGGAATTAAAGTTATAATATATGTGATTAAATTTAAAAAATTGGAAAGGCTGAGATCCTCAGAGACCTGACAGGAATAAAAGTAAATGAAAAGACTAAAGAATAAAGGAGAGTGGGTTAAAGGGGAATGAGTGAGTTAATCAACAAAATTAGAGATGATAGAGGTCCTTCATGCTTAAAGCATCTAGCACCCTGAACAAAATATATTTTCTGAATGTGAATTCTGATGAATTGTTGGATTGTGTTTAAATGTTTACTGAGTTTAGAACTAATGAGTGGATGGTAGATATATGAAAAGACAGAGAACTAGTAAAAGAAAAAGAATGGACAGGAATATGATGTAAACGTGAAGATTGTAAAATAATGAAATAGTGAGGTATAATAGATACAGGATAGAAACACTCCAGTTTCTATCCTGTCAAAATTCATATTGAATCTCATTAACAATATGACGAACTTCACCCCTCGCTTTTCAGTCAAAAATACAATTCATCTAGTCAACAATCTCCAACAAATAAATCTTCATCCCAACATCACAATGCTTTCATTTGATGTCAGCAATTTGTTTACTTCAGTCCCCAAACAAGAAACTATTAATCTGGTCCACTCTCTTCTACGAGCAAATTCTATCACTATGTCTACCACTAACTCAATTATTCAATTATTACAAACTTGTCTAGCTCAAGACTTTTTTGTTTTCAATAGTAAATTTTACAGACAACCTGATGGCTTAGCCATGGGTAGTTGCCTTTCCCCTCTCCTAGCTGATATATTTATGGATCACTTAGAATCCACACACATTATGAAAAATCCTGAAATTCTCCATTGGTTTCGATATGTTGATGACTGTTTAGTCTTCATATCAGGTAACTCGAATTCAGCTGATCTATTACTCTCCAAAATAAATCAAATTCACCCAAACATAAAGTTCACCATGGAACTAGAGTCGTCTCAATCTATTAATTTCCTCGACCTTACTATTACCAGATTAAACGACCATTTCGATTTCAGTATCTATAGGAAACCTAAACAAACCGACCATATCATACCTTTATCTTCCAACCACCCAATGTCACATAAATATGCAGCCTTCCATAGTGATATTCACCGCCTAGAAACAATCCCACTATCACAATCCAACTACCAAACAGAACTCAATATTCTAAAACAAATAGCATCCAACAATGGGTATGACCCCAACCTCATCAACAAACTTATTAATAAGAGACAACTCAGACTATTGAGAGAGGCTGCGTTCCCCAGAGACTTGACCATTAAACCTCATTATGCTTCCTTACCTTACCTTCAAGAACGTCTTTCTGGAGATATCAGATATATCCTAAAAAGATCTGTTGATAATACCCACATTTCTTTTAAAGTCCTGAACAATCTAGGACAATGTTTAACCAATTCAAAAGATTGCATCAACTACATGGATCGTAGTGGTGTTTACAAATTACAGTGCTCTGATTGTGATGCTACATATATAGGTAGAACCTGTAGATCACTAACTTCCCGTTCCCTAGAACACACTAAAAAAGAGAACACTTCCACCTTCTCACAACATCTTGCACAACATAAACATACCCTCAACATACCAGAAGACGTCTCTTTGTTACATAATATACCCCAAAAAATTTTTCTAAAATTAGATCTATATGAAGACTTGGAAATAGTTAAGGAAAAGCAAAGAAGCCCCAACTGCGTTAATCGCCATGTATCTTTCAACCGTGACTTTCAACCCTTACACCGACAACTCTTCTCATAACCCACACTTCTCAAATTTACCCCATCTTCTTTATCTGACCTTCCTCTATAAACGTCAACACCTTAATCCTTCTCAACAATTGTTGCTTTTTAAAACAACCATTCTCTCTACACTACTGTCACAACACTCCCTCCAAAAGAATTTTTCAGCCCCCTATTGTTAACATCATATCTATTATACCTCACTATTTCATTATTTTACAATCTTCACGTTTACATCATATTCCTGTCCATTCTTTTTCTTTTACTAGTTCTCTGTCTTTTCATATATCTACCATCCACTCATTAGTTCTAAACTCAGTAAACATTTAAACACAATCCAACAATTCATCAGAATTCACATTCAGAAAATATATTTTGTTCAGGGTGCTAGATGCTTTAAGCATGAAGGACCTCTATCATCTCTAATTTTGTTGATTAACTCACTCATTCCCCTTTAACCCACTCTCCTTTATTCTTTAGTCTTTTCATTTACTTTTATTCCTGCCAGGTCTCTGAGGATCTCAGCCTTTCCAATTTTTTAAATTTAATCACATATATTATAACTTTAATTCCTTCAGCCGGAAGATTTTCAATTCCATTTCTCAATCTATTGGACTCACTTATATCAAAATTTTTACGATATAAGCAGTATTAAATAATTTCATCTACATACGAAGTCTTACATTAGCTACAAATATATACTATTTATTTTTCCTTGTCCTAGATGTAAGCAACATAAAAGGACATTTCCATATATTTCAGCTAATTCGTCACAAATTACACCTTTTAGACCACACTCCATACGATAAAGAGTAACATAAGCTGCCTAATGCATACGTCATCCTCTTAAACATGACCTTTAACAACACCAGTAATTTACATCTTTTATATTCAATATTAAATAATTATAGAAAAAAATTTTTTAAATCCCAACATCTGGATTGCTGTTATCATTTTAACATCATCAAAGTTTTTTAATCTTTTGGCTGTAGTAATATAATGTTTAACTAACACTGTTTCATGGTTCATTGACATTTTGTTTTTGACATCCTTCATAGGTGTCTTATCAATCAGTTGCCAGCTGAAGTCCGTTTGAAGAGGTTTACTCTCCGGACACTGGAACTCACTTAAGCATGGGTGTATGTTACCTGAAGTAAAATCTAATTAAAATATTAAACATCATATAATATCATCAACATCATGTACAATCTTTGGTAACATATTTCATTTTAAAGGGTTTTTACCCAAATATTTTGGTGGCTCAGGCATGGTAACCTGTAAGTATAACCATTTTATTGTTTCTTTAACCTTAGTCAAAATTTTAAACCACGTTTGCTGTAATTAAATGGTTTATACTTATTTTAGGTATTTTAACCTGATGATGGAACAGTTGTTCCGAAAACGTTCGTGCTTTTAATGTTGCCCTTTTAAGGGTTTTTATACAATAAAATATACCCACATACAAAGACTAACCTCTTTTTTTTTTTTAATCTAAATGATGCCTTAAACACAATAAAAATAGACTATAAATCATTTTTAAGCCAAACCCCAGAAAAACTCAGATGTGCTACTTTAATGTCCCCAACACAGACGTTTTCACAAATATGAACATTCAATAGTGCCATGAAATCCTTATACTCTGGACTTGCTATAAATATCTTGAAGATAGTTTGTATTACACTTAGTCATTCACAGAACTTTGTTCAAAACTAAAAGGCACACTGAGGACCAGAAGTATTATTCTCCGCAAACTTGTCAGCTAAAAATGAGAAGCACATCCTTCCACCTTTAAAACGTAAACGCTTGCATTCTATGCTTCTGCTGCCGAATATACCTTGCCAGTATGAATGACATCAACACACACTTAACACGTAGATTTAGCTACAAATTAGTCATCCAAATTTAGCGGATATTAAGACTCACATCCATACATAAGCTCTACAATATCGTAGCTACCAAGACACCTAATATTCGAAGATAAGTAGCTAAGGAACGAAAGAAACAAAATCTAGATTCGCAACATGTACTCCACGAATACAAGCCCATTTTATGACTAAAATCGAGAAAAAACTGGCCAGATCAACACGGGTGTAAGATATACCAAAAAAAAAATAAGCTAATCCTCGCCATCTGAACCCTCGGGAGGACTCTTGCCTGCAAACACCGGTTAACTTGTGTGAATGTGGGGTGGTAAAAGATTCTTCACACCTTCTTAGTTGACTTTGCCATTTAAATTGTTCTTTTCTTAAGACACAAGGTTTAATTATTTAAACTGAACATATAGAGTAAAGTCAGTAAGCTATTGCTTATAAAAATCATTGCAAATTGGACACTAACTCCAAGCATTCTTTCATTTTTTGCTGACTACTATCCATTTTTACACAAAAATATCTATTTTAGCACTTAAATATTTATTTTAAGATAACTTATCCAGAATTATATGTAGTACACAAACAAAACCAGAAATAAAATAATAAAGAAGCTACAAGATATCGTAAAACAATAGATGGATGAAATAAATCAAGTTCATATTAATCGGATTCTTAAATAAAACGTATAAAGACATACTGGCGTTAACAAAATGCATTAGGAAATTTCCGCATATGAACAAAACATCCAACTTGGTAACGAAATCCTTTTGTATCTATAAAGCTATTTTTAGAAAAGCACGTACCTACCAAAAAC
The DNA here is from genome assembly GCF_040954645.1 of Diabrotica undecimpunctata. Taxonomy (NCBI): domain Eukaryota; kingdom Metazoa; phylum Arthropoda; class Insecta; order Coleoptera; family Chrysomelidae; genus Diabrotica; species Diabrotica undecimpunctata. Next base: position 77,572,939 of record NC_092805.1, read on the forward strand.
AGGGATTTGGTAGTAGACATATCTATTACATACTGTAATGCGTATGAATGATAACAAAATAAGGACTAAGGAGTCCGTATGAACCGTTTAGAATATACGCTGAAAATATACGGCTTAATCGCATAGTTGCCAAACTATCAGAGCTTACTTAAACCGGTATACTTATGGTTCCAATATACAGTAAAAAAGACCTGAACGACCCCTATAATATATACACGTGAACTAAGCGATATACATTTATGATACAGGGGTACTTATGGACTCTACAAAATTTTTAAAAATTATGAAACTAGACATGTTAACGAATCGACACAGCCAATATTATGAAATGGTCAAGTGAGCTCCGTATATCGGTGTCCACTTCACCATGGAGCTCACTTGAACCTTAATTTTAACATGGGCGGAGTTTACTTTATGCCGTAGATATATATATATATATATATATATATATATATATATATATATATATATATATATATATATATATATATATATTGAAATGATATTGGACGTAGGAGGAGGAAAAATAGTGGAAATATTATAAAAATTATTTATGTGAGGGCATTTTTAAGAAATTAGCATATAATAAGTGTAGATAGTTTTATTTTAATAATTATAATATTATTGTAAATATTTTAAATATATTTAAGTGAGCCATATGCATAGACAACCAACTATACATTAAAGTGACATTTTAAATAATAATTACAAATATAAGTGGGGTTATAATAATATGTTGTTTAAAATGTGTAGTTTATTAAATTAGAGTGTTTTAGTTACTGATTTAAGTGTATATTCTGATCTGAAAAGCCTAAATGTCGATAAAATTCTCGATAGAAAAGTAAGGAATTCTCTAGATCACCGGAGATGGCTTTGTTTGCGAAATGGACTGTTCCAGAAAATTCAGACATGTAGGAGATGGAACAAATCGAACACGATTTCTTGCTAGATGATTCTGGAACATGGAAAAAGATATAAATACCCGGTGATTTGGATTCAAGTCATCAGTTATCAGTTACAGTTCAGTCAGATGGCCAGTCAGTTAGTAAGAAAGTTAGTTAGAAGATAGACACATTTAGTTAGTAAAGTCAATTGTTCAGTAAGTTCAAGATAGTCCAGAAGGTCCAGATGTTCAATATAATAAGTTTCATGAAGATTAATAAACAGTATAAAGATAATATTATTAAAGATTAAAAATTATGTTATGTAAAAATGGTAATTGGATAATGGAAGAAAGTATCAATTGAAAATTAAAATTATATAATATTTGGTGATTGGAGATTGGTGTATTAAAAAGAAGAATAAATATAAATACAGTTAAGCAGAAATATATTTTAAATTGGTGGAAGCTGATAATTGGAAAAAGTTATTTCAAAAAAACAAGGATAACCGAGGCTGAGAACGAAGACATTTAGTGGTGATTAAAATCTTTATTTTGGAGAACATTTTCATTTAGGCATTCAGTGAAAGAAAGGTACAAAATTTTTGATAATATAATTTAGTTAGTGTTATAATTATTTCAATTTTAAAGATAGTTTGTTTAAATTTTACATTGTCTATATAATTTAATTATTTTCATAAGAATTTCAATTTAAAGATAGTTTATTTTAAATTTCGCATTGGTTATGTTAGATATATATGTGTGTTGCATAATAGATATAATAAAGATAATTTAAAAAAGTACTTACAAACTAATTCTTTGAGAACCGCGATAAAAACCCTATATATATATATATATATATATATATATATATATATATATATATATATATATCAATAAAAAAAAAACACTCATTGATCATCATTCACAAATAATACATCATAACAATTTGGCGCCCACCGCGGGGCTCTCTATTTAAAAGAATTAGTTTGGGAAGATAAGTGCTCTCATATAATTAAATTAATTATCATCAGAAAGAAAAAATTATAGATTTTATTTTAATTATATTTGAACAAGTAAAGTCTCAAAATGTCTTAAGGATAAAAAGGTACAAGAAGTAAAAAGAATGAAGAAGATGTGGAAGTAGAAACACAACCTATACAAGAGGAGAGTTTAGTTCAAGTTCCACAAGATACTGCAGAAATGAATCCAGAAAGAGAGGAAAATGTCAATATGGCAGCTTTGATGTCATTAAGGATGCAGATGAACAAGACAATGGAAGAGAATTCAAAAGAAATCAAAGAAGACATGAAAAAAATGGAACAGAAAATGGAAGAGAATACGAAAAAAATGGAAGAGAATTCAAAAGAAGTCAAAGAAGACATGAAAAAAATGGAACAGAAATTGGAAGAGAATTATAGAAAATTAGAAAAGAAAATAGAAGATAATAATAATAAAATTGTAAAACAAATAGAAAAACAAATGGATAAAGAAATTGAAGCTGCAGAGAAAAAAGTAGCAAATGAAATAGAAAATATACGGAATGACTACAAGAAAAGGATAGAAAATGAGAGGACAGAAGTAAAGAGGATTATTCAAAATAATAAGATAGATATAGAACAGAAAATAGAGTTGCAGAAATGTAACTTAGAAGTAAAATTTAACGAAGACAGGAGAAACAAAGAAGAAAAATTAGACGATATACAACAAAATATCCAAATAAATAGTAATCAAATAAGAAATGTGGAACAGAGAATAGAAGATATTTCACAAATGGGAGACATAGGGAGACCTTACTTAAATTTAACAAATGAGACTGGGATTAAATTCTCTGGTAATATAAAAAATTTGCATCCTAGAGTATACATAAATAGTTTAAAACATAAATTAAAATTAGTGAATAATATTAATGATATTAAAGATTATATTAGAATGACACTAAGTGATAATGCTGCAATTTGGTTTGCCAGTATTGAAAATGATTTAGATAATCTTCAAACATTAGAAAATAAATTTTTAAATTGTTATTGGGGTGAACTAGAGCAAGCCAAGTTTAGAGAAATTCTATATTTTGGAAAGTATAATCACAATTTAAAATCAAATATGGTAGATTATGCATTAAAACTGATAACAGTTGCAAAATATTTAGAACCACCACTTAGAGAGGATGAAACAGTCTTAAATGTATCTAGACATTTTGATGCTGATGTTGTGCAAACAGTAACTGTACAAAATATTCAAACAATAGAGTTTTATTAATTTTATTCAAAGAATACAAAGAGGTAATATGACAAGTAATAATAACAACAACAGAAAAAACAATAATAACTTTCAATATAATAAAAATGATAATCAACAATATAGACAATCATGCAATAATACTAGATATGGTGATAATTTACAAAATTTCAATAAAGATAACAATAATCAAAACAGACAGAATTTTAATAACAATACGAGTTATAATAGACAAAATTTTAATAACAATACTAATTATAATAGACAAGATTTTAACAATAGAAGAAATACAGAACGACCTAATTACAACAGACAGGTAAATTATGTACGGAGAAATAGAAGCTGTGAAGATAGTGAACGAATTAGTACAAGGAAAGAAAATATGAGAAGTCATAGTAAGAAAAGACATAGGACATCAGATCCAAGTGGTCAGATACAATCTGACAATACTAATAATCAAAATTTTGTTCAGTAAACTTTCTGAATTACAAGTCTGAATTACAAGTTGGGCCATTGCTATTATGAAAAACCTTCTGAATTTATTTCTTTAGATGAAGATAAAATTATTGAATCTATTAATTTAATTTATATAAATGCTTTGGCCAAAAATAAAATGATTAAAATTATGATAGATACTGGTTCAGAAAGTACTTTAGTCTCGGAGAATTTTATTTTTAATACATTAAAACTATCAGATATAATAAAGATTCCAAAAATTAAAATTGTTGGCGCAAATAATAAGAAGTTGGGTGAAATTGATAAATTAGCCAGTTTTAAAATTAATATTCTTAATAAAGAAATTAATATGCAAGGATCTATTGTCAAGGATTTATGTGTTGATATATTAATGGGAAATGATGAATTGGAAAAGAAGAAAGTAAAGATAGATTTTGAAGAAAAAATGGTAACTTTGGAAGGGCAAATAATTAAATTTATGCAGAAAGATGAGGTGGAAGAAGGAATAAGTTTTGATAGGTTATTATTAAAAGAAAATAATGATGTTTATGAAGAAGAAATGTATTTTGATGATAGGGAAATGTCCCAAAAGAATGTAAAGAATAATTGTAGTGAATATTTAAGGAATGGAAATTTTAAGCAGATGGATGCCTACGAGGTGGAGTGCGTAAAATTGGAAGCAAGGAATAATGAGTACATAATGAATAATTTTATTTGTAAAGAAGAAGATATGATAAAAGTTTTAAATTGCCCTGAAGAATATAAATCAATAGTCGTTTCCATATTGCAGCAACACAAGGGAATTGTCAATAAAGAAAATAGAATTGCACAAAATTATATCCATAGTATAAAAGTTAAAAAAGAAAAAGATTTTAAAACAAAATCATACCCAATACCATATAAATATAGAGAAGTAAACAAAACAATTAATAATATGTTAGAAGATGGAATCATTGAGAAGGCAGATACACGTTTTATAAACCCTATAGTAGTAGTACGTAAAAGCTCAGGTGAAATCAGGTTATGTTTGGATGCAAGGAATATTAACAAGATTACTGAAAAGCAATTTGAAGCACCAATGAGTATAGATGGAATACTAGGAAGAATTACAGGAATGTCATTTTTCACTAAAATCGATTTACAGCATAGTTTCTGGTTAATACCTCTAGAAAGAAAAAGTAGACAGTATACAGGATTTCAGATAGATGGAGTAGTATATCAATTCAAAGTAGTACCATTTGGACTTCAATCATCTTGCAGTGCTCTATGTAGATGTCTTCATGATATTTTGGATAAATATGAACATTTTATAATTCACTACATTGATGATATATTAATTTTTTCTAAAACGGCTGAAGATCATGAGAAACACCTAAAAATTATAATCAACAGATTAGACAAAGTTGGACTAAAAATAAATCAAGAAAAATGTACATTTTTTCAAAAAAAATATATATATATATATCTAGGTTACCTAGATATAAATATATATCTAGGTTATAAACTTAATACTAAGGGAATCGAAATGGATCCAGAACGGACACAGGTCATTCAGGAATATAAAACACCACACAATTTAAGAACTTTAAGAGGATTTATTGGAATAATTAATTATTATAAAAGGATGATACCAGATCTAAGTGTAAAAGAAATTCCATTACTTGAACTACTGAGAAAAGGTGTAAAATGGAGATGGGATCAGAGAAGAGAACTAGCATTCCAAGAAATCAAAAATATACCATCCTGACTACAGAAAACCATTCATATTAAGAACAGATGTATTATTACAAATACATGATGGGGTCGAATACCCAATACAATTCATTTCAAGAATTACAAAGCCACATGAAAAGGGTTACTCAGTTTCAGAATTAGAACTAGCAAGTATCATACACTGTGTCACAAAATTAAGATTTTATTTGTTGGGTAATGAATATACTATAGAAACAGATCACCAAGCTTTACCATCTATATTAAATAACCAATAAGGAAACAGTAGAATACATCGGTGGAGTCTAATACTTAGTGAATACTGCTTTGAAATCAAATACATTTCTGGAAAATCCAACATAGTGGCAGATGCTTTATCAAGGTTAGAAAATACATCACAAAAAGGGCAGCGAACAATAAAAATTGGATTAAATCAGTTAGTAGAAAGCACTGGATTATATTCTAAAGAAGAAATTATAAGAGATCAGATAAATTTGAGTGAAAAACAAAAAGTCCTTAAGAAAGATGGAGTTTATTATAAAATAATAAATGGCATAGAAGTATATGTAATAACTAGAACTCTGGCAAGGAAAATATTGAAAAATTTACATAACAATTACATGCATATTGGTTCAAGAAAACTATGGATGCTATTTAGGGACAATTATTTTGCAAAGAATGACATAAGTATAGCAAAAGAAATTACTACCCAATGCCCAATATGTCAAATAAACAAAGAAACGAATTTCAAAAACCAGAACACATATAGATCTAATGTTGTATATGAAAAATTAAATACAGTTTCCATGGATTTCATCTCAAATTTAGTTCCAAGTCCAACAGGAAAAAAGCATATACTAGTGATAGTTGATTTATATACAAAATTTATTAAACTATATCCCTGCTCCAGAATAAATGTTAAAACATTGAAATTATATATAAATCAATTTTTCGAAGAAATAGGACCATTTAGAAATTGCATAATAGATAATGCTACATATTTTAACAACCAAAAATTTCGAGCATTTTGTGAGAAAAAGGGAATCAACATTCATTTTACAAGTATCAGACATCCTCAGGCAAATCCTGCAGAAAGATATATTAAAGAAGTTATAAAATATTTAAGGATAGTATGCCAGAATTAACATCAAACATGGCAGCAACATATACCACAAGTAGAATATTTTTTAAATAATACACATAATTTAAATACAGAGGAAGTACCAGAATATTTAATGTTTGGCCATATAGGAAACAGAAAATGGATTAGTGAATATAATCAGGATATGTTAGAACAAGTAATGCAAAAAGTGAATAACCGAATTTGGAGGAAAGCTGAAAAATATATCAGAAGACAAAATCGAAAAATAAAAAAACCAATCACATTTCAAAAAAGAGACAAAGTGTTAAGTCGTTCACTTAGAAAGAGTAATGTTACAGAAAACCGTTGTAAGAAATTACAACCAATGTTTGAAGGTCCATACAGAATTGAAAATCAGAATGGACTAAATTAGTTATGTGTTGATAGATGCAGAGAATATACTAAGAGGCATGTTTCATATCAATGACATTTTTAAATATTATGAAGAGAATGCATAATGTTTTCTATACTTTTAACACTAATAATAACAACACTAACAGCTTACTGATAGATCCATTTCATAGATAGATGGTAGATTTCTTTGTTATGAATCAATTTGACATCATACTTGATGATTTTGTACATATGGAAATTATTTGTGCCCTAAAAATCATAATTTGGGGTTAGATACTAAATAGATTCTATAAATGTTTTGCTTAAAATAATATAAAAAGTAAAAAACTTACCAATTTATATTGATAAAAGTTATTTTGGATGGAAATAATTCCTAGATTTTGTCTATAAATAAACATACAAACTTCCATTTGACATGACAGTTTGACGTAGACATGGAAACATAGGCGTACTTAATAGAACAATTTTTAAATAAAAAAATTAATATTTAAAAAAATAATAAGTAAATTATTTATTTTAAAATTAATTTTTGGGGTATTGAAATGATATTGGACGTAGGAGGAGGAAAAATAGTGTTTAAAAAATTAATTTATAAGTTTTATATTAGATAATATTAGATATTAAAAGTATTTGGTTATTTTAATAAGTTATATACTAGGAAATATTATAAAAATTGTTTATGTGAGGGCATTTTTAAGAAATTAGCATATAATAAGTGTAGAAAGTTTTATTTTAATAATTATAATATTATTGTAAATATTTTAAATATATTTAAGTGAGCCATGTGCATAGACAACCAACTATACAAAAAAGTGACAATTTAAATAATAATTACAAATATAAGTGGGGTTATAATAATATGTTGTTTAAAATGTGTAGTTTATTAAATTAGAGTGTTTTAGTTACTGATTTAAGTGTATATTCTGATCTGAAAAGCCTAAATGTCGATAAAATTCTCTTTAGAAAAGTAAGGAATTCTCTAGATCATCGGAGATGGCTTTGTTTGCGAAATGGACTGTTCCAGAAAATTCAGACATGTAGGAGATGGAACAAATCGAACATGATTTCTTGCTAGATGATTCTGGAACATGGAAAAAGATATAAATACCCGGTGATTTGGATTCAAGTCGTCAGTTATCAGTTACAGTTTAGTCAGATGGCCAGTCAGTTAGTAAGAAAGTTAGTTAGAAGATAGACACATTTAGTAAGTGAAGTCAATTGTTCAGTAAGTTCAAGATAGTCAGAAGGTCCAGATGTTCAATATAATAAGTTTCATGAAGATTAATAAACAGTATAAAGATAATATTATTGAAGATTAAAAATTATGTTATGTAAAAATGGTAATTGGATAATGGAAGAAAGTATCAATTGAAAATTAAAATTATATAATATTTGGTGATTGGAGATTGGTGTATTAAAAAGAAGAATAAATATAAATACAGTTAAGCAGAAATATATTTTTAATTGGTGGAAGCTGATAATTGGAAAAAGTAATTTCACAAAAACAAGGATAACCGAGGCTGAGAACGAAGACATTGAGTCGTGATTAAAATCTTTATTTTGGAGAACATTTTCATTTAGGCATTCAGTGAAAGAAAGGTACAAAATTTTGTAAATATAATTTAGTTAGTGTCATAATTATTTCAATTTTAAAGATAGTTTGTTTAAATTTTACATTGTCTATATAATTTAATTATTTTCATAAGAATTTCAATTTAAATATAGTTTATTTTAAATTTTGCATTGGTTATGTTAGATATATATGTGTGTTTCATATCATAAAAAAGTGCTTACAAACTAATTCTTTGAGAACCGCGATAAAAACCCTATATATATACATATATAGATATATATATATATATATATATATATATATATATATATATATATATATATATATATATATATATATATATATATATATATATATATATCATTAAAAAAAACACTCATTGATCATCATTCACAAATAATACATCATAACAATATATATATATATATATATATATATAGTGTTTATACCTAGAATATATTATATAATGATTATTTATTTCTGGAACACCTTGGGTTACATACCAAAACACCTTAAAAATATGAATAGGGATTACAAGAGGAAGTTTAAAGAAAACAGAGGAAGGAATATGATTAAAAAATGTGTCGAGTTAAGTAAAACTAAATGAGAAGAAGAACTTAAAGGATATTCGTTACTTCTTAAATAATTTTATTATTACTAAATAACGAGCTCTGCTAAATCCATTTGTGAAACTAACTTATTCCATACTAATTCTATTGATTTTAACCTGTTATATCTATTCGTTTAATACCAATTATGGATTCATTAGGTACATTATTGATGGAATTTTACCTTTTCTTTATTATTTCATTGTTTAGATCATAAATGCATACATGTCGTGGACAGGACTTCATCGCCCCATTGTATAGCCCTTTTTTGGTTGTCAAGTTAACCTGTAGAATATTATGTTCTGATTGCTAATACATAAATTGATAAAAATATTATTCTGTAGCCGTCTATCAGATCTCCGAATCTGATTTTTGTTACATGTTTTGATGCGATATTACTTCCATTTTTAATTTTATTGGTTAACTGTACTTTTACCGACCATTTAAGGTTTTGTTTAGAAGCAGATTCAATAATTAGAAGAAAAACCGACTTAAAAAACACTTATCACCGGCCATTCTTTAGCTATTACCGACCACAGTCACCTAATTACCAGAAAATTCAGCCCTGTCATTGACCTCCTTGGGTGACAACTTATTTAAGTAATTAACTACGTACATATTTTTTTAAAAATAATTATATCTACTGGCTCAATTAAAAAAAACGAAGTTGAAGATTTTAATATTATTAAAAATATAAATTCATAACGTAACAAATAAAAAATTACATCATCGGCATGTACAATAGATTCAATTTGGGTGTGAAATAATTAAATTTTTTATTATCATATTTTTTATTCAATTCCTCCTTCTCGGACCATTTCCAATGTAGACCACTTCTTATTATGGTCTTCACTCTTAATCCCGTATCGTCAAAGCCAAGACTCACTCCAAGAAAGTACTCCCCTTCGTAAGCAATCACAGCATATTCTCCTTTAGAAACATTGAATGTTTTTTTTGTTATGTTTTCACTAGGAGGAATATGTTCTTTTTCCACCATGATTTTCCGCAGCTATTCTAAAAAATGTTCCAAAGTAGCGACTGTAGGAGTAATTTGTTTAACTACCTTTTTATTTGTTTTAATATAATTTTTTCACGGCCAGAATAAAGCTTCTTTAAAAGGAGTTGTGAGATTTTTAAGAAGAGGAGGAATATTTTCAGAGGGCGTCTCTGGTCCTTTCTTTTCATTTCGGAAACCTTATTTTCAATAGTTTGTTATTTAGGTGTGGTATGATACTGCTAAAAAAGAATTGAAGCTCAATCCTTGATAAAAGATGGTTACTTATTTTAGTTACTGGAAACAAAGTATCTTCCAAAACAATAAAGTTTTCACCTCTGCTTCCTGCACTAAAGTACCATCAGGTTGTACCAACATGATTTTCCCTTGATCCAAAATAGAATTATCTAAATCCAAATTGATGTTAAAAATCTCATTATATTCTGGCATACTTGCTTTTAGATGATCGTTATGGGTATTATAATTTTTATATTGGATAGTGTTTCGTTTTAAACGAAACGATGTTCTTCAGAAATAGAATAATCCTTTGTTTGAGAGAGAGACTTCCTTTGCAAATATCGCTACATTTATAATTTCTTAGTAAGTGGTTTGGTGTAGTCAAAAGCTATTCTGGTCATATTGAACCAATCGACAAGTTCTGAAACCATTTCTTATTGTATCCTCGGTAACGCTCTCCCTAATACATTTATCCAGTTACTATGCAAGATCTTTCTTTTTTAGTTGTTTGTCATTATTCTGAATACGATAATTATGTATACTATTTTTCTAGGAAAGTTTAAGAGGGCATAAAATAGCAACATCTAGTGGTTGCAACTGATGTGTGGAGTTAGGCAAAAGAGTAATACATAAAGTATAATACCCTTGCTTTTGCAGAACTCAGTTAGATAAAGCATTAAATGTGAAGAATGCCTATCTAGAAAAAGCACACTAGGTAAAAAAACTTTCTTTTTAACAATCCATTTTTTGTAGAACACATTTGTATTGAATTCATAAAAATATTCTACAGTCATCCATCCGGAGTTCGAATGGCTAATACCCAACCCAGAGGAATTTTCAAATGAATACTGGCCGGTACTCTTTTTAATGGAAATAAAACCGTAAGTTTCATAAACTGTACAAATTCTGACAAATCTGTTAAAATTGCCGTAAGGCATTATTTTTCGTCATTAGCAATTTTGGTGTTAACTTTTTTCTTACGATTACATATTTTTTTGTGAAAGAGAAAAAGCTAATTCTCTAAAATATTTGTTTTTAAGTATTTTGAAACCCTATCAAAACAACTTTTTAAATTTTTTTCTGTTTAATTTGCCCGAGGTTTGGTCAGATTTTATACTAGATGAGATAGCTCTGGATACCTGACGATGCAATTTTCTTACCAATGATGATCTGGAATTTCTTATTTAAATTTATTTGCTTGTTATAGACGGCAAACTAGTTCTGCAACACATCTCAACAGTTGATTTTTTGTTACAGGAAATCCAACAGTTTCTAAATATAAAATCCAATCTACTATAGTTTGTTCAAGCTACTGTCAGGACACAGTTGGCTCCACTTTTAGCACTGTCTTCATATTTGTTATGAATCGTATGATCTATAATGCTTTTCGGAATTTTCAATTCTGTGGATGCTTGTTGAAGAGTTTCTTTTGTATAGTTTTTTTTTAAACATAGCTCATTCAATTTGGTAAAAATGTTTCTTGAATCTGGAAATAGAAAGTACATAATATTTTTGGTCGGTAATAGGTTAAAATATATATATTTCTGAGACTCTGTTACAGATTGTAGAAAAAATAATGTTTTAGGAGACCAATTTTGAATATATTAAAATTCAACATTCCATTCACCTTTAAAACAGTAAAGTACCACAAATATTATTATCTTTTTCCGTTTAGAAACAGATTTTTGAAAATATAATACTTAATATATTATTCTACTTAAAGGAATTCTTCCAAAAAATACCATTTTGTTCAACTTTCATGGTAGGTACTACTTTTAATTGAAAATTACAATCTAGTCGATCGGTAAATGCTTAAGTGAATCATTGGTTTATTACCTTTAAGAAAAAAAGATATTATGAATAATTGTATGCTAAAATATTTTAAAATTTTTAAAATAATCAATGACTACATTCCCCCAATTCCGGCTGTCTGGTCGATAAATGTTTGATTTTATATTTTAATGTACCTTTTTCCGACCGTTCTTTTCTTGTAAATAAATTTTAATGAAACAAAATAATTAACTAAGGAACACATAAATCTTTCAAAAAACGTGGTTTGGTGCTATTTTTTATTATAAAAGTGCCCTACTAAACTTGATATATATATATATATATATGTATACTATACTATTATTATACTATACTATTATATATATATATATATATATATATATATATATATATATATATATATATATACTATACTATACTATTATACTAACACGTGCTTAATAATGCCAAAACACATACACAATGATTGAAACGATTGAAACTAAAGTTTTAGTTGTTACATGGACTTTTCATAATGCCTCGAATACTGAAAAAATTCATTGTAGTCGGTGATAGAAAATAGTCGGTAAAGGCTCAGTTACCTTAAATATATTTTCTGTTTATCTATTTATTTCGAAAAGGGTCAAAATTTGGATATTGATTTTTTTTTGCACACTGAACTTTTTTTTGAAATATTTTCTCAGTAAACTATAATTATGCATTTTGTTTAAAAATTTTGCGTAAATTATATGGGATCCCTTAAAAAATATGGAGGCATAATTAAATTATATAGGTTATTTTGAAATTCTTTTAAAAAATAACACGTGAAATGTATAAATTGTCTTTTAAAAAAAGTCCAAATTTTTCATAGCAAATATCACTAAGCTGTTAGTAGATTAAATCTTTTATTAATTAGCACTTCTATTTTTAGATTAAAAGATGTAATATTTATATAATCTAATTATACAACATACAAAAAATCAGAAATAGATACATTGTTTTGTAAATATTTCACCAAAAAACCAAAAATATGTTTTAAAAATACCATCGAAATATATTTTTATCATAATCATAATTGTGTTAAATGCACAGGGAGTCACAAAAGAATTGGTCTTAAATTATATCACGATTTTTAGGGATGAAAATAAATCGATTTGGCTTGAGGTATATGGAAAACTGCAAAAAACCGTATTTGTTTATATTGCTTCAAAATGCTTTAGAATCTTTTAATGAAAATTTATACTCTGTGTTAGTATGCCATGGGGAATATAACCGAATAGTGAAAATATTTTTTCTTTCCAAATCTCCTCTAACTTTTTTGTAGTATGATAATGAATTAAAAACGGAGCGTTAATTCCTATTTTAGAAGCCAACGAGTGAACACCTGGCTTCTACTAATAGAATTTTTAATAAAAACTTGTCAGTTTGATGTGATTGTTTATCAAGTAAATATTGGTAAGTCGATATCACTTTAATACTTTCGACAAATAAAATTAGGCTAGTCGTTTTTGGCCATACTTAATATTTTGGCAACCAAAATATAAAAATCAAATTATAGCATCATTACAAACAGCTCAACCTAGCTTTTCTGTAGTAATCAAAATCACACAGCAAAAATCTATAACAACAACATCATGTCCCAGTAGAACTCAAGCCTTGTTATGAACGCTATCCCAGACGTAGTGCTTTTGATTTGATTATAAAAAGGCAATTGGCGAAATTGTTATCTCTAAAGAAATAACCTTTGCTTCACGTATTTCTAACCAGCGTATATGCGTCTGTCTTTCTTTCATATCCGTAGTAGATAATCTTCTAAAAATTAATCTGACTATTTCTGTTAGAAATCAAATAATATCTATTCACAAACTTATTACACCTGCAAAGAGGCTACTACTTTCTAACGTGTGTCCTTCGATCCGGAACGAACTCATAGAACACTTAAAAATAAACTTAGATTACAACTTGCTTCCCCTATCTCGTTTATCCCATGTAGTTCACCGGAAGACGAATATGCTCACATTTTTAGTTTTTGACGCTTAGACTATGTGATACCAGATAAAGAATACTTGGATTTTAATACTTTAATGGCAATCTCATATAAAAATACAAATTATAGGATCTTTAATACTTCGGACAAACTTGAATGCTTTTTATGTAAGCAATCTGGACAAACTGACGACTCCTGTCCTAACCCTTAAGAAATATTTAGCATTTCCTCTCCAAATACAACTTCTAGCCAAATCACACTTGATCCTCCTTCTAGTATATCTCCTCTTTCACATTCCTCAAAAGAAGAAATCTATTTAAATAACCCACTTACTGACATAACAATCCCAAATGAACAGTCTCTAACACCAGTATCTGTTCCTTCTAACTCTGGCATAAAAAGAACTCATTCCACTGACACAAGTCTTGAATCACTTTCTGTACTGGTTGTCGCTAGGCCCCTAAACTTAAACTCTAATAACACACCAAACACAACAACCTTCGCAATTCCTAAATCAGCTCCTCAAAAGAAATCAAAACTTATGACAACAATTGATACAATTATTCCATCTGCCCATTTAATTATTGAAAAATTAATTTGTGCTAATCCAGATAAATTTTTGTTATCAGCATTATAAATAATTGCCTTCCTAGAAAATTCCTTTGGGAGTAGTAATCCTCTCAAAGAAGCTGATAATTTCACCACGAACATTTTTATTCTCTTCTCGAAGATCTTATACAAATATACCAAACTGTATCCAATAGATCACTTAAAAATCGCCTTACAGGAATAACGAAAAAGCTAAAAGGAACAATAAATTCTATAGACGCTGACGAACTCACAAGCCTTACGTCCAATAATTCATGTAACTCTAACTACAATGATATCGATCTTTTATAAATATTACGTAAATAGTACAAATTACATTCTTTCTACTAACCAAATTAGTTTTTGAATGCACTATTTTACAATGAAACTGCTACGGATACACATACAATATCTTATATCAATTTACCATCCAGATTCTCTTTGTCTTCAAGAGGTTAATTTTAATAAAACTAATATTCCTTATCCTAAATCCTATGAATGATACCACTCATTAGGACGGACTGCTTCAGAGCTAGTGGAAGTGCATCAATATTTGCGTTCAGCGAAATCTTCTCAACAATGCTACCTTTAATAACGAATCTTGAGGCAATTGTCATACCTACATATTCCCCTATATATACATATATATATATATATATATATATATATATATATATATATATATATATATATATACACACATTTATATATATATATACATATATATATATATATATATATATATATATATATATATATATTCCCCCAAACCATTCTCTAAAGAAAAGCTGCTAGACCTTATATTCCAACTTCCACAGCCGTTTATACTCACAGGAGACTTCAATGCACATAACAGTATGTGGAGTTCTCAATCAACATTTGGACGGGAAAATGTAGTTAATATTTCCTCTGGATCTTTCTCTGGTATAGATCTTAGTATTAGTGACTTTAAATCTGCCCCTTTCTTAACCTGGCAAACAGCTGACGATCTCTTTGATAGCAATCATTATCCTATAATAATTTCCAACAATTGTAGTGGGGCTGCCTCTGCCAAAAGCTATTGGCGCCTAAATAAAGCTAATTGGCCAGAGTATTCAAAAGCTATTGACACTCTCTTGCTCGGTCATGATCACCTAATAATCAATTATGTAGACTATTTGTTAACGTCAATAATAGACACTTTTCTTTCAGCTGCTAATACTCACATTGGCAAAACAACATTCTCTCCAAATCACAAAGCAGTTCCTTGGTGGAACTCTTCTTCTGAAGAGGCGACTCGTCTATCCAAAAAAGTTTTAAATAAGTATCAAAAAAATGGGAGCCTTGAAAATCTAATAAATTACAAAAAATTTAAAGCCAAAGACAAACACGTAAAAAAAATAAAAAATCATCCTGGCAAGATTAACGAAAACTCCAAGCCTAGCCAACTTTGGAAAAAAATACGACTAATTTAAGGTCACAAAACTGATAATACAATTACTCGTTTAATTTCAAACGGTGTAGAGATTACTTCATATGAACTTATTCCCAACACTTTTTCCAAACATTTTGAAGAGAAGTTCAGGAATAAAACTAATAATATTACTTTATCTCATCATTACTTATATTCACACAGAAATTATCTGATATTATCTGAATATAGTAGATCCTTTCATTCTCCTTTCACTATCCACGAGCTAATATCTGCCCTAGCTATTAGTAGAAACACCGCAGCTGGGCTTCATGATATTCCTTATGCATTTCTAAAGCATTTGTCTAATTATATACTTAATAAACTCCTTAATTTATACAATATAATCGGGAGTTCCCATAAATTTTCATCTCAGTGAAGCAAATCTATTGTTATATCAATACACAAGCCAAATCAGCCAACTATCCACACCACAATCCACAATCTTACAGGCCCATCTCCCTCACATGCATTATGTGTAAGCTGATGGAAAAAATGATCAACACATGTCTCTTATGATATTTTGAAAAACACAAAGTTATTCCAAAGAAACAATCTGGCTACCAAAGACAACGCTCCACAAGAGATAATCTGGTACTACTCCAAACCCATATCTTCAACGCAATTACCTGTATAACCACTGTATAACGCAACCAATGTATGACAGCCTACCGAACTCTCTAAAATTTCTCTTTGATCTAGACTGGTGAACTACTAGCTATCTCACATGCTTTCAAATATGCCCAACAATATCCAAATATACACATAGCCATATGTGTGTATAAAAGATTCACTGGAATAAAGTTACTGCATGTATTAAACATCAGCGCTGCATGAAATTAAACCCTCAGTGAACCTACTTACCTATCCCAGTTTATCTCGAAAAAATATGGCAATTATAGATACCCGTCAAGTTATGGCTACCTGATGACATCATATCCACAACCAAAATTACAGCACGAATCAGACATATACTTATGTAATGCCCTTTTTATGCCAAAATACGCCAACAGCTCGATATCAGTACTATCTCCAAAGAGGTCCAAAATAGCACAGACCAAATCATCAAGGTTACCAAATTCCTCGAGAAAAGTCAACTGCTCAACAGAATATAATAAATTATAATAATAATAAATTAATAAAATTAATTTAAATAAAAAAAAACGGAGCGTCAATAGAATGAAATACCTGTTTTATAACTTTTTTGTCTTCTAGTATTTGTTTTTAAAATCATCAATTTAGAAAATACAACAATTTTTTTAAACGCAATATTTAATTTAAAAATGTGTTTAAAATGACGAATAAAATTTTTTGAACTTTGTCTTACACACGCAGCTATCTAAAACGTTTGCAGGTAGTAGGACATAAACTTGTTATTAAATGTGTATAATTGAAATATCACAAAGTTTAATAGCTCTTCTGAAATAAAAAAACAAACACGAAAAGCACCTTTCCGTCCATTAGACAATATCAATCATAACCATTCATTTGTTCTATCATATTATTTTTACGCCAATTATCCACTCTAGTTCGAACGATTCTGTAAATAATTGTTTAATTTGGCCAATTTAAAAAATTACATGCTCATACCCATTAATTAAAATTTTTTAATAAATACCCAACGGAGTATGTACAAAATTCAAGGGTGTCAGCTTTTTTATGTCGGCGCTCGTGAAAAACAATGCCGGATCGAGGATGGATCTCAGGGTCCAAGCTGAACAAAAAATTAAATTAAAAACAGATATCTTTAATATGATGTGATAAGATAAATAAATAAGCGTATATGGAATAAAAACTAAATATATATAGAAAGGGTGAGTCACCAATAACGGCACGAAAGATTACGTCGAAAGGGTAAATGATTTAAATTTTTATTAAATATTATATTTTAATCTAAAGTTGATAAAAGCTACATTTAAGAATTGTTTTGAAATATTCAGGGTGTCCCAATAAATTGTAGCGTATCAAAGTAATTTTTTTTCTTATGGGACTCCCTGTATTTTATTGCATTTTCTGATTGTCCGCAAAAAATAAGGTATAGTTTCATAAGAATTTCCTATACCTATATACAGAAAGTTCTGAGTTATCTCGACTTTTCTTAAAATGTACAGTTTTAAAAGAAAAGTCATTATTAACTTTATTTAAGCAATTATATCAAATTTTCTCTTATGTGTAAATAGTTGGACATATGTTAAATGTACAACATGATTGAGCATTAAACATTTCTTTACAGGGTACTCAAAATTTACAGATTGACCACATAATATGGAACAATTAATAAATTATTAAACATATTTTCTCTTTCGAATGGTATAAGGTTGTACTATACGTAGGTAGGAGTTTTGCGTTATTTATAATTTTCTTAAACGGTAAATCGATTTTAAAATATTTATAATTAATCTCAATTTTTAAACCCAACATATTGGTATAGTTGTTATAAACAAATCCAATGTAATTGTAAATACATAAGTGTACGTTTTGTTATTGAAAATTATTAAATATATAACCAAACAGATGAAAATTTAATAAAACAAGTACAGGAATAATACAAAATAAACCACAACTTACTATAAGAGAAAAATGATCAAGCGAAGATGAAATATTAAGCGTTCGAAATTCTCAATTTCATATTATCTTGAGTAGAAGTAAAGAAATCAATCTTGGTCAATCCTGGTCACCTAGATGACCTATTATATAGATCTATCAATTTAAGTATTTCTAAATTTTCTGTTAAGGTAGTTCCTAACATCACGTGAAAATGGGCAGGAGCTCCGTCCAATCGGAGCCACAGTTTTGTTCTTTCACTAAGTAGAAAGTTTTCAAGAAGCATCCAAAAATCTTGTTTTAAGAAATTTTAAAAAATTATTCCATTGAGATGTCCGTCAAAAAAATATGGGCCGATAACATACTCCCCCATAATGCCACCCCAAACGTTAACACTGCATCGGTGTTGGCGATCAACAGTACGAAATAAATGTTGGTTTACTGTATCATATTAATGAAAATTATGTCTTTTTACTAGATCATTATTGTGAAAAGTAGATTCGTCTGTAAACAATACATTTTGAAAAAAATCAGGATCTTTTCCAACTTTATGTTAAGTTCATTAACAAAAATTTAAACGTTTATCATAATCTTGTTCTATAAAATGCTTGTGTAGTTGAGTGTAATACGGATGAGAGTGATTTGTCTTAAGTATTCTACATATACTCGTTCTACTGATTTCTAATTCACCCAAAATTTTTATAGTACTAGTATTTTGGTTTTCCGTAACAGAAAACAGGGCATCAAGTTCGTTGACGATGTCGCCACTAACTGATCTATTACCTTCTCTATATTATTTTCCTTCTCATTACCAGTAGTACGGAATATATTTAGCAATCTCTCAAAAACTTTCTTTTTGGATGTTTTCTATCAGGATACTTTTGAACGTAAACTTTATAAGCTAAGAGACAATTTTGAAAACATTTCCCAATAAAAATGACTTTTCTTTTAAAACTTTACATTTTAAAAAAGTCGACATAATTCAAAACACTCTGTACTTAGATATAGGAAATTCTTATAAAAATATATCTTATTTTTTGCGGACAATTAGAAAATGCGACAAAATAAAGAGGTCCTTTTAAAAAATATATAACTGTGATATGCCGCAAATTTATTAGGACACCCTGAATATTTTAAAATAATTCTAAAATGTAGCTTTTATCAACTTATGTATCTGTGAGGACTTGTTGATAGCATGCAATCTACAAGTCCTCACAGACACTTCGCCTAAGGACTAGCAACTCTAGTGGAATCTTACGTTACCATGTGATTAATTCCTTTTTTGACTTAAACATCATAGTTTTTAAATTTAGTAGCTTCAAAAATGTACATCCAGATAGCATTGATGATGGACTAGTTATTCCGAAAACGTTCTGTGATGTAGCGCGATAGGGTTTTTATTATTATACCTTTTATGAAGAAATTTATTAAATAAAATTTGTGTGATACATGGTATACAGCAAACTACAGGAATTTAGTTTTCTTGTAGATTTTCAAATTTTTTTTTAGTGTGTGGCTCATTAAAGCTATTGTTCTGTGATCTGAGCAGGATGTTGCACTTGACTGTTTGGGTATTTCCACAAAAGTTGATTACAGCCATTGTCTGTGGATTGTGGTAGTGTGATATAATGACAGTTCAGTTTCTAATGACCGTTACTAGTAGTTGTTATTTATTATTAATCAATCATTTTTTAAACATGCGTTTTTTAATTCAGTTTCTTTGTATCTTAATTTTAATATATCGATATTCCGTTTATTTAAAGTCTTCTTGATTTGTTTAAAAAGTTAATCTGAATGCTATATGGTTCGATATATTCCGACGTATGTTATACAGTTATTTTTTATCTTCTTTAAAAGTAGTAAAGTAGTCTAGTAAATTTAATTAGTTTGTCCTAGGTTAGTTAAATTTTGACCAACTCGCAGTGGCTGGAAATAACTATACAACCAATAATACTTGTTCATAGCCAATACTTAAATAAAAAAATATTTAAAATTAAACTGCATCACTCAAAATAAAAATTAATTTTTGGAATTGTATATATATATATATATATATATATATATATATATATATATATAAGAATAAGAAAAAAGAAATCTTTCAAATCGCATTATTTCTCACAAAAGTGATTGCAGAATTAAAAAACCATCTTGTGCTTTGGCAGAGCATGTAATCGATAAAGACCATATTATGGATTTTGATAACATTAAAATTTTATGTATGGTATAATTTCACTATTTGAGAGAGTGAGTCATCGTTTAAAGGCCCAGAAATGCGGAAAGCTGTTTGGAAATCCAGTGACGTACACTTACTTTTATTTTAACGTTAACTATATTTTATTTTTCAAATATTAATGTTCGAAATAGGCCACAATATATTTATTTACAAGTTTTTACTGACGTTTCGATCTTTATATCCATAGACCGCTTTCAAAGATATAAATGATAGTTATATTTATTTTATTAGTTTATTATTATATATTTTTAATTTCTTATATTGTTTATTTTTTTTTTTTCTATCTTTAAAAACAGAATAGAGATCGAAACGTCAATGTATTAAACATGTAAATAGATATATTGTGGCTTATGTCCAACCTTCTCCCTAAAAATACAGAATGCCACAAACAAGCAGCTATAGAAAAATAAATATATCTGTCATTTGTATGTTTGAAAACGGTCTCTTTATAGAGATCGAAACGTCCGTAAATTAAACATTTGAATAAATATATTGTGGCTTATTCCTCATAGCCAAGCATTGTGGCTTATTCCCTTATAACATCATTTCTAAAAATACAGAACGACAAGCGAAAAGCCATAGAAAATAAATAGTACTATCATTTGTATAATTGAAAACGGTCTCTGGATATGGAGATCGAAACGTCAATAAATAAACATATGAATAAATATTTTGTGGCTCATTCCCTACATTCCCCGAAAAATACAGAATGCCACAAACAAAAAGCTATAAAAAAGAAGTAATTTTGCAGAAAGTTTACTGATACCAAGTTACGCTAAAACGTCTTTTGACGTGACCCGTCCTTAAAGAGTTACACAATGAAATTTTTTTAAAACAAATTTTAAGACAGTTTCCACACCACCCCAGAGGTATGTCTTGTGGCGCGATACTTTTTTTTAATGGGTGTTCGCCAAGGGCCATATTGTCTTATTAAATAAAATGAACAAAACACTTAAACAGTATAAAACAAAACAAAATAAAATCCTATAAAACAAAATAAAATTCTATAAAAACAAAATAAAAATAATATTTGATGTGTTTAAACACAAACACTATACACACTTACTATGTTCTCGTTTTTTTTTGTTTTTGTTTTTTTTATGCTGATGTTCTTATTAAACTATTAGAAAATATTATTCGCTGTCTAAACCTGAAAATGCAGTGCTACTATCGCTCTCATTATCTTCACCACCTAGTGTAATTATAAATGGCTCTAGTAAAACTTTTATATAAGTGTCAAGTTCCCACATACGATGTTCTTCTTTAATTATGTGGCCTATACATTTAGCCCATTTCTCTGGAGTTACATGGAGGATTGCTTGAATCAAAAGTTTCTTAATTTCGTTTGAACGTTTTGTTATTGCGTGCTACTTCTCCTTTCACTTACTCCCAGATAAGTTCAATGGGATTAAGTTCGCAATGATAAGGTGGTAGACCTTTGACACCATACTCTTTTGCAGTTTCAACTACAGCATATTTAAGATATTCAATTTTCCTTAACCGTGCAATATCAAGGAGCTAAATTTTGAGCATTGATTCTTCGTATGCAATCCCCTTTTCTGTAAGCCATTGTTGAATCCTCCCTTTCAATTTCTTTAATAATCACCTGTTTTTTTCGACTTAAATTGAAGAAAACCATCATCAAGAAACCCTGTATCACTTCCTATATGGGTGACGATTAAACGCCGTCCCTTTCCTGATGGAGCTTTTAATCCTGTATATCAGCCTTCTATAAATGCTTCGCGTTTACTTTTGACATTTAAATCTTGCCAAACTTTTCCAACTGTATGACCTTTTCCAACCTTGGTTAATCCAGGTTTCATCCAAATAACATATTTTGCGTCCAGTGCTGCGAATTTTGCGTATTTCTTCTAAATATTTTCTTCTCCGCACAATAATTTTATTTTTTTCTAATAGCATACTTTTTCTGTTGAGTTTTACATATCGAAAGTTCATTTCACGCATGGTCCTGGTTAAGACTCTACGAGATATCTTGGGTAAGGAGTCATCGTTTTCGAGCTCTTGAGAAATATTTTTCAGTGTTGGAATTTTACTCCGAAAATAAAATGAATGAATTTTTCGACGTATAATATTCCTTGTCTCGTCATCCAAAACAATGCTTTTCCTACCTCTAGTTTTACCTTCTTCTTGCTTTTTAAGTTTAAGTTTCCGATGTATTTTTAAGTACACGATAAATACAGCTAACGGATACTTTTGTTAAACTGCTACAAATGTCGACCGCTTGGCTAACATTTATTTCCATTTTTCTGCCGACAATTCCTTCATAAACGTTTCGTATTATTACCTTCTCTTCGGACGTTAACATTTTCCGTCTCTTTTGCGGCATTTAATTTTTGGAATCAACATCAGAATTTTGCAGTCTTCTCTTGGAACAACTCGGTTTTTCGTCCAACTCCAATAAAACTCAAACCAAATAATCACAGAATATTCCTAAAAATTTACTATAAAACGACAAACTATAACACTCGTATTATCAATAACACGTTTTATCAATAACACAAACTTATCGCATAAAATACCCTACCCTCAGAAACGCCAATGTAAATAACCTATTGTTGATGGGCACTCGCTCGACAAAAACTAGTCTTACGGCTTTCTGTGGATCTGAATTGAAACGGAATTCCGTCGCTAATTCCAAAGTTGCCAAACGATTGAAAAATATTGTTTTAAAATATCGATTTTTATTTTATAAATTTAAATATGTAACGAAACGGAACATATAAATAAAATTTATTTCATTACAATTTTGTGCTTAATTTTTACTATTGAAAAAATCAGGTTTTTTGTATTTTTATGACGGTAATAATCGCTGCATGGAAGAATACAGGTTTTGTATGACCATAATTACTACTTGTGAACAAGAATTGGCTACATTGTACGACAACTTCTGGTCAAGTCTACTATAGAGAAGCACAAATAAATATACTACTTTATATATTCTGTAATTTCTTATGAGGAAACGCAAATTGCAATCGCGAAAACAGGCAGTTTTCGAGGGCCGCTGTGTACATTTAAATTTGAGGATATTCCACGTTTAAACTATGAAATCACTCTTCTAAATTGAGGGTTTCTACTTTAGTGAAAGTAATAAATTCAAAAGGACTTTTTTGGAAATGGTTTGTATTAGCAAAAGTGATAATAATTTAAACAAAAGATCAGAAATTCAAAATAAGCAAAATTTATAATTACATTCTTTCTTTATAATTTATATATAAAACTTGTAAAATGTCACATTTTGATTTAATTTTCCATATATCTGTTACATTTTTTCGGACATCTGTCAATGGTGAATAAATCTTCTTCTTTTTTGTTACTAAACAAAAAAGAATTTTTAAACAAAATTTTATTTTTGGCAATATAATTGTCAAAAATAAAAATTTTAAGTTGGCATTTATGACATTGAGGCTTATTTGTAATTGGTTGCTATTTTAACTTATTTATAAATTCAATTGTTTTTGTATTAAAAAAATGTTTTCAAAATTATACTAAAAATTTTCAGATAAGCATTTATTAGATTAGGACATTTTTATATTAATTATTTTTAAGATGTATTAGCAGCAATTTTTATTTACTAAACTAATTTTTATTTGGTAAGTTAACAAAAATTGTTTTTTCTTTCTAGTTCAAACTTGTAAGATATTTTGTCTTTTTTAGCAGCTCTGGATAATAATTGTAAACACAATTGAAAGCTCGAGATATAAAAAATAGTTAAATAATAGCCCTTTTATTGACTCCAACCCATCCAAAACAGTTATATATATATATATATATATATATATATATATATATATATATATATATATATATATATATATATATATATATATATATATATATATATATATATATATATATATATATATATATATATATATATATATATACTGAAACTTTATATATATATACTTTACTAAAAGTAAAGTTTTTAATAACAACATTAATGAATGTGCACTCGCATTATTTATGATTAATCTTCTTTTTTCAATGAAAAAGTCTGCAACAATAAGTTCATTTGAGCTATTAATGGTGAGAGATAGGAATTTTTGTGTTGAATGTTTCTGACAATGAATCTGTCAAAACGTTCCCAAGCTGAGCGAATGGACTGTATCTTTTCACCTTTATTTCGTGACAACTTCCAAATAGCTTTGTGGTAGTTCGTATAAAGTGGTTTTCATTACAGTTTCTTTTACTACAGATTTTAGACTGGTCTTTCCATCTTTAATTGCACTTGCTAATTTCATGCTTAGACAGATCTGCTGGCTAAGACTTCTCAAGTGCTTTTATAAACTAACAATTAATATTTATTTGTTGTTTACTTACAAGAGTACTTACTTTTCATTTTTCATATAAATCATATATTATTTCATATAATATTTTATTGTATACATTGTAAACATTGTTAATCTTATTGGGCAGCAGCCCGTTGAAAATAAATAAAAACTTAAACATTCGAAATTAAAAAGTATCAATAACAAAATTTGTTGTAAGGTAGTCGAGAAAACATATTACATATTTTTAACCACATATTAGAAACGGTAAAAGCGGAAATTTCAACTAATTTTATTAAATTTAACTAACAAAATTTAGTAGATATTCCAAATATGTTTTTAACTGTGTCTTGCAGAAGTTATAAATGCTAATGACTTTAAAATAACTTTATAAAAACCCATATAAGTTCCATTAGCTCATAATTATTTCATCATTACGACATCCCTTCCAAAAACTCTTTAATATCCGATATCACCTACTTAATTCGATTTTAATATCGCTTAGTATCTTTCCCTATATATAAAAATGGTTCAAGTTCATTAAGGATTTTTCCTTTTTCGAAACGAGCTTCATTTCTGACGCCATTGGCGTCATTGTATTAGCTGGAACTTGAAGCAGAGAACAACGATGAATTTTAATATATAATAATTGCAGACTAGTTGGTTAAAACTTGCACGTTCTGAAGTGGTTCATGGTTCTTTTGATTTGCATGAGGTTCAAGTTTGAAATGACGCGAGTTGGTGTTTTTGTTTAGAAGAATAATAGCTGGAAATACTTGTTTTTTAATATTGTATGAGGATTGCGGTGATTGTGTGATTAAGATGTATAAGATGACAAAGTGCTTGTGTAAGTATTTATTTATGCACTACGATAACTAAATAACGTCATTTGAAAAAAATCTTAATGCTAGCTAATGATACTCTGGAACGGTAGACAATAAAAAAAAATAAAATTCTTCATATGCTGTGTAGATATAGTTTTAAAACCCAATGGTAGGTTGATCTTAATCCATCTGGATTCGAATCATTTGCCATTGGAAAACGGGGAACTTTACAGAACGGAGAAAAATGAAAAATTAAGAATCTGAAACATTTATAAGAAACTATTGCCGAAAAATAACAAGTAATAACTGCTTTTTCTTCATTGTCTTTATAAGCAATTTGGCTTATTCATTGGCGGATTAATACCTCTGTGGAAGGTTGTCACTCCATCTTTTGCGCGATCGTCTGATATTTCTTCTGCTGGTTGGTGACTTATTTCTTGCCATTTTGACGACACGGGTCTCCCCCATTCTGCTTATGTGGTTATCTCATTCTTTTTTTTTTCTGTTTAATGTCCATTCATTAATACACTAAATGTTACATTTTCTTCTAACGTCTTCACTTTTCTTTCAATCTCTCAGCGTATTTCCTGGAATTCTTCTTAGTTCTCTTATTTCTGTCATTTCCAGTAGCTTGGAAACACTTGGTGTTGTTCTTACACATTATAAATTCTTGATTTCATCTGAGTGTTAATGTGTTTATTTCACCATATAGTGTTAGTAAGCCCATCTTGCCAGTCTATTTGCTTTTTGTATTTGATATCTCACTTCTTTGTCCAGGTCTCCATAGCTGGACATTGTAATTCCAAGGTATTTTATTTTCATTACTTGTTCAATACTAAAACCATCAATTTCAAGTTTAGATCTGGTTGGTTGTTTGCTAATTACTATTGTTTTAGTTTTCTGAGATGAGATTGTCATATTAAATTCTTTTGCCCTTATGTTGAATATGTGAACCAGTCTTTGCAGACTATCTTTATCTTGGGCTATCAATATTGCGCCATATGCATAACAGAGCATTTTTACTATTTTGTTTTCCATTCTGTATCCTCTTTCTTTGTTAACGCTTTTGATGATTTCATCCATGATTAAATTGTAGAGCATAGTTCTCAATGAGTCCCCCTATTGTTCATCTGGTAAACTTATTCTCTGATTCATTAGTTCTTGTAAAATTTTAGTTATAAGTTTTAGGGTAGTATTTAACAAGTTTATACCTCTATAGTTTACTGTCTGTTTTTTATCTCCTTTTTTGAATAGTAGAGTTAGTTCGCTCTTTCTCCATTCTTCCGGTATTTTATTGCTTTATAATTTTAGTAATTAATGTTAATTAATTAATTATTAATAAATAGTTATGTTACTGCTACTCCACAATATTTCAGTCCTATAAAAATTTTGTTGATATTAATTTCCTAGTTTGTAGTGAATTCTGGTGTTTCTGATTCTAACGTCATTTGCTGTTCCTCTTCATACATCTTCTTTACATATGTAGTCAATGCATGTACAGAGTGTGGCATTAATGCGAGGAAGTCCAATTACTCATTTGTCGTAAGAGATACGAAAAAAATTATTTAGATAATAGTTGGAACATAGATAGGACCATACTCTACAAATATTTTCAAAAATACAGGGCCGCTCATATTGACGGGGTTGAACACATTTATCTTTTTTTTAATGGAACCCCCTTTATATTTTTATATTTTTGGACTCTTCCCTATGTTCTCGTTTTTTTTAATAAATAGATTGTTAGTGTTATACTAGGTAATTAAAAAATAAAGTACGTTTTTTTATTAGCTTCGTAGCAAAATTAACACCCACAAACACACACAAAGTGTGGAAAATATTAATTAAAGTATAATATTTTATCAAGTTGGCTATGACTTTGACACTAAACTTGCTTAAATTTTAAAATTAGACTATTTTTGTAGTTACTGTTGCTTTGTTACTATTATGTACTAACATGCATTTTTTTAACGAGGAACGTATTGATATAGCTTTTGTCCAGGGGGGTACAACAGGAGGTTACAACAAAAATGTGCTACTAACAATAAGTTTATGATCGGCAATTACCAGATAGACGACAGCGAAGAAGAGAAGTTTATTAGAATAGTTCAACAGTAAATTATCAAAAATCTGATGGAACAAAAATTATTGTAAATGAAGAAAATGAGTGTAATCATTAATATCACTGAAAATCAGCATATTACTACCAGGGAAATTGCACATGAAATTATTAATCGTAGCGTACGTAATACGTTTTATTTTAATATGAAGCTACTTTCACAAGAATAGTAAACAGACATAAATTCCACTATTATTAATAGTGAATATTATTATAGATACTGAATTTCTAATTTACAATAAAATTTTCACCCACAGTCAAACAACATGATTATTAAATGTTTGGTCTGGAATTCCTGGAAATTATGTCATAGGGCCCTTCTTTCTGAAAGATCACTTAAACGGAACAATGTATCTGTATTTTTTAAACAATGAATTGCCGAAGTTATTTTAAGTATTTTAGTTTAATATGATGTGAGAGAATGTGGATATACAAGGTGGACTCAACGATCTCCAATGTTAAACAAGCTAGATTTCATTTTCTGGGTTTAAATAAAATATAAGATCTATAAAACATCAGCTACAATTAAAGAAAATATAAATGAGAGTATAAGGAATAAATGTATAACATTAAACACAAATATATTACCTAGTGTAAGTTGCTCTTTGAAGATCGCTTGCAGTTTTTTATTGGCGTAGACGGACGCCATCCTAAACATGTATGTTTTGTTATCTTTTTAAATATTAATTAGTATTTAAATGGGAATAAGCCACAATTAAAGGTTAAAGTAAGTTTATTGACGTTTCAATTTTCACTTCGGAAATCGTTCTCAAATTATTAAATATTATAAAATTAAGGATCTTCTTCTTTTTTAGGTGTCGTGTCCGTATTCAGACGTTGGCCATTATTATGTTAACAATTTTCTGAAACCGTTCTCTATCGGCTGCCGTACGAAATAATTCTTCTACTGTGGTACCACAACATTGTCTTATATTATGCAGCCATTAAAGTTTCTGTCTACCAATCTATCTCTTACCTTCAACTTTTCCTTGTATTATAAGTCAAAGTAAATGGTGGTTTGGTCCTCTAATTATATGGCTAAAGTATTCTGTTTTTCTTCTCTTTATGATGTCTATCAGCAAGCGTTCTGAATATCTCCATTGAAGTGCGCGAAACTTCTAATATTTCTAGAATCCGTCGATAGCACCACAATTCGAATGCTTCTAATTTTTTAAGCATTATGGTTAGACCATATAATAGAATAGACCACATATAACATTTCAGAACCTTGTTGCGAATATGTATCGACAGATTTCTATTACATCGTTGATTGAAATATTATAGGGGTCCAATATTTCAATCAACGGTTACATAAAACCAGGTTTCCAGGTAATAAAAGCCTTACGTGATATTTCGATCCTAGTTATTATTTCTTCATCAGAGCCGCAAATTACATTTAACTAGCTACCGAGGAATTTAAAATGGTTTACGCGTTCTATCTCCTCTCCATTAAGCAAAAGAAAACCTTAATCTATATTAATCTTTATTTAATTAAATTAAAATAAATTAAGGATCAGCCCAGATTATTATATATTTTTTCACGGCCAATCTGATAAAATATTACTCAATTTTTGTTGCAATTAATGTTTGGCACAAAAAATCACGAATAACTCACAAATTAAAGCAGCTTGGTATAGGCAATGCTTAACAAATAATAAAGTATTATAAAATACCATTTTATTGCAATACTAAAATACAGGATATTTCATTTAAGAAAACTCCAAAAGTAGAGTATATTCAAATTTTTTTAAACATAAATACATTTTTTATATCAAATTGTTACAATTCTACAGGGTGTTGATTTTGCTACGAAATTAGGAATTTTTTTAAAGTACCACGCACAATACTGCCAAAACTTATATTGAAAAAACGGAAACAAAACATCAAGAAAAGTCCAAGAATAGAATCAAAATAAGTCGCCCAGTATATTTAAAAATATTTTTAGAGTATGATCATATCTGTACTCTTATTATTAACTATATCTTAATAATTTATAAATAATAAATTCTTATAAAACTAAATAAACGTTATCTTAATAATTTTTTTCGTATCTCTTACGAGAACTGAATAATTCGACTTTCTCGCATTAATGCCACACCCTGTACAGTTTCCTATGTGGTTTCTGTCTATTGTTTCCCCATCCTCTTTTATTGACCTCTTATGACGTGGCAAAGTTTCTTTATTCACTTTAAATCATGCCTTGCTTCTTTTGAAAACAGTCGCAGTATTCATAATTCTTCTTATGTTTTATTTTTTATTCTTTCTTAATTCTCGTATGGTTCCTACTTTGTTTGTCTTGTTTGACTTGTATTTCAGGTAGGCATTTTGTTCTTTTTGCGTTTTTTTTGTTTTTACTTCACTTCTGAACAGAGCTATTAAGTTTTTTTTTTTGGTCTTAAGGATGATTTGATTGATAAAAGAACCCATTTAGACACGGTATAAGTATTATCAACAACCCCTATTGGGAGTCTTACGTTGCCATGCACGATATCTGTTAAATACTTTAACACCACAATATATTTCTAACAATAATGCAACACAAAACAAAGTTTGTATCTTTTTAAGGATTGTTACCCAGAAATTTAGTGACTTGACTCATGTATACCTAGTAATATTACACTGATCATAAACTTTTCATTCCAAAACGTTCTGTGTTCTGTGTAGCTGTGTTCTGTGTAGCTCGAAAGGGTGTTTTTAATTATACACCTTTAATAAAGGATTTTTAAATAAAACTTTTGTGATTCACGGTGTAGAACCAACAATAGTAATTTAATTTTCCCTGTGGAAGCTAAAGGAAAGCTTATAGAATGGAAACACTCATAATATTTACGGTTACTAATAGTAAATAATGCAGCAATAAGGTAAAGAAATCCTAACTTCGGGAATGCTAAAATCAAACGAAATAGTGGCTGTTGGTACAATACAAGTATAGAACATATGGTTCATATATTTTATACAAATTAAAATAAGAATTGTAATCAGTATGTTAAAATTACTTCATTATAACAAGTAATCGTATTTACCTTTTTCGCTGAGCGCGAATATGTATAGTGTGTATAACATACAGTGTGGAAACCACTTATGGAATAAAATTGTTTGTGTCCTTATTATAGAAAATAATAAAAAACACTGGGACACATTAACTTTTAAATTTAAATGTGCGCTTTTTAAATATAAATTTGAATGTACAGGGTGATTCACGTAAGTCTGGCATAGTCCATAATCTTTATTTTAAACGAAACACCCTGTATATTTTTATGTTTTTAAAAGCTTCTTAACAACCTGATCTCAACGAACTATATCATGTAGGGTCTATTATGAATAATACAAGGTGAAATTTTGAAATTAAGTATAATTTTCTTCAAGACAATTAATTCATAGAATACCCTAGGTAATTGATTGGATTACATTAAAATAAATGCTCAAAATGTTCTCCACCTTGTTGTTGGCAATAACACAGTCTCCTATAAAACTCGTCCCAAACTTTGTTTAAAGTTTGAGGTGAAATATTCCGTATTTCTGTAGTTATCCTTTCTTTGAGGTCTTCAAAAACATTTCGAAGATTTGATACTTGAACATCGAAATATTTAAACATCCATTTTTTGCACTTTTTTTGCGAAGCATTGCTGTCTTAGTGCCACTGCTTTTAGGCCGTTTTGCACTTTTGCTTTTGAATATTAACAGCTGCACTTGCAATATATAATAATGTTCTATTAGAGGAATCTAAACTTTATGTTGATAAGAACGTTTCGTAAAGGAACTGCAAGAAACTCGTTTGGCTGTCCGGAGGCTAACGAGATTGTAGGTTCATTTAACATTACTGTACAAGAATTTCTGTAAATTGCGTTTTCAAATCGAGAGTCGGATTTTAGCGCAATAAGGATAATTTTTTTGTAAAATATAACTAGTTTGTCCATATTTACTTTAGCTGTAATATTTTTATTTTATTCTTAATATAACCAGAATATATGCAAGGTGTTGCCAATAATTAAAGAAAATATATTTTACTTGATTTGCATCTCACAAATAAACAAAAACGTAAAAAATAACAGTTTGTGATAATTTATTAGCACTTTTTATTTGCAATAAGCCATATTCTTTATTAACACACATCCCTCGATATTGTTGGTACAAAGCCTTGTATCGTTTTGTCCAATACAAGGATACAATTTTGCTACAATTTTACCAAAAACGTCAAAACTTAACTGTATTTTGTGTTCTTTTGTAAACAATTTTTGTTTTTGTTTACGTCCAGACTCTACAAGCAGATCGACGTAACTGTTTACGAACACACTTTATATTGTTTATTATCTATTACAGTTAAAAACTGTTTAGTTTCCGCTTAGACTTCCGTCTTTCTATAATATCAATCGTTGATCTACATAAAATCAACAATGATTACCATTCATCGATACTGCATATCGGAAGAGAAAAAACTAATGTCAAAATTTAGAGGAATACCGTTAAACCTTTTAAGAATTTAAAGTAGGTATGTTGTTAATGAATACCCACGCCTAAATTTACGGCCAGCATTGATGTAGGTCAAAGAAAACAGTGAAGATTTCTCCACAAAAGCGAAACAATCCGTAAGCGCTAAGTCGTTGTACTATTTCGCCAGTTATGATGTTTAACGTATATGAAACAGAATTTTCTATTGATAATATAATATGCTAATCCTCACAAGACTATATTATATATATATATATATATATATATATATATATATATATATATATATATATATATATATATATATAAATGTTTCTTCAACGTCGATATTCCCAAAAAAAAATCTTTATTTCGAAAATAAGTTACAATTTTTGAGAAATTCTACAAACTACTACATTTAATGATTTAAACTTGACTATTGAAACATAATAATTACAATAATAATAAAAATATTGATTTCTTCCTATTTATAACGTCGGATATCGGAATCTGCTGATTCTTAATAGTAAGGGAGCTTATGGCTACATTTCTCCTCCCTCCATTGGTTGGGACTTCGTCCTCGAAGTTTTGGTTACTTCGGCTATCAGCTCGTCTAATATCTGGATCTGGGCAGGATGCAATTTTTCTCCAAATAGGATTTTGGAAATTCGTTTTCTTTTCCTAATTAGGAAGATTATTAGGAAAGCTAAAATAGTTAAAAATATTATAACAGAAGTGGTGCTCAGTCCTATTGATAATCGGGGTAGTACTTCTATGGTATCTATTGGTTGAATTTGGCCATGTGTCTCTGGGATTGTTAATTTTTCAATTTTCATCTCATGGTTTGGTATTAATTATTTTGTAGTTTATTCGTCTTCCGGGTTTGGACCGTGTCATTTGTGAGTGACCCAAAAGTGGGTTCATCTCGACGTTTCGCTACAATTGTATGTAGCTTCTTCAGGAGAACAAAAAAGAAAAAGAAACAAAAGACAAGAAGATGGGTAGTTAGCAACGGTAACTCAGTTACTCAACGCAACCAGAGGCGAATACTAACTACCAAGATGGGCATTTGGTCACAGTAACTCAACTACTCAACGCAGCCAGAGGTGAAAACCAAATGCCAGCTGCGTTGCTGCGTTGCTGCGTAAATTTCACCTCTGGCTGCGTTGAGTAGTTGAGTTACTGTGACCAAATGCCCATCTTGGTAGTTAGTATTCGCCTCTGGTTGCGTTGAGTAACTGAGTTACCGTTGCTAACTACCCATCTTCTTGTCTTTTGTTTCTTTTTCTTTTTTGTTCTCCTGAAGAAGCTACATACAATTGTAGCGAAACGTCGAGATGAACCCACTTTTGGGTCACTCACAAATGACACGGTCCAAACCCGGAAGACGAATAAACTACAATTCTGACTCTGGCCGTGGAAGCCTACGATTTCATTAATTATTTTATTGGAACAATTTTTGGAATGGAAATGTCTTGAGACGTCTTTTTATTAAATTGGATACCTTCAATCATTATTGGTACATCTGTCGTCAAGAGGCTGGTTGAATTAATTTCTATCTGCTGGATTCTCATTGGGTGAACTATTCCTAGCAATATGACTTTGCTGGTTTCTTGGAAAAAGTTCTCTGTGATTAATGTTTTTGTGCAATTATCTACATTGGGTATGTTACATTTGGATTGTACATAGTTGAAACAAACTATGTTATCGCCTTGTCCTATACAAGTGTTGAACCATTTATTATTTGTATAGTAGCTTGCAGGTGGCAGAATCATAACATGATCTTTGTTTGGAATGGGATAGATTTTATAGGTAGTGTAAGGAGTTTCATGGAGTATAGGGATTTTAATTATTATGAGCATTGTATTTGAAGTTACACAAACTAAAGTTTTTGTTGACTCTATAAGTTCGTAAGGGTGTTCATTACTATTGGGAATTGAATTTCTGGGATAAATTTTGAGAAGGTTCTCTTTAAGGTCTATTATTTCCTTTAAAGTGAATAATTCTATATTAGAGATATTAAGTTCAGATAAAGTAATGGTTCTTATAAGTTTCATTAGAAATTCGTTTATATTTTGGAGATTTATTATCTCATTGTGTAGAATGATATAGCTGTCAAAATCAGCTGATAATTTGTTGAGTGCAGATATGAGAATTGAATCATCAGAATTCAGTTTTTCTAAAAGTTTATCGAATCTCGTGTTAAAAGAGTTTCCATAAGATATTTGGTTATTAAATTTTTTTATGATTTCGTTTTGTTTATTTTCTAAAGAGATTATGTGTGATTTTAACAAGTCTAAGTCAGAGTCGTCTGGATTTCCAGTCACGTATTTGATGGCTGTACCTAGAAAATTAAAAAGTCCGCGTTTCTGTTTTCGCGTAATCTTGTGTAGATCGTCTTTTGTTTGTTCTTGTATGTGGGTGTATTGGGAGTACAGTAGCGAGAGAGGTGCATTTTTGAAGTGATCTTTGAAATAGCTTGTCGGACTAGCGTCAATACTGTCGGATAATTTGTCTAGTGGAATGTGAAGAAAATGTCTGTGATAGTGGGAGATTTCTCTTGATTTGCCTATCTCTTCAGCATAGTAACCATTATTCGGAATCTCCTGAATATTGAGTGGATGGACCAGGGCGAGGATTGTCCTGTGAAAAATTTGGGTCTTGAGTAGGTTTATCTACATGTTTTCGTATTCGTTTTACATATTTAAGGTGAGTGCTTGTTAAATTTCGTTTATCTGTTTTATCGATTATTTTTGTTTTGTCTTGCGTTTCTGGATGAATAGTGGAGAAAGGGGCTTGTAATTTGGACTTATGTTTTTTCTTAGAAACATATACGGATTTTGTAAGGTCTATTTCCGGAATATCTTCGGCATTTTCGTTTTGTCTATCTAAAAGTTGTTGTCTTTTTTGTTTTTGTTTATTATATAGTTCTGCAATAAAGGGTTGGAGTTCTTCTTTATGTCTTTGATTATATGTTTCGTATATCGGAAGATCAAAGTCGAAATGTATTTCTTCTGCATAGGGTCCGTACAGAATTGAGAACGGGGAATAATCTGTGGAACTGTGGATTGATTGGTTGTAAATAAGAATGGCGTGTGTTAGAATGTCATCTAACGAATCATTTGGATTTTGGGCTTGTAAGGTCCTAAGTTTTTCAATAAGAGTTGAATGAAAGCGCTCTACAGGAGAGTTTGAGGAAGAATTGTTTACTGTTGTAAAATGTATTTCGATTTTGTGGATATTTAGGAATTCTTGAATGACTGCGGAATTAAATTCGGTGCCGCTGTCGCATACAATCTTTTTTGGATAATTGTGGTGCGAAAAGTAGTGTCTTAATTTATTTAGTATGGAAATGGAAGTTTTGTCGGTGAGCTTATAGCATTGACCGTATTTGGAAAAAGAATCTATTATTGTGGGATACAGGTTTTTATTGCAGTGGAATAGATCGATATGTAATATATCAAAAGGTTTTTGACCTAACAACGGTCCTAATTGGGGAAGTTTATAAGGGCGTCGTTCGTATTTATTTTTTAGGCAAATTTCGCATTTATTGATAAAATTAGAAATAGTTGTCTGCATTGAGGGCCAATAAAATTTTTGTTTTAAATGTTTGTAGGTTTCAATTATTCCGTTGTGATTTTCTACGTGATATTTCTTTATGCATTCTATTTGTTGGTTTTCTTCTTCTATGTCCTGAAGTAGTATATTGCAAAATATTGCTTTGACTGTGGAATTTATTTTTTCTTTAAAATAGTTACAGATAAAAGGTCTAAATTCATGAGGGATTGTTATTGCAAATTTTTGATTTGGTCTAAGGATATTTTGGAAGGTATTTGCTATTTCTGTTTTCCAATTATTTGTCAAAGTGACAGTGTAACGGTGTTTGTTAAAAATTCTTTTGTATTTAATTTCAAAATTATTTGACTCTGGTTTAAAAATAATTTGGTTTGAGGATAAATTAATTGGTTCAGGTGAAATCTCTATTCCAGTGATAGGGTTCTCAACTGACGTATGTTGTGTGTTAGTACTGTTTTGTAAGTTATCAAAGTCGGCAAGGAAATCGTCTATGTCGAAATTGTCGGGTGGTTCAGCACATTCTGAATTCGGGGGTTCAGCACATTCTGAACTCGAGCTTAGGGCATTTATTTGGACTCGGCTAAGAGCATCAGCAACTTGATTCTCTTTGCCTTTTTTATATTTAACTTCAAAATCATATTCTTCTAGTTTAAGTCTCCATCGGGCTAATCTAGAAGTGGGGTCTTTAATTTTGTAGATCCATACGAGAGGATTGTGATCTGTTTCTACAGTGAATTTTTGGTTGTATAAATACATACGGAAGTGTTTACAAGAATCTAGTATGGCTAAAAGTTCTTTTTCAATAGTGGAGTAGTTTCGTTCTGCGGAATTTAGAGTTCGAGAATAGTAGGCAATAGGGTGATTATTTTGAGATAATACTGATCCTATAGCTATATTAGAGGCGTCTGTAGTCAGTACAAAAGGCTTTTCGAAGTCTGGATATTGTAAGACTGGAGAATTAGTTAACAATTGTTTGCATTTTGCAAAACATTCTAAATAATTTGGATTTGTGGGGTCGATAGTTGCTCCTTTTCGAGTACATCTCGAAAATGGGGATGTTATTTTTGCAAAGTTGGGTATGAATCTTCGGTAGTAACCGATTAAACCAAGTAATGATTTAATTTCTTTTACTGTTTTTGGTAGAGGATATTTTTGTATAGCTTCGATTTTTGCTGGGTTAGGTTTGATTCCTTCGGTTGTCACTACGTGACCTAAGAAAGAAACTTCTTTCGTGAGAAACTCGGATTTGTCTAACTGTATTTTTAAATTATTTTTCCTGAAAGTGTCAAAAATAGTCGCAATATGAACTAAGTGTTCTTGCAGTGACTTGGAAAAAATAATGACATCGTCCATGTAGACGAAGCAACACTTATGAATAAAGGGCCTAAGAATATTGTCCATTAACCTTTCGAATGTTGCTGGGCTATTCTTTAAACCAAAGGGCATACGTAAAAATTCAAAGTGACCATGCGGAACTGAAAAGGCTGTTTTCCGAATAGAATCCGGATGAACTTCAATCTGATGGTAACCTTGAGCTAAATCTAATGTTGTAAAATAACTGGCTTTTCCTAAGTTATCCAGTATCTCATCTATCTGAGGAAGTGGGTAGCGATCACTTTCAGTATGATCATTGAGCTTCCTGTAATCAATTACTAATCTAAATTTTTTCTGACCTGAGGCATCAGCTTTTTTTGGTACTATCCAAACTGGAGCTGAGTACGGTGAAATTGACGGTCGAATTATCTTATTATCTAATAAATTATTTATTTGTTTTTTTATTTCTTCCTGCATTGCTTTGGGATGCCGAAATCCCTTTACATAAATTGGATTTTCATCCTTCGTTTTAATTTCGTGTCTAACAGCTGACGTGAAAGTTAAATTTTTGTTTTCGTCGTAAAATACGTCTTTAAATTTTTTGCAAAGATTTATAATTTTATATTTTCTTCGTTATTTAAGTGCGAAGTACGGATTTTATTTTCATTAAAATGCGTCGTTGGAATTTTTACTATATTATAATTACAAAAGTTCCCAACTTTAATTCTCTTATTAAATTTCATAGGCATAGGTAAGTCGATAGTGTCTATAAAGCCGTTTTTTGCAACGTGAATAGAATGGGGAATTTTGATACCTTGAAAGTGTCTTTCGCGCAATAAAACTTCGCCATTATGAAGGCTTACTGGAATTTTTTGGTATAAAGTTTCAAATGGAATGCTAACGTGAGGATTCTCAAAGGTTAAAGTATGAGTTGCGTAGCTAATTGTGGCGTGGAATCTTTTCAGATCGTAAGTTCCAAGGAGGATATCAAAGTGCTGACTAAAGTCGGCGACTTTTACTTCGAATGTTTGTGGAATTCCATATTCTAGGAATAGTGGCGTCTTAATATTTAAGTCGTGCTTGGAAGTAATTTTCATTGACGTTAGCGAAAAAGGTTTTCGATAAATATGATTTTTATCAAATAGTTTGAGAGCTCGCGGATTTAAAATTGAATGGGAACCGCCGGTATCGATTAAAACGCGTAGATGTGTTTTGCGTGTAACGAAGCAGGGTAACCCAGGGGAACTTTCGATATTATATATATATATATATGTATATATATATATATATATATGTTATATATATATATATTTGTATATATATATATATATATATATATATATATATATATATATATATATATATATGAATATAAATATTAAATACGTTGATAATCAGAAGGAGGAACAGGTTCTGTGCAACTGCCTAGGATCGGATAGGATAAGGCTTAATTTATTTGAGTGTTATCAACTAGTGCCCTATAACTTCGTAGAAGTGTCTTCTTGTTTTTATGTACTATAATTAGCAGGCGTACAACACTGTAGGTCCTAAAATATTCTCACAGTTTATTGTAGCTCTACATTATATATTTTTTGCCAATAAAATCCTTAACAGCCCTTGAGTTGCTTTTTATTTTTCTTCCTCCCCTTTGCTTATTCGCTTCTATATTTTTCTCAGTACCTTTCTCCATAAAATATCTAGTGCTTTACCACATTTCAACTTGGTTTATTCTTAAATCACATTTTCTGTATTTGTTTTTTTAATTAAAAAAGTTGCTCTTAAGCTAAGTCTTATTTTTAATTTGTTCTCAGCTAAAATTTAAAACTTATTTAAGGTAGGCAATTACAATCTATTAATTTAATGAGACTTCTTTGCATTTACGTCCTAACGATTCCTTGCAGTCTACGTCCTAATATAAAAGTTAAACTTATAGTAGCTAATAACCATGTAAATAACCGTATGTCGGTTAGAATGGTCACCAATCTCCATTGAGGAAGTGGAAGTGGAAAAACCTGGACTTCGAAGTTTAAATTGGTATATCCTAAGTACATCTTAATATTGTTCTTTTTAATATCCTAATTGTAAACCCAAAACTACTGCATACCCTGGGGTTCAACAACGAATCAGTTCGTCCCTTTTGCGAACGCCAAATACTTGCCTGCCTCACATCATATAATTCGTTTTCTTTAAAAGATCTAAGCACTTTATTATTATTTTGGCTGGACATTTTAAAAAATTAAAACACACAAAGAACAATTATATAGAAGGTTAAAGTGTAGATTGCTGCCACGATTTTTCTTCATATTTTTCTTAGCCTATTTTGTTATATTTTTTTTAAATTTGGTTGTCATTTTGAAAATACAAATTACAAATATAATTTTTCCATATCATTTTGGAAATATTCTGGTTAATCAACTTCATTACTATGACGAACTAACTCTTGTTTCAGTAAATAACTTAATATCGTTTACACTATGAACTCTCAGGTCGACCATTGGTGGAATGCTCACCACTAATCCGGACTGCATTTATTCAAGTTGTAGATACTATAACTAGTTGAATGACCTGGTTGGATTGGCTTGTGTTTAGATGAAAAATCCATCTTCTGTCCGAATGGGATTAGCATCAAATACCATCCTACACGTTTTTCGTATTCATGTAACTATTATATAAGTACACATAACGCTGAATATAGACAGACCAGATGTAGGTTTTTAGGCCTGTAATTTAGCAATATTATAGTATATATACATATTATATATTATACACATATATATATATATATATATATATATATATATATATATATATATATATAAATATGTTGGAAATATCGGGTATGTGGTCTATTAAATAAAAAATCTTTGTTTTTTCTAAATCTCAATATTTCGCCATTTATTTGATGGCTTCATCGGGAGTAACTGTAAAAAACAAACATTTCAAAACACTGACGTACACTTAGATTTACAATACTTACAGAAATTGAAAGATTATACACATAAATAAAATTAATACTAAAATAACATTATTGTTGATGACACTGTACATTTAATAAAATGCATGTTAAAATTTAAAATATCTTTGAGCACGTTCGTTACAATCAATAAGATGGAACAAGTAAAAATTATTTCAAAATGCAAAAAATAACAATGTAAGAAAACATTAGAGGAATAGTATTTCTTTAATTGATCATTAAGGCTAGTTGGTATGATTAATCATTAAGGTGAGTGTAGTTTTAAATTTTGTTTAATATATTGCAATATATGTTGCTTAATTGCCCCGTGTCTGTTTTATAATTTAAAGTTTGTTTATTTTGATTTTTTGATATATATATATATATATATATATATATATATATATATATATATATATACAGATTGAACCAATTTAAAACGGAACATACAATTTAATATATATCTGTTTGAACTGCATTTGAAATAGTGGACCAATATAAAACTTGGACAAAAATAAATCCATACCCGGTGATAGACATTGTATAAAATATCGTTCAACTATCAGTCTCCTTTAAAGGAACGAGGAGCTTGCCTAATAGTCGAAGAGATAGAGCCGAAATTTTGAACTGATCAGTAATATGACATTTCTCTATTGGAATATATTCATTGTAACTGGGTTAAGACTTTGCCTTACAGGCGGACGCCCCTCGTGGTACAGGGGGTGGCTATACAGGGATGAAGTTATAATTTTTTTCGGAAAAATTAACGATCGATAATATGGCTAAAAATATGCCCAGAGTAAGATCTTGGTATAACTAGACGAAATCCCAAAGGGCTGACGCGAGAGTGGATACATAAGGGCTGGCGGACAGGGGTGAAGTTGCAATTTTTTGGGGAAAAATTAACGATAAGTAATATGTCCGCCATTTTCATGGCTCATTATTTAGCCCCTAAAAACTATAAATCCAAAAGGGCGGACAGCTGGGTTGGTACAGAGAGCCATAAAACGGGGTCAAATGTACCACTTGCCTGCGCATTTTAGGTCTCGGCAACAATTTTCAAACTGATTTTATTATGATATTTTTATACCGATTGATTTGAAAATTTTAAATGCTCACTTCTGTTACTATACTGAAAAGCGTCAAGTAGAATTTTCCTCAAAATTTTCCAAAAAAATTTCCGTAAATGAAAATTTTCGTAATTTTTTGAGGTAAAATCTAATTTGTAGAATTCTTTCGATTTTCTGTCAGTTATACCATGATTTTTTTCCAAAAATTTTCAAACGATTTTTCCGATAAGAAAAAAAAATTAGAAAAACTTTAAAAATTTCGTCATTTTTCTCACTCTCATTGATGTCATTACATTCATCATCTTCGTCACTTTCACTTTCAATAATATCACATTCATTATCTGCTTCATTTTCAATCACTACTTCTCGAACTGATTCTGGCATCTGAGGTCCACTAAACCATTTGAATTTATATGTTTCATCTTCAAACTCCCAACCATGTTCTTCAACAATCAATTCTGTTGGTACTTTTTTATGAGCATTTGTCCAAACATTTGAAATATAATGAGCTCGCAGTAGATGTTGGTGTAACTGATCTTGACATGGTGGTAAGCTTGAAGCATCGAAATTTTTTAGTTTTTTTTTTTAAGGTTCGTTCACATCATGCAACTTATACTGCCGGTTAAATAGTGAAAATCTGACATCGTTTACTTTTCTTTTTGGAATTGTTCTCGTCAGTCCTGTTCCATATAAGTGACATACGAAAGTTTCTAAGGTTTCAAAAACTTCATTACAATCGAAGTCAGTTTCACCAAGTTGAATAAAAGCATCTTGGTACTTATTACATTTAGCGCATGCGTCTAGAATTACTGATCTAAATGAACGCACATCATTATTATTTTAATATTTTAAAATAATATTGATGCAAAATTAATGTCCAAACAGAATTTGTAAAATTATAATTAACTAATGAAAAAAAATTCAATCAATTTGAAAGGTAAAAAAAAATATTGAAAATATCTACAAAGTAAATTTCAAAACTTAAAAAATTGATAATTCCACTATTAAATTGATTTTTATTAATAATTATTTGTAAAATGTTAAAGGCATTCTACAAATTGAATTTTATCTATTGATAAATAGAAATAATATATTTTGTATTTGATTATTAATGTAATAATAAATAAAATTTTTCTTATATCTGAACAATCATTATTTATGCAATATAAATTTAAAAACCTTTTTATTGTAATAAAAAATAAGTAAAATTACTATTTGTTATACCAAAAATATTTAATAATTAACATTATAAAATTACTTTAATTTAATAAAATATCAAATATCAAACATTTATTCAATTAAAAATTAGTTTGTAAAATATTTATATTTAAGAAAAAAATGTGATTTGTAAAGTAAATATGACTTTAGTTTGGAAAAAAAAACATTATCATAATATCATTTTAATACTACAAAATATTCTATAAAAGATTCAGACGATGACGTAGAGTTTTATCAAATTTTTAGAAAAGTTTTTCTAAATTTTTTTTTCTTATCGGAAAAATCGTTTGAAAATTTTTGGAAAAAATCATGGTATAACTTACAGAAAATCGAAAGGATTCTACAAATTAGATTTTACCTCAAATAATTACGAAAATTTTCATTTACGGAAATTTTTTTGGAAAATTTTGAGGAAAACTCTACTTGACGCTTCTCAGAATAGTAACAGTTGAAAATTGTTACCGAGACCTAAAATTCGCAGGCAAGTGGTACATTTGACCCCGTTTTGTGACTGTCTGTACCAACCCAGCTGTCCGCCCTTTTAGATTTAAAGTTTTTAGGGGCTAAATATTGAGCCATGAAAATGGCGGACATATTACTTATCGTTAATTTTTCCCAAAAAAAATTGCAATTTTACCCCTGTCCGCCACACCTTATGTATCTACTCTCGCGTCCGCCCTTTGGGATTTCGTCTAGTTATACCAAGATCTTACTCTGGGCAAATTTTCAGCCATATTATCGATCGTTAATTTTTCCGAAAAAAATGACAACTTCATCCCTGTATAGCCACCCCCTGTACCACGAGGGGCGTCCGCCTGTAAGGCAAAGTCTTAACCCAGTTACAATGAATATATTCCAATAGAGAAATGTCATATTACTGATCAGTTCAAAATTTCGGCTCTATCTCTTGGACTATAAGGAAGCGATAAGTGGTTTTACAGCATAATAACTGCTTGTTTAGTCTAGTTTTTTCAGTGATTCTAGGGTGGAGGTTTGACTTGTTCTTAAATGAGTTCCGAATCCAGCAGCCCACTGAATTATTGGATTTTTATAATATAATTATTTGACAACCTT
Organism: Diabrotica undecimpunctata; assembly: GCF_040954645.1. Lineage (NCBI taxonomy): Eukaryota > Metazoa > Arthropoda > Insecta > Coleoptera > Chrysomelidae > Diabrotica > Diabrotica undecimpunctata. Next base: position 77,616,567 of record NC_092805.1, read on the forward strand.
TTGTTGGCCAACCACCTAGAGCGGAGTTGAGCCGAAATACATTGATTTCGTATGTTCCGTTTTAAATTCGTTCAATCTGTATATATGTTACGAGCAATGTCCGAAATTGGACAATCCTAGCATTGTACAAAAAATCTTGTCCACTTCTAGCATTGTACCCCTTTACTGTACAATCTCCGAAATATATAATCGTCGGACTTTGTATAAAAGAATTGCTGTACAATGTTCGAATTTCAATGAGTAGCCATGCGTCAGTTTGAGATAATATATCAGATATCGATTCATATCGATTTTTACGATTATTCCCCATTTGTTATTAACGACAAACAAACATCAATTGAGGTTATAAATCCATAATTAACCAGCATTTTTGACTTTTGGATTCGTAAAATTAAATTATTTTAAATTATCATACATATCTCTTGAAAATCTAAGATGTTTTACAAACATCTTCCCTATATTATAGTGATGTATCTATCTGTTGAAGCTTTGAAATGTTTCACTAACAATATCTCTATTGTAGAACAATTTCTTCTTCGATTCGATTTTTCAATTTTTGATTTGATGTGTCGCTTGTCAATAATAATCGATTCGAACCGATGAGCGTTTCGACAATTATTTTGATTATTTCGGACATTGTACAGTTTGGGGGTACAATGCTAGAAATGGACAATAATTTGAGTACAATGTTAGGATTGTCCAATTTCGGGTTTTGCTCGTAACATATATATATATATATATATATATATATATATATATATATATATATATATATATATATATATATATATATATATATTATATATATATATATATAATATATATATATATATATATATATATATATATATATATATATATATATATAAATTATATATATATATATATATATATATATATATATATATATATATATATATATATAAGAAAAAAGATATATATATATATATATACAGGGTGGTCCTTAAGTAATTGTACAAACAGAAACCGTAGATTCTGCATTTTAAAATATTACGATTTAAGCCAAGTTGCTTTAATAAAATGTTGATATTTAGAAAGATACAGGGTGTTAAAGTGGAAATTTAAAATTTTATTTTTCGCTATAACTTTTTGTAAATATTTTTGGACGAAAATTTACAGTTGGGTGCTTTTGAGTAGGATAAATTATAATTTTATACTTACTTTAATGTAACCAATAGAGGGCGCCACATATGCCACATGTGTGGCATAAATTTGCGCTTAACTTTTTTGCTCTTTAAGTTAGCTCTATTTGTGTTAAAAAATATTAAAGGTGCATTATTTTTAGAAAGAAAAGGTATACTTGTTAGTAACCTGAAAATTCAACCGTTTTCGAGATAAATGCATTTTACAAGTCAGCTGCACAATAATTCTTAGTTTGATATTTGTGCGGTAAAGCACTGAATACCTGTAGATAAGCATAATTCATAGTTTATTCTTATTAAAACAACTCAAAGATGATAATGTAACATCACAAAATGCTTTGTTATGGGTGCTAAATGTCTTATTGGAGAAAAGATATTTCATCTCCTATTTCTTTAGGTGCCGTGTCCCTATTCAGACGTTGGTCGTCATCATGTTTACAATTTCCATTTGCTATCGCTCCTTAAGTTTCTATAATGGCGTTGTATTACTTTTTCTCTATTGTAAAATGCTAAAAACCCAAAATATGTGATTTATGCAAGATGGTACACTACCACATTCTAGAGAGAAGGCAGTTAGAACATACTTAAATACAACTTTTCTGAAAGTTGGATTGGTCGTGGTAGTCATATTCCTTGGCAATATGGTAAGATATTGATATAATTATTTAATTTATAAAAAATCCGAAAAGAATACTTATTGTTTATTACGTAAATTGTTTACCCATTTTTATTAGAACAGATAGAAACTAGAGCACAGGTATTGAATAACACATATATGTCCTGTTTCATAATACTTTTGCTACAAATCTAACCTGAAAGACTCAGCATTTTTACAAAAACATCATCCTTGTCCTAATAACCGATATTGTTATAGATATAGTAAACACACAGGCAATTTAGTTCAGCATAATATTAGTTCGTTAGTAAATCATAATAGTCCATTTGTTCGAGATGTAATTATAGTTACTCGTAAGCTGTAATGTAATCATATAAATAAATAATGTCATCGATAGGTTATTCCGTGTGTATATAAGTAACCAATGAACGAGATACATCACAGTTTAATACATTATTTAACTTCTGTGACAAATAAGATGTAGTTCCATAATATAGCATAAGATTTGGATATGTATCTAAAATAATATATTCATCCATGATACATTATAGCCACCACGTAGCCCAGAATTTAATCCGCTTGATTTTGGTGTATGGAACGCATTAAAACAACGTGTCTATAAGAATCCCATAAACAGTCGCAACCAACTATGGGAAGAAATAAATACTGCAGCAGTTTCTTTAGAACCAATGATGCTATTTAATATGAGACGATCTTTTACGGAATATATTGACAAATGAATTAAAGAAAATGGTGGACATATCGAACACTTACTTTGACAAAAAGCTATGTTATTTTAACTATTTCTTAATTTGGTTTGTAAACAAAATGTTTTGATTATGACTTTAATTTAACATAAAACGTAAACTGTTTGATGTAAAATCCTATTATTGTGTTATTTTGTCAATTCCTATTATTAATTATCCTGCTAATATATTTATTTTATTTAATATTTTGTTAACTATGAACTTTAGTTAAAGGTATTTTATACCAAAATTCAGAAGTATTATTGTTTTTGTCTATTTTTTCTTCGTTGTCTGGAGTAATTGCCTTAGATCAGAATTATGCAGCTGATTTTTAAAATGCGATTATCTCGAAAACTGTTGAGTTTTGAAGTTATTAACAAGTATACCTTTTTTTTTGTTAAAATAATGTATATTTAATATTTTTTATCCCAAATACTGGTAACTTAAAGAGCAAAAAAGTTAAGTACAAATTTGTACCACATATGTGGCATAAGTGGCGCCCTCTATCAGTTACATCAAAGTGTGCATCAAATTATAATTTCTCATATTTAGAAGTACCCAATTGTAAATTTTTATACAAAAATGTTGTAGCGAAAAATAAAATTTTAATTTTGCACTTTAACACCCTGTATCTTTCTTAATATCAACATTTTATTAAAGCAATTTGGCTTAAATCGTAATATTTTAAAGTCTAAAATCTACTGTTTCTTTTTGTACAATTACTTAAGGACCACCCTGTATTAATTATATATATATATATATATATATATATATATATATATATATATATATAGATATATATATATATATATATATATATATATATATATATATATATATATAAGAAAAAGTAGTCCAAAATTTATTTTTTGACTAGTTTGGAAAAAATATATGTAAATCCTTTTTTCTTTTTGGGTGTGGTAGTCAATAAAAACAGAGCTTTGCTAAGGCGTACTATTTATTCTGAATCCAAGCTTTCGGTGGTTTTTTGCCACCTTTATCAAGGTCTACAAAGAAAATTACTATGTTGTAACAGTTTGAATGGTGCCAAAAAAAAAGGCTATAAAAAAAACCATAAAAAACTTACCCGAATGTAAGATTCGTGGCAGAAACAACAACGTTAAATAACATGATATACTGACGTTGCAATTACACTTTAAAAATTACTGTTAAAAAAAACACTTTAAAATTACTAAATACGTTAAAAGTTAAAAACAAAATGAAGGACGACATGTTAAAACAGTCGTCACTGCAGGCTTGATTTCAGTCACATTTCACGAGCAGAAAGAGAACGTGGGTGGACAATTATTGTTTAAATAGTTAGGAGAAAATACAAAAAACAACTTTGAAATTAACGTCTCACAAAATACTGTTTATGAATTTTGAGTACTACCAACTGTATTACCAACTTAAAAATAAGCGGGAAGTTAAAAATGTTATTTATGATATAAGCAATCGAAAGAAAATAGTATTTAGTAAATAGGTTTAGAAAAAATAATAACTCAAACAAAACAAAACTAAATTAGTAACTGAAGTTTGATCACAAGTATTCAATTAATACTGAAATTTTTAACAAAAGAAAAGAACAAAAAAAACTGAGATGCAAAATAGCTCAGTCAAAAGTCAATATAAAATTGTAAATTTTGCTAAGATTCTGGATCTCAGATCTCTTATTAAGATTGTTATTATCAATCTTGCTGATATGTACCATCTCTAAGAAAGTTCTCTTAAATTTATTTTTCTTTCTGGCTAATATTTTTACATTGTTGAAATCTATCTTATGGTCTAGATCGATAGTATGCTCTGCCAAAGCACAAGTAGGTTTGTTTAATCTACAATCACTCTTATGAGAAATAATACGGCTAGACAGATTCCTTCCAGTTTCACCAATGTACGTGGATGGACATTCAGTACATTGAATGCAATAAACAACATCTGTAGTCTCTAGAGTGGTTAGGGGTTGTTTTATTTTGCTATACAGCTGACGTATGATTTTGATGTTCTTGTTAGCTATTTTGATATTCTTAAAGTCTTTAAAAATCTTAGTGAGTTCAACGGTTAGTTTTGGAATATATGGAAGGGCATAAAAATACACACTTGTTGAAGCTGAATTATTTTGTGCTGAGGGCACTGATTGTGACATAGTAAGTCTGTTGTTTCTATTAACAAAGGGAACATTAAAAATTAATTTATTAATCAGTCTTAGAGGATATGAATTTTCAACAAAAATATTACGTAAGAGGTTGAGATCATGTTGGAGATAATCCAAATGAGATAACCTTTTGACACGTTCTTTCATCGCTAGGACTAAATTAGTTTTCATCCTCGGAGGATGGTGAGAGTGGTAGCTTATGAATCTATTGCTACATATGGGTTTTCTATACCATTGTGTTTTCACAACATTATCCTCACATCTATGCAATCTCATGTCAAGGAAAGGCAAAGATCCCTCCCGCTCCTCCGCACGTGAATTGCAAGTGTGGGTTTTGTTGGTTGAACACATTTAACGTAGAATGTATGGAGTCTGCAGGTAGTGCCAAGATTAAGTCATCCACATATCTCTTTATGAACGGTATTTCAAAATTGATTTGTTGCAAACAATCTTCAATCAAGTCATCTAAGACATAATTGCACAGTATTGGTGAAATAGTGGAACCCATTGGAGTACCAAAGACTTGTTTGTAGTAACAGTCATTAAAAATAAACACATTAGAGTCAAAAACAAAAGAAATGAGTTTTTTGATATTATCTAAGTTAAGGGCTGTGTGCATTGATATGTCATCCCAGTGTTTCTCAACGCTAACCAATATTGTGTGTAATGGTAAATTAGTGAACAGAGACACTACATCAAAACTAACGAGCTTATAGTTAATGGGTAATTTTAAGTTATTAATAAAGGAACTGAAACTGAAAGAGTCCTGAATGCAAAACTCATTGTTATTATTGTATGTTTCTGTGAGAATATTAGTTAGAAAACTTGCTATGGGGCCATTAGGTGTACCTATTGAGGACACTATTGGTCTCATAGACAGAGTAGGTTTATGAATTTTTTGGAGAGCATAAAATCTAGGAGCAATTGCATTGTAAATTTTCAAAGTTTTACCAACTGATTGATCTATTTGATTCTCCTTTACCAAATCAGAAACTAGTTTGTTAGCCTTTTGTTGCATAGTACACACGGGATTATTGTTAAACTTTTTATAATATTTAGTGTCGGTGAGAAAGGGACTATATACAAAAATGTGAAGACTTACTCACCGACACTAAATATTGGTTCACTCCAATGGGTTCCACTATTTCACCAATACTGTGCAATTATGTCTTAGATGACTTGATTGAAGATTGTTTGCAACAAATCAATTTTGAAATACCGTTCATAAAGAGATATGTGGATGACTTAATCTTGGCACTACCTGCAGACTCCATACATTCTACGTTAAATGTGTTCAACCAACAAAACCCACACTTGCAATTCACGTGCGAGGAGGAGCGGGAGGGATCTTTGCCTTTCCTTGACATGAGATTGCATAGATGTGAGGATAATGTTGTGAAAACACAATGGTATAGAAAACCCATATGTAGTAGCAATAGATTCATAAGCTACCACTCTCACCATCCTCCGAGGATGAAAACTAATTTAGTCCTAGCGATGAAAGAACGTGTCAAAAGGTTATCTCATCCGGATTATCTCCAACATGATCTCAACCTCTTACGTAATATTTTTGTTGAAAATTCATATCCTCTAAGACTGATTAATAAATTAATTTTTAATGTTCCCTTTGTTAATAGAAACAACAGACTTACTATGTCACAATCAGTGCCCTCAGCACAAAATAATTCAGCTTCAACAAGTGTGTACTTTTATGCCCTTCCATATATTCCAAAACTAACCGTTGAACTCATTAAGATTTTTAAAGACTTTAAGAATATCAAAATAGCTAACAAGAACATCAAAACCATACGTCAGCTGTATAGCAAAATAAAACAACCCCTAACCACTCTAGAGACTACAGATGTTGTTTATTGCATTCAATGTACTGAATGTCCATCCACGTACAATGGTGTTACTGAAAGGAATCTGTCTAGCCGTATTGTTTCTCATAAGAGTGATTATAGATTAAACAAACCTACTTGTGCTTTGGCAGAGCATACTATCGATCTAGACCATAAGATAGATTTCAACAATGTAAAAATATTAGCCAGAGAGAAAAATAAATTTAAGAGAACTTTCTTAGAGATGGTACATATCAGCAAGATTGATAATAACAATCTTAATAAGAGATCTGAGATCCAGAATCTTAGCAAAATTTACAATTTTATATTGACTTTTGACTGAGCTATTTTGCATCTCAGAGTTTTTTTTTTGTTCTTTTCTTTTGTTAAAAACTTCAGTATTAATTGAATACTTGTGATCAAACTTCAGTTACTAATTTAGTTTTGTTTTGTTTGAGTTATTATTTTTTCTAAACCTATTTACATACATCATAAATAACATTTTTAACTTCCCGCTTATTTTTAAGTTGGTAATACAGTTGGTAGTACTCAAAATTCATAAACAGTATTTTGTGAGACGTTAATTTCAAAGTTGTTTTTTGTATTTTCTCCTAACTATTTAAACAATAATTGTCCACCCACGTTCTCTTTCTGCTCCGTGAAATGTGACTGAAATCAAGCCTGCAGTGACGACTGTTTTAACATGTCGTCCTTCATTTTGTTTTTAACTTTTAACGTACTTAGTAATTTTAAAGTGTTTTTTTAACAGTAATTTTTAAAGTGTAATTGCAACTTCAGTATATCATGTTATTTAACGTTGTTGTTTCTGCCACGAATCTTACATTCGGGTAAGTTTTTTATAGTTTTTTTTATAGCCTTGTTTTGGCACCATTCAAACTGTTACAACATAATAATTTTCTTTGTAGACCTTGATAAAGGTGGCAAAAAACCACCGAAAGCTTGGATTCAGAATAAATAGTACGCCTTAGCAAAGCTCTGCTTTTATTGACTACCACACCCAAAAAGAAAAAAGTATTTACATATATATATATATATATATATATATATATATATATATATAATTTACATTTTTGTTGGGAATAAGCCACAATGTTATTTTAATGTTAAGTTTATTTGAAGTTTCTATTTCTACTTCGGAAATATTTCTCAAAATGCAAAACTAATAAATATAACAAATTTTGTTTTTGTTGCGTGGTAAAAAATTCTATTAATAATTTAATTTTATGTGACTCATCGATATTGACACTTCAGACATAATATATTATACATTTTAAAGTAAATGACATTTAATTTTAAAGTAAAATTGTGACTTATTCCCAACAAAAATAGTAAATTGCATTAAGATACATTATAAAAGGATTACGACCGTCGACTTCAATTCTAAATGTAGTTCACTATGATAGTGAATGGTTCGCGGTCAAACGTTGGAGAATAAAAGAAAGGATCTACGAGATCTATGAGATATCAGCTACTTCATTCTTTTATTGAAGACGATTCGTGTTAGAATTCATACAGATCATTAGTTGATCTACAAGTTCATTAAATATGCAAACAACAGTAAAGTCCAAAAATTTGTACATGGTTTATCTTACAAAAGATATGCAGCTTATTAAGATGGAAGTGAAGAAATAGTTTAGATTATGAACCATACAGATTACAATACAAAAGTTCAGTTTTAGGTAAGAAAAAACAGAACTAAGTCAGTTTTGTAAAATATACAAAATGTTGCAAGAACAGTGTTATAAAATCCTTTCGAGAATGGAGGACAAACAGAAGTCCAAAATAGTACTGATATTATTTAATAATAGACACTACTATGATTTATATTTACGTTTATTACTTAATTTAGTTTTAAATACGTTAACATACCAGGGTGTTGCCAAAGTTAGCATAAGTTGACATCAATGAAGTAAGCAGTTTCATAAACACCTTTATCATTAATGTGGATCTCAACTTTGCATTAAACTGTAAGACACACGACGCGATTAAATAGGGCACTACCGATTCACAGGAATGAATCATAGTGGTTAACTGGTTAATCTGTGATTCACGACACTGACGTCAAATTAAGGACCATGTAAATAGAATTAAAAAATATATATTTATGTATATTTAATATTTAATTTATTTATAATATTCATTCATTTATATATTTATATATATACATATATATATATATATATATATATATATATATATATATATATATATATATATATATATATATATATATATATATATATATATATATATATATATATATATATACGTTCCGAAATATTTTCGGGGTTAGTACAATTAAACCTAGAGCTAAAAGGGATTTAGGTCCAGACATCAATATCTCACTCAATCTCAACTCAAAGACTCAGACCGTCATTATACGAAAGCTTTTCTTCAGTACATTAAAAGTGTCACTGATAAAATCGACAAAATTGTTAAATCAAGAGGAATAAAGACAATATTTACCCTCCAACAAAAACTTTTATTTCTTGTCCGATCAATCAAATACAACATTACAAATGAACAACATGGAGTTCATGAAATTCTTTGTGCAGACTGCCTCTGATTATATATAGGTCAAACAAATCGTAGAATCCAAAATAGGATTTATGAACATTCCCTTTCTGTTCGCAATTCCGATTCAATTTCAGCTCTAGGTCAATACCATCTATATACAGGTGTAACGATGAGTCCAAGCCATCACCGTTAAACCAGCGTGCGCGCGAACCAACCCATGAAGTAGGAGTGTATCGACAGTAGAAAGGGCAAAGCTCCGCTATATAAACGGCAACATTTCCTCATAGAGAGAGAATCGACAGGTGTTGACTGAAGATTCTCTTCTTCCCTACCCCGGCTTGTGGACGTGTTGAGTTCACAAGTTGTTTCCGTCCCATACCGTCTTTACCCGAAAAGCGTGTTGAGCTTTTCACTACCCGTACTCTGAAACAGTCGTGTTGAGACTGTCGAGGAGTGTCCTATTAACCCGAATCACTTAAGGGACGTGTTGAGTTCCTTTCCTTTCTTTGTACCTATCGTCCGCTGTTATTAAATCGATACAACGTTACCGTAAAATTTCAAATACACATTCGCTTGCCGATAAGACTGGTTCCATATGACAAGGTCAAACTTAATTTGAATAAATAGGCCAGGTACTGAGAAGACTAAACCAAATTGTAAATATGTACATAAGATTTTTGTCAATTTAATTTAAGGAAGACAATAAAGTTTTATTTTTATTTTGAACTCTGTCTCTGACTGTCTAAAAGCTACCCGGATAGTGACTTCCACGAGAGGACGTCACAAATGGCGCCCGAGCAGAAAAATACGTTTTAAACAATAATACCGACCGAATTCCGAATTTTATTTTCATGAGACAGTACTACGTTTCAAATTTTAATCAAAGACAGGGTGATTCACAGTTCAAAAATGACAGACGCTCCGGAAACGTCGAAGGTTAGTTGGGTGTACCTATTAAAGAAAGACGAACTTATAGCCGAATTAACAAACAGAGAACAGCCGACGGAAGGGAATTTCAGCGAGCTAAGAGCGAGATTAGTTGCGATCATCAAGGCAAAGGAAATAGAAGAAAACCAGATGGAAGACAGCCAAAGAAAGATGGAAATAGTACGCAAATGGGGTTCACTGGGGCACTTTGACGGTTCAAGAGACCCAATAGAATTCATAGAACGGTTGAATGGACTCCAGACAGCTTACGGCCTACAAGACACCCACGTTTTACAAGCTCTACCAGAAACATTAAACGGGAAAGCATTACTATGGTACAGAAACAATAATAAATATTGGAACGAATTAAAAGACTTCGAACAAGATTTCCGCAATTTCTTCGTTTCCTCCGTTCTCACACAATCTCTGGAAGCTCAAATCCGGAACCGACTCCAATGAAACAACGAAGGTGTAAAAGACTACATCATTGATATTCAAACAATGATCAGAAGACATGGTGAATTCAATCACCAAGAAGAACTAAACAGGATATACACCAATATGAACCCGAAATACAAATTGTATATAAAGAGGCAAGACGTATCGTCAACACAGGACATCATCAGACTAGCGGAAGAATATGATATGGTCCAAAAAGAAATATATAACACAAACAATACAAGGTGTGACTGGACACAGGCAAATAGTCGTAATAACAAAATACAGAATTTCGACAGACAGACTTGTTGTTGGAGATGCGGCCGCAGAGGCCACAATAGAAGAAACTGCAGAGCTATCGCTGTACTCTTCTGCAGCCATTGCGGAACCCGAGGAACAACTTCCAATAACTGCCAATGTAGAAGCCGACCGGAAAACTCCAACAGGACTGGACAAGAAGGAGGCAACCCAGTCAGCATTTAGAGTCCTCCCTAACAACCTCCAGCTACGCACACTATACAGATCAACGACCCCACACAACGATAACGTTCAGCAACGGTAAAAAGTTAAGAGCACTAATAGACACAGGAGCCCAAAATTCGTTTATAGGACAAAAAGGTAAAAAAGTATTGGAACAATGTGGAACAAACAGCGACAGAAAAGCTTTAAAGATCACGCTGGCAGATGGAAAAACCAGCAACATAGAAATCTGTTTTACAGCAAAATGTTCCATAGACAACGTTTGGAGAAAAGCCAAGCTACATTTTTTACCAAACCTAGCTTCAGAAGTAGTACTGGGGAAAACGTTCGAGGAACATATGGAAAACTTAAAAGAAGTACTTCACAGACTACAGCAGGCCAAACTACGAATTAATATAGACAAATGTAAATTCTGCAAAGAAGAGATAAATTATTTAGGCCATGTAGTAAACAAAACGGGAATAAAAGTGGACGACAACAAGACAAAAGCTATAGTCGAATATCCCGCGCCAAAAACCGTTAAACAACTACGCCGATTTTTGGGCATCATCTCATGGTATAGGAGATTTATAAAAGATTTTTCACGAACTGCAGCCCCTTTAACAAAGCTACTAAAGAAAAAACAACATTGGACTTGGGACAGAGACCAAGAGGAAGCATTTAACAAAATAAAATTACTACTGACACAAGCTCCAATACTGATCTGCCCGGACTTCCAGAAAAGATTCTTTTACAATCTGACGCTTCAAACCACGGTTTAGGAGTAGCTTTAGTACAAACAAACGACGAAGGACAGGAACAAGTCATCGCTTACGCAAGTCGAACCCTAACAAATGCCGAAAAAAATTACAGCGTTACAGAAAAAGAACTACTAGCGATCATCTTCGGTATAGAAAAGATGAAACACTACATCGAAGGATACCCATCTTCAATTATCACAGATCATCAAAGTCTACGATACTTACAAACAATGGAAAACCCTACAGGTAGAATAGCTAGATGGGCAATGCTGCTGCAACAATTTGACTTCGATGTCATTTACAGAAAGGGCTCCCAGAACGTCCTGGCCGACGCGCTCTCTAGAGAACCAGTAGATCTGGTTTGCATAATAAACGTAGAAGATGTAGAACCCGACGAATGGTACAATAAAGCTTTAAATAAAATCCAGACAAATCCGCAACTATTTCCAGACTACTCTATCAAAGATGGACTTCTCTATCGACACTTCTGGGACAAATACGATTTAAAAGAGACAGAGGTATCCAACCCCTGGAAACTATGCATCCCAAACCACAAGAGACAACAACTCCTGGCAGCAAAACCACGAGCAACCGACCGCAGGACATCTAGGAATAGCCAAAACAATAACCCGCCTAGCTAGAAAATACTACTGGCCAGGTATGTTTAAAGACGCCGCAAAGTTCGTCAGGAACTGCAACAACTGTCAGCAATTTAAGCCGCAACAAAGCTTAACTCCAGGCCGCATGCAATCTACACAAATTCCGCCACATCCATGGCACACCGTTTCAACCGACATCATAGGACCCCTTCCAACATCCAGCAAAGGAAACAAATATATAATGACATTCCAGGACACCTTTTCAAAATGGGTCGAAGGAATAAAAATTTAAAAAAATTTTGTTCCAAAATTTTTCCCAGGAAGAGGGGGTGTAACGATGAGTCCAAGCCATCACCGTTAAACCAGCGTGCGCGCGAACCAACCCATGAAGTAGGAGTGTATCGACAGTAGAAAGGGCAAAGCTCCGCTATATAAACGGCAACATTTCCTCATAGAGAGAGAATCGACAGGTGTTGACTGAAGATTCTCTTCTTCCCTACCCCGGCTTGTGGACGTGTTGAGTTCACAAGTTGTTTCCGTCCCATACCGTCTTTACCCGAAAAGCGTGTTGAGCTTTTCACTACCCGTACTCTGAAACAGTCGTGTTGAGACTGTCGAGGAGTGTCCTATTAACCCGAATCACTTAAGGGACGTGTTGAGTTCCTTTCCTTTCTTTGTACCTATCGTCCGCTGTTATTAAATCGATACAACGTTACCGTAAAATTTCAAATACACATTCGCTTGCCGATAAGACTGGTTCCATATGACAAGGTCAAACTTAATTTGAATAAATAGGCCAGGTACTGAGAAGACTAAACCAAATTGTAAATATGTACATAAGATTTTTGTCAATTTAATTTAAGGAAGACAATAAAGTTTTATTTTTATTTTGAACTCTGTCTCTGAATTTCTAAAAGCTACCCGGATAGTGACTCCCACGAGAGGACGTCACACAGGTCACATAATGAATTTTGAAAACTACAAAACCAAAGCCCCCATCCGCTTCTATCGAATCCATAAAAATTGAAAAAATTGCCAAATTGTCTCAATAAAAGAGATGTCGTAGAACAGAGAACCAGTTGTCGTAACCTTCATTAAAACACAGCGAATTAGATGGGCCGGACATATAATACGAATGCCTGATAAATTGAATGCTAAAAAGATAACGGAAGGACCACCTATAGGAAGAAGAAGCAGAGGCCGACCACGAATTAGGTGGTTAGATGGAGTTGAAATCGACTTAGGGATACTAGAGATCAGAAGAGAAACCGAACAGAATGGCGACTAATCTTAGAGCAGTCTAGGATCCACAGAGGGTTGTCGAGCCAAAGATGATGATGATCTTAATCTTTCTATAAGCCATTAGGTTCTATTAATTAAGAACATTTGCCAGTTTGTCGCACAAACTTCCTTCTTCGTCAGGTGTATGTTTCCTAGAATTATTACCAAAAATACAATTTTCTATTTCTAACTTTGCTGCGTTTTACTAATAAAGACCAATAAGTACGAAGTATGCATTTTCGAAAATAAATATATATATATATATATATATATATATATATATATATATATATATATATATATATATATATATATATATATAGATACATATACAGGGTGAGTCATGCGGAACTTTACATACTTCTACCATATGTAGAGTCCCTCAGGGAGCATATCATGTGGCCACTAAAAAATGTCAACTGCTCTTCTTTATTAATTAACAGGGTGATTTGTGTAATTGACCATTTATTTCATTTTACTGTAGTGTTTATACGGCTCATTTGATTTTTTTAATTTTTGCATTATACAGTACACTACTATCAAGCATTCGACTGGTATTAGCTAAACTAAAAAATTCCAGGACTGGCTTTGGAAAAATTAATTTAGGAATTCGTATTAAATATTACACCCTGTATATATATTTTTTCAAAATGCAATAAGTGATTTTCAAACTACATAAATAGCCAATGAAAACGACATATATGCGACAATGTTGTCGCACTTTTATTAAATTTTTAGTGAACGATCAAATCTTACCAAAAATAGAACAACCATAATGAAGTATCAAATTATAAGGTAATTAATTTAAATAAATGTTATAAATTTCAAACATTTTAATTGAAATGATAAACTGAACACAACAAAAAACAGTAACTACTAACAATAACGAAGAACAATTTTAAAAAAAACTAAAAATATGTACATAGTTATGATAAACCCATAAATTAGAACTGGAAAAGATACAATAATGGTAACAAAATAAAAATAATTCAAAATAGATTTTCGAAATGGAACCCTTCAGCCTGTATACATTTTTGTTGCCGAATTGTTAATTGACGTATTGAATTACGGATACTCTGGGGATCGTTTCTAATAGTATTACAACAATGTATAATTCTATCAATTAATTGTTGTCGGTTATTAATATTCACTGCGTAAACTAGTTGCTTCAATCGTCCCCAAATATGGTAATCAACGGGATTGAAATCAGGGGATCTTGAAGGCCACGAAATAGGACCTGCACGTTCTATCCACCTGTTGCCATAAACATTATTGAGATGTTGTCTCACTGCCAGTTAAAAGTGTGGGGGTGCCCCATCATGCTGAAAATACATCCCTCGGATAGCAACGTTCGCGTTGGCAAGCAAATTCGGCAAAATATTTTGTAGAAAGTTCAAATAGACCTGCCCTGTTAAAGGACCATCAAAAAAGTGAGGACCTACTAATTGGTTAGTTATGACACCAATCCACACGTTAACCGAAAACCTTAACTGAGAACGACGTTCTCGAATAGCATGGGGATTTTCTTGTGCCCACACATGTGAATTTCGTGAATTATTTATCCCGTCTCTGGTAAATTGGGCTTCAACTGTAAATAGTGTCCTGTATAGCGTTGGTCGATTATTGTTAATCCATCTACAAAATTCCAACCTATCGATCTCATCTCCAGCATGTAGTCGCTGAACCATTTGAATGTGATATGGGTATAAATTATTTTTTTGTAAGACTCTACTTACTTTTGATTGAGTAACATTGAGTTCTCGACTTACTTGTCTAGTGCTTATTGTAGGGTTCATAGTAACGGCGTCCATAATGTCATCGTCCTGCGCTTCATCTACATGTCGCTCTGTTGTTCCACTAGGAAAAGTGCCATTTTCTAGCAAATAATTAAAAACTGACCCAAATGTTGGATGACTGGGAGTTCGACGATTAGGAAATCTCCTGCGATATTCTCTACCAACAGCCCTACCATTCCCATTACAGAATCCATAAACAAATATTATGTCTGCATATTCTGTGGTCGAAAACTGATGTGGCATTTTGAACGAAAGTAACAAAAGCTCTACCAAAACTAACACAATGTACTTAACGTAGATATGACAGAAGAAATATGTATTCTTGTACACATAAATAACAATTGATAATGACAATAATGACAATGGGTATAAAATATCAAGAAACGTCAAACGGTCAACGCCAACCTTCATTTTAAACTTTTTTAGATTTATTTTTATTTAGTACAGTTAATGCAATGTATTATTATTTGACATAAAATTTTAATCATTTACAATCAACAAAATCTAACACATACAAGAGGTTTAACTTTTTAATCAATTTAATTTATTATTTATCGAAAATAAT
Source organism: Diabrotica undecimpunctata (assembly GCF_040954645.1). Lineage (NCBI taxonomy): Eukaryota > Metazoa > Arthropoda > Insecta > Coleoptera > Chrysomelidae > Diabrotica > Diabrotica undecimpunctata. The sequence continues at coordinate 77,632,449 of NC_092805.1, forward strand.
GCCCCAATACGATCTATGAGTAAAAATTTAAAATTGAAAAACAATTGATTCTATCGTAGAGATAATACAAAGTGACAGTAAAGATGTTAATTTTCTACGTATTAGATTATGTTGTAGGAACTTATTTTAATTAAAATGGTTGAAATTTATAACATTTGTTTAAATTAATACCTTATAATTTGATACTTCATTATGGTTGTCCTATTTTTGGTAAGATTTGATCGTTCACTAAAAATTTAATAAAAGTGCGACAACATTGTCGCATATGTCGTTTTCATTGGCTATTTATGTAGTTTGAAAATCACTTATTGCATTTTAAAAAAAAATTATACAGAGTGTAATATTTAATACGAATCCCTAAATTAATTTTTCCAAAGCCAGTCCTGGAATTTTTTAGTTTAGCTAATACCAGTCGAATGCTTGATAGTGTGTACTGTATCATGCAAAAATTAAAAAAATCAAATGAGCCGTATAAATACTACAGTAAAATGAAATAAATAGTCAATTACACAAATCACCCTGTTAATTAATAAAGAAGAGGAGTTGAGATTTTTTAGTGGCCACATGATATGCTCCCTGAGGGACTCTACATATGTTAGAAGTATGTAAAGTTCCTCATGACTCACCCTGTATATATATATATATATATACATATATATATATATATATATATATACATATATATATATATATATACATATATATATATATATATATATATATATATATATATATATATATATATATATATATATATATATATATATATATATATAAATACGTTCAAATTATCGGGTAAAGTGGTCTGTAATAAAAATCTTTCTTTTTTCTTAATTACTCAATATTTCGCCATTTATTTAACAGCTTCTTCAGGAGTAAACTAAAACAATTTGAACATTACATTTTGAATTTTGAACATTAAATTAATCATTACTCACTAATCCACTATCAAATACCAAACTAATAAACAAAGTTGCAACTAACGTAAGGTTTCCGTTTTGACGATAAATCAAAACTAAACACACTTTAACTTAAAAGAACTCACAAAAACTCAAACTAAATGTTCTACATGGTCTCCTCCGATTTCTATGCCTTTTCTAATTCTTTTTATAAAGGATTTTCTGACGTTAAAAAAATATTATTCTGTCCCCTTATAAAATTAGCTGCATTTTGAATGTATCTCCAAAGTTCGTCTCGTGTATTAATTTCATTGGCATAAACTAAGGACTTCATATGTCCCCAAAAATAAAAATCTAGCGGGTTGTACTCAGGACTTCTTAGTGGCCATTGAAAATCACTGCCTCTGCCAATCCATCGTTAAGTAAATACGTCATTAAGATGATTTCTAACAGCTAATGAAAAATGAGGTGGCGATCCATCCTGCATAAACCACATTTTTCTTCTTACATCCAGCGGCAGATCATCTAAAATATCACTAAGAGTATTTTCCAAAAAGAATAAATAAGAATCTCCATTTAAATTCGGAGGAAGAAAATAAGGCCCTAGTAGTTGGTCGCCTATAATGCCACACCAAATATTCAATTTAAACTCATGCTGAAAATGTCTAGCTTTAATAGCATGCGGGTTTTCTTCTTCCCAGTAATGACTATTTCGCCAATTAAAAACCCCCCGTCTGGTAAAAGTTGCTTCGTCGGTGAACATAATATTCTTAATAAAGTGTCTGTCATTGCGATGTTTATTCAGAATACGTTGGCAAAACTGTAACCGTCGTGGAAGATCTGTTGGAAGTAAATTTTGAACAGGAGTGAAGTGATAAGGATGGAGGTTCTCTTTTTTTAGAATTCTAACAATAGACGACTGACTTACTCCTGTTGCTGCTGATAGATGTCGTGAACTTATTTCAGGATTTTCATCTACACGAACCAAAAGGTCATCTTCTTGATTAGGTGTGATTTGTTTCGGTCGACCACCCCGATTTTTAGTATGAAATGACCCAGTTTCACCTAAACTACGATATAATCTTGCAAAAGTTTTGTGATTTGGTTGCAATCTGTTTGCGTATAACATTCCATACCTTCTGGCTGCCGAGCGACCGCAAAAATCTTCTTGTGCGTATACGCAAGTCATATCTTGCATTTCTTTATTAGTAAAATGATTGTGACGAGGCATTTCAATCAAAAAAAGTAATGATTACTTTTAAAAAATGCAACATTACACTACACTGTCACATCAAAAATAATTTACTCTGAACAAATGACATTTACCAATAACAATTATCTGACAGTTCAAAGCATACTTTTCATAAATGAAATAATATTTGAAATCCTTTTTTAAGACTCTAAGCAGTTCGACTGCGTTTTTATCGAAAACGGTTGAAATTATCATGTTTAAACAAGAGTACCAATTTTACGTAAAAATGATGTTTACGTCATATTTTCTAATAAAAATTACTAAAAAGTTTCATCAGAAAAAGTTTAGACTCAATTTGATCATTAGGAATAATCCACGTGGCGCCCTCTATGACAAAACGTAAAATTGTAAATAAAATACCATTTCTTGTCTAAGATTATGCCTCTGTGCCAATTTTGATAGCAATTTATAAATATACAGGAAAACTATTAGCAAAAAACGACCCTGTATCTTTTTTCTCAGCAACATTTTATTAAGGCATATTTGGCCCAATAGCCATATTTTGATCCAAATAACCTGTCCTTAGTCTATGTCCCAATAGTTATGACTCACCCTGTATACAGTTGCTCGAAGCCGTTTTTGTGTGCGGTATAATTGGACGCGTGAGTAATGCACCAGCCGCGATGTTAGTGCACGCATGTGTAAAGAAATTTGAAGAAGAAAAGAGAAGAAGTTGTTACAATTGTGAAACATCTAGGCAAAGTAAAAACTTTTTAAACTGCTGTCAATATTGCAAGAGTACGACGTGCTGTGAATGGTAATCCTCGGCGTTCACTTCTCAAATATGCACAAGCGCTGGTATTCAGCGTATTTTAAAGAAAGATTAAAGTTTTCACCCTTACAAAATTCAGTTAAGCCAATACTTGAAAGAAACGGATCACTTACTAAGGAAACCTTTTCTGAGGAGATGATGACTTTTTGGGATGACGGTGGCTTAAAAGGGATTATTTTCAGTGACGAGGCTCACTTTCACCTTAATGGATATGTCAATAAGCACAATGCTCGCTACTGGTGTCCTGACGGTTAGGTGTGGCATGTCTGCATCGAGGATCATCGGACCCTACTTTTTTGAATATGCTAGAGGACGCACGCTAACTGTCAACAGTGCACGATACACTGCCATGCTGCGGAATTGGCTACGTCCAGAATTGAATAATTTTGCAGGGTATAATCCAGGCAATACATGATTCCAGCAAGATCACACAGAGCGAGCACTTCAATAAACGCCCTAACAGAAATGTTTCCAGGCACATTGGTTTCACAAAATGGTGATATTCGTTTTCTCCCAAGATTTCCTGACCTTACCCCTTAAATTTTTTTCTGTGGGGGTATTTAAAGAACATCGTCTACGCTAATCGACCAGCCATAATCGAAGGGCTGAAGCAAAATATTCGCAACGCTATTAACAACATTCCAGTGAATATGTGTGAGCGCGTCTTTCTCAATTTGCGATCCAGATTGCAAGAGTGCTACGAGCGAGATGGTCAACATCTAACCGTCGTCTTATTTAAGAAATAAAATCCGCATGTTCTGTGTGTTTATTTTCGTAATAAATGTTTTTGTAACAGGTTCTAAAACAGAGTTTTATTAATTTGAAAACTAAAATCTACTCTGAGACACTCTGTATATATATATATATATATATATATATATATATATATATATATATATATATATATATATATATATATATCATCATCATCATCATCATCATCATGTGCAGCTTTATCAACCGTTTCCAATTACGGTGCAGCCTCCCTAATTTCAATGTTATTCTAATATATATATATATATATATATATATATATATATAAATATATATATATACTTATATATGTATATATATATATATATATATATATATATATATATATATATATATATATATGTAATATATCGCTTTCTGTTTATATATAACATTGTCAAAACATTCTTCTACGTTGTGCGTATAAAATCCATCGTTTCCCCTCATTTAAGAATTACTCAAAGTAAAATACTTTTCGACATCTAAAATAATAATTTTTTTATTGGCAGACCCGCCTCAGTTGATAACAGCATCTTGGTATACGAAAGAATTGCGTTTGAGAGTATTTAGGTTAATTACATCGCTTTCAACATTTAAGACCATTCCTCCACAATTCCAACGATATCGTTTTCTTAAAAGATCTGTATTGACGTGCCAGTCTTCTCGTTGAGATTTTAACCTGGTTTTGTCTTCTTCTCTCCAAACTCTCTGAAATCTGCACAATAAATGCACGTGGTCTTCCATTTTTTAGGAGATTCAGACATAATATTCCCTACTCGCACTCTGGTATTGTTTAAGGATTGTGTCCAATATTTGAATACACGCCCAACCAAGTTGTAGATACGTTTTCTTGTCTCTAATTTATACGACATCTTATGTAAAAATATGCTAGATATTATTATTCTGTTCAAATAGGCCACATAATTCAAATCATAAACACGAAGTACCTATTCATAATATTAAGTATTATCTGAATCAAGTTTGAACTTAGTTTAACATAGTTGAAATAATTATAAAGTTCTTCCGCTTATTAAATTATTCGTAATTATTTGACATACAAATGTGCTGTTTATTGCTTAACAGTTATTTATGTATTTTTTTGTTACAGGGTTCGTCGTAGCTATATCACTAGGATGTGTATTCTTTGGAATAATAATAGCTGTTTTCTTCAATAGCTGGGTTAATTTAATAATAAATTCAGTAAGTACATTACATGTCTGTAGTTTTAAATGGTTTTAAACGTCTAAATAAAATGGAGTTGTAGATCACTACTTTAGTCAATAAACTAAAGTAGGTACAGTCAAATAAACTGTAATTTTCCCAAACTTATTTCAACAGCATGTTGCTATCTGTTAGATGTATACCTAACAATAGAACATATTACTAAACTGACTATTAAAACATATTGTTAGCATTAGTAGATTTTTATAATGAGTAACTGTAAATAAATTTAATAACATCGCTAAACTAACAGAATAAATAATAAAAAGGCAACTTTATTTAAACCATATAGGAGTACTATTAGAAAAACAACTTAAACTTATATTGTACGTTTATAGAACTAAAAGGGGCCATTTGACTCCATTAAACTTTCCATACGACGACCTAAAATAGCTTTTGTTATACTCTACATCTTTAGATTCTACAAACAAAAGATCGAGATTTCGACGAAAGCCCATTTTCCATGTAAGAGCTACGTTCGTTATCAAGTGAGGTTCTAAAATAATTTGTCGCAGATATTTATGGCGTTAGTGAAAAATGATCCTACTTCTACATAAAATTGGTTTTAGAGTTTGTTCTGCGTTTTCACAAAACCTATATGTTGCTCTGTTCACTGTTCCGTACTTACAGAGATAATATCTGAATAGACAGTGTTTGGTATAATCGTCACTCAAGTTCAGATTTTTTAAGCTGTAAGAATATTTTTAGGTAGCGAGCAAAACGTTAAATTAACCTCATTACATGCCATTGACCTGAAATATTTTCCCAATAATCTACATTAAGATTCTTTTGCCATTTTCAGACATGTTAAAAAGTCCATTAAAGTTGCTAGTAATATTAGTTAAAATATGTAGAGTAGTGGTATTTTGTAGACTATTTCTTATGTTAGTAAAAGTTCAAAGTCATGTTTTGCAGACATAGAATCTATGAGCATCTTCATGCGATTTTAGATACTACGCCCATGGTTACCTAAACGCACTTTCTAGAGCAATCCTTCTTGTATTTTTAATTATTTTTATATACTGTTGTCAATGTTCTCTATTTATCAGTGTTTGTTTTAATCTTTCATTTAAACCATTTGAGAATGGTATATCTACTGCTGTGAAAATCAGTATGGTATGTTCCACTTTTTTAGATATTGAGATATTGAACCAATGTTGCTTTCAAAATTGCAAACTTTTTTCATGGTTAGAGTTTCTAAATAATAGCTTTTTTTTAAATTCTACATGGTTCTTTATTATGAATATATGAATATTTATTATGAATATAAGATGATCCTACATGATTCTTTATTATGAATTCTACATGATTCTTTATTATAATTTATGTTTTAATAATTCTGTAATCTGTTTTTCTATCTTAATTCTATTTTTCATTGAACATGTGTATGATATTTTATAGCATTGCTTTGCCTAAATCTAATTTATCTTTAGCAAAAATTTGTGTATATTCTTTAAGTAGGGCATCTATTATTCCTTCTTGATCTGATTCTAAGTGCCCTGTGTCAACAAAAAATAATTATCACTGTCTATTCCTTCACTGTAATTTACTTTATATGCTTTAGATGATTTGTCTGTTTCTTCTTCTTTTATGGTAATTACTTTCTTATCAACTGTTATTTTTTTATCTTTAAATTTTCATCATGGGTTATTACAATGTTTTTTATTGTATCTAATTCCAATATGAGATCATAACTAAATTCTTTACTTTCTAATATAAATGCATTTATAGCATTTTATCTAATATCTTCGCTTTTACTGTTAATAATCCATTCGTTTTTCCCTTACAATTAATCAATGTTAGTGTACTGCTTTGTTGATATTTTTCTTGGTTTTTTAATTGTATTACTTTAAGTTTATGTATGTTTGAGCCAGGTTATTTGGTCAAAAATTCCTTCAACCTCCAATATGTCCAGCGATACATATAATTTGATTGGTGGTTGGAAATTTAGATTTATTGTTCTGTGTTTATTTCTATTTATAAAATTAAATTCGTAGATATAGGTATTTTAATTTTTTGCTGATTTGAATCAGCATAGATATTCTGCATGATATCGGTTTTTCTTATCTATTTCTTCACAAATATTATATTCACATCTTACTCACACATTCACAAAGCTTACATTTATACATAAACAATGATACTAAGAAACAAACTGTTTATAAGCATCGTTACAAAATATAGCCTTTTTATTATTATTACTTAATTTTTCTTTGAATATGAAATTTTATTTCGCTATTTAACATTGTTTATTTTTGTTGGTCATTTTTCAATATTTTTTTTTTATTTATTTTAGCAAATTCAGTTAGTAAATGGTACACAAACGTTCGGTTGGTGGGCCAAACCTCCAGTAGAGCCTAAGATAAGGCTTTATATCTACAACGTTACCAATGCTGATGAATTTCTTAACAACGGATCAAAACCTATCGTCAACGAATTGGGTCCATATGTATACAAGTAAGTACAGTTACGTTATAATAAATATTATGGTAAAAATCGTAAATTATTGAAACAATTAATTTTCTTTTAAAAATTTTATTAAAAATCCTTTATAAAAGGTATATAATTTAAAAACCCAATCGGGCTATATCACAAAACGTTTTCGGAATTCATGTTCCATCATCAGTGCACTAGGTATACATCTATTGAGCCACTGAATATGTGGGTAAAATCCTGTTAAAAATTGTTGGTTTAAATTTAGTTTACATTGTATGGTATTAAATATTATGATGTTAAAGTTACCAGTGGATTTGGTAAGATGGCGACGTATGACTCCACGTGAAGTTGCTGGTCCTGAGACGATGTCCTACGAGGACCCAAAGAAAGCAACAAGAAAGTTGCTTTCATCAGGTTGTATGTCTATTATAGTCTTGTTGTCTTGTGTAGTTGTTGTATGTCTATTATAATTTTTATTTATGATAAGTTATATACATAGAGAGAAAAGAACAGCAGGAAATGTTAAAACAAATAAGTAGCAAAATTATTATTTTGTAAAGTCTTTTATTTATTTATAATTATTTATATTTTGTTCGATTTTATTTATGAATTCTTTACTAATTTATTATATTGTTCTTATTTTAATTTATTAAAAAGCACGATAATTTATATCAATTTATTTAACTAATAATACACAATTTATATAGACGAACGTAACAATTAAAATCGCGACCACGAATCTTCTTCAAAATTAACTGACCCTCTTCATAACAAAATTCCTCTATAAATATAAAATCCCGCTATTCGAGAACAACGGCGAAGCAACGATCTCCCATCGAAGTAACCAGAAGCTCAGACCGGTCTTATTCGGCCTACCTGGAAACCTCAAGTCGAATGATTCATCATAATTTGGGTCTAGATCCTTCGCCGAAATTTCTACAACAAAAACAGAATTAGTCATAATATATTTACAGTTTTTTTAGGCCATGATATTTATCGTAACATTGCCCCCCTCTTAAAAGATGGTTCTTCCTGGAACCTTGTCGGGACTGGAACCGGAACTGTATGCTGGTATCGGCAACTGGACCCTCTTTTACAACTTCCAGTTGTATAAAAATGACAAGGGACGGTTTTCTCTCCGCGCCAGTAACTATGCGGATTGCAACAGACTAACACCTGGACTTCGGTGTCTTTAAAGATCTCCTCCACCATATTTCGGATAACCCTCCAATCTAATTGGCGGCACTCCAATTTTGGCATGGCTAACTTTTGCACGTCGGACTCTAGTACGTGCTCTCTCAATTGAAGTAAGGCTTCCCATACATCTCGGTAGGTAGGTTAGCCACGGGCAGTGTCTTTTGTTACCAGGTAGAAAAGGTAACGTGATGCATCTTGGAGTTTCAGGGTTTTACCGGGAGCTGGCACTTGGCATTGAAGTTCTGCAACTCGACCAAACTTCCTTCGAAAAACGGATGCCAACCCTGGTTCGTCTTTGATACTGGCCGGGATGGTAAGGGCCAGCGAGTAGTCATCGGGGAGCGCGAGTAGATCTTGCTTTTCTTCAGTGGTAACACCATGTCTTGCTTTACCGGTACCTCCATAGGCACCCGTGAATTCCTCAAACGTGAGGTCAGACACATCTTGGACTTGGTTTACTTCCACTTCTTCATCTACGTCGTGGTCACCTTCGAAAGACGCCAGCCGGTTATGGTGTACTATCATCGGCTTCCCCCTCGGAATCTTGCTTATTCGGTAGATGACATCGTTGATCTTTTCCATAATTAAGTATGGGCCTTCCCAAAACTGCTGCAATTTGGGAGAACCTTTTCGCTTCTTGAGATTATAGAGCCAGACTTTGTCGTTCTTCTTAAAGCAACCCTTTTCGGCTTGTGTATCGTACCGTTTCTTCATTCGGTCGCTAGCGATCTGAAGGTGGGAACGGACCAACTCATGTACATCGTCCATTCTTCTTAGTAATTCGATCACATAATCTTCACCTGCTACATCTTCTCCAGGTTGACACCCAAACTCTATATCACACGGTAATCGCATTTCGCGTCCGAATAGGACTCTGGCTTGTGTCTGGCCTGTTGATTCGTTAACAGCAGATCTGTAGGCCATTGTGAAGAACGGAAGGTATTGGTCCCAGTCTCGCTGATGATCGGACACCATCTTTGTCAAATACTTGCCAACTGTCCTATTCATTCGTTCTACCATACCATCCGATTGCGGATGATATGCTGTAGTTCTTGTTTTCTTCATGCCTAATCTATCACATATTCCTTGGAATAGATCACTTTCGAAGTTCCTGCCTTGGTCACTATGGATCTTCAAAGGCACTCCAAATCGGCTGATATATTCTTGGATCAACTTATCTGCAACGGTGGCGGCCTTCTGGTCTGGAAGTGCGTAAATCTCGACCCACTTAGTAAAGTAATCCATTACTACCAACATGTACTTGCCTCCATTTTCACTTTCTGGAAATGGCCCAGCGGTGTCCAAAGCTATTCTTTTAAATGGGCTTCCAACATTATATTGTCTCATAGGAGCTCTATTTTTTCGGTAAGGCCCGTTACTCGTAGCACAAATAGTACATTTCTTACACCAGTCTTTTACGTCGTCGGAACTGTTCATCCAATAAAACCGTTCCCGAATTCGCTGAAGGGTTTTCTTTACACCAAAATGCCCTCCTGATGGACTGTCGTGTAACTGACGAAGTACTTCGGCTATTCTGCTCTTTGGGATCACCAACTGTCTTCTCTTCTCTGAACCGTCATTATTTTCCAGGACTCGTTTGACCAAGCCATCTTCCATAATAAATGAGTCCCACTGGGCCCAATACGTCTTAACTACTGAGCATAGGTTTGATATTTCTTGCCAAGGTGGTCGACGGTTTTCCTCTTTCCATTTTCGGATTTTCTGTATAACTGGATCTCTCTCTTGTTCTTCCCTTATCTTAGTAGGCGTCCAGTCGTCGTTGACCATCGTCGTTCTTAGCACTGCTGCTTCCTTGGATTCCGTTTTGTTGCAGTGGGAACACTCTGCTGGACATGGCCTTCTGGAAAGCGAATCAGCGTTTCTGTGGCTAACTCCGGCCCGGTTCTCAATCTTAAAATCGTACTCTTGGAGTCGTTCGATCCATCTGGCTATCTGACCCTCTGGATTCTTAAACTGCATCAACCACTTAAGGGCGGCATGGTCGGTTCGGATTAAAAACTTCCTCCATAGAGGTATTGATAGAAGTGCTCTACTGATTTCACTACTGCCAGAAGTTCTCTTCTCGTGACGCAATAATTACGCTCAGGTTTTGAAAGAACTTTACTAAAATATCCGAGGACTCGTTCTTGTCCTCCTTGAATCTGAGACAGCACTCCTCCAATTCCCACATTACTTGCATCTGTATCTAAGATGAACTCTCCTTCTGGCAGTGGATACCCTAAAATTGGTGCTGTTATTAAATGCTTTTTCAAGGTCTCAAAGGCATTTTATCTCTTGCTTCCTCCGTTAGTCGCGTTAATGGATTAGCGATATCTGCAAACTTCTTAATAAACCTTCGGTAGTAAGTACATAGTCCAAGAAAACTTCTCACTTGGTGTTTGTCAGTTGGTTTTGGCCATTCCTTAATGGAATCGATTTTTTCCTTATCCACGGCCACTCCTTCTTTACTGACTATATGACCCAGATAATTGACTTTACCTTGAAATAGCTGGCACTTCTTGGGGTTTAACATCAATTGGGCAGCTTTAAGTCGATTAAAAACGTTTTCTAAATTCCTCAAATGATCTTCGAATGTCTCCCCCAAGACGATTATGTCATCTAAATAAACCAGGCATGTTTTCCAAGATAACCCTCTCAACAAATTTTCCATAAGCCTCTCAAATGTCGCAGGAGCATTACAGAGTCCAAATGGCATAACGTTGAATTGCCACAATCCAGATCCTGTGGTGAAGGCTGTCTTTTCTTTATCTACTGGGTCCATTTCTACCTGCCAGTATCCAGACTTCAAATCCAAAGTAGAAAATAATTTACTTCCAGCCAATGTGTCCAATCTGTCATCGATCCGAGGCAGAGGATAACTATCTTTCTTGGTAACGTTGTTCAGCAAACGGTAATCCACACAGATCCTCGTCGTTCCGTCTTTCTTCTTAACCAGGACCACCGGAGAGACCCATGGGCTCGTAGAAGGTTCTATCACCCCGTCTTTCTTCATTTCCTAAACAATCGTTTCAGCTTCCTCTCTTTTCGCCTGTGGTAATCGTCGAGCTGTTTGACGAATTGGCTTAGCAGTAACAGTATTAATTTTATGCTTAACAACGGTAGTTCTTCCCGTCTTTCCTCCTTTCGGTACGAAAATATCACGATACTGCCGAAGAAATTCCCTTAATTTCTTTTTCTCCATCTGATTCAGAGACTGTCCTGAAACTGCAACCATTTGGTCGAATTTGTCGTTGGAATTATCAGTTGTCGCCTGATGGATTATGGATGTCACAGGTACACAAGTTCCTACTTTTGTCTCTTTCTTTATGGTCACTGGGTAGTCGTTGACATTGATAAGTCTCACAGGAATTTCTTTAGCCGAAGTCACCAATTCCTTTCCAATTATGATTCCACGGCCAACCTCATCGTCGTGGTTCCAAGGCTCCATCATAACAGGTGTCCCTTCGTCTACAATTCCCTGTAGTCGCGCTACTATGATCGTTTCGCTTCTCGCAGGCACGACTGTATCTTCTTTAATGGCTGCTTGCACAGTGCTGTTATTATGTGGATGAAGAAATACCTCCTCGTTGCCAACTTTGATTACCTTATTCTTAAAATCCAATTAGAATCCATGCATATTTATTACGTCCATTCCTAATATAACATCCTCTTCGGTGTCAGCAACTATAACAGTATGGACGAACTTTTCTGCTCCAATTCCCAATTGTACCTGGATTTCTCCATGAATGTTGGCATTTTCACCTGTAGCGGTCCGAAGTCGCAACCTCGTTGGTAACAGTTTCTTACGGCTGTTTATAACTGTTGGGCGTATAATGGTTCTGGTCGCTCCGGTATCCACCAACAACGTATGTCTTTTACCATTTATTTCTCCATCTACATATACACTATCTTCACGACATTCCAAAGAAGCTATTAGTATGAGAGGGTCTTTGGAAAAGTTCCGGGTCAAAGCTGCCCCCCTAAGGCTGACCCGTTCTAGTTTTCCTGGTGGTGAGTTTCTTGATTTGCGTCGTACCTAGGGTGCTTACAGGAGTTTCGTACGTGTCCTATTTCGCCACAATTCCAGCATCTGATGGTCTTCATTTTCTTGTATGTCATACTCTTTATCTTCAATCAAGTTTATCTTCATCTCCTTCCTCTTTTACAGTCCTAACTTTACTGTACCCTCCAGAGACCTGCGTAGCTGACTCGTATTCGAGGGCGGCGGATAAGACATCAACCAGCGTCTTGTGACGAGCTAATCGTAGTGTTTTCTGCATTTCATGATCACGAAGACCATCAATAAACGTTTGAACGGCCAATTTTTCCATCATGTCTTCGGGAGCTCTTGGATAAGCATATCGTACTAATCTGGCAATATCTACCTCATATTCTTGAAGAGCCTCATCTTTCTTCTGTCTACGATTTTTAAGCTGCGACTGATATACATGCTCCAAATGTTCGTGGCCATATCGCCTATTTAACCTCTTCTTAAGTTGTTCGAAATCATCCATCTCTTCTACGGCTATGGTCTGAAGCACATCTAAGGCATCTCCTCGAAGAGCGATAGTCAGGTTTACAGCCTTTTCTTTTTCAGACCATCCATTCGCTCTTGCAGCTGATTCGAACTGTTTCATGTAGTTATTCCATGACGATTTTCCGTCGAAAGTTGGGACTTTCACATGGACAGAACCTCCACTTCCTTCAAATTTCGGCCGTATTTCCAACTTACATTTCGTCTCGTCTTCTTTTGTCTCTACTGTAATTGGATTGTTTCCTCTCTCTGCCGTCCCTGTTTCCTCCAGCTTCTTTTCCATCTCTTTCCATATCTTTTCTTCGAAGGCCAACATATCGGCAGCAACTTGGTTTTTTAACGAAGACACTCTATCGTCAAGAGCAGACATCTCAGAAGTGACTTTAGAGATGTTAGCAGAAACTTTACTTTCCAGAGAAGAAATCTCGTTAGAAACTTTGTTTTCTAATGCGATGTCGCCGGAAACTTCCCAAATATCGCCATAAACTTTGTTCTCTAATGATGCGATGTCACCAGAAACTTTGTTCTCATAATGATGCGATGACACCAGGAACTTTGGCCACATCACCAGAAACTTTCGCAATCGACGAGATAATAGCAACATGCTTGTCTTCAAATATATAAGTTTCCGGATCCAAACCTTCTTCTTTTAAAGCGTTCTTTAGTCGTTAGACTAAATCAGCCTTTTCCCGGTAGAAGCTAATTCCCTATCTTCAAGATGCCTTCTTAAATCCGTAACTGTGAGCTCATAAACCGGAGCCATTTCCACAATTTCCACTTATCCCACTTCTGACACCACTGTAAAGTCTTTTATTTATTTATAATTATTTATATTTTGTTCGATTTTATTTATGAATTCTTTACTAATTTATTATATTGTTCTTATTTTAATTTATTAAAAAGCACGATAATTTATATCAATTTATTTAACTAATAATACATAATTTATATAGACGAACCTAACAATTAAAATCGCGACCGCGAAACTTCTTCAAAATTAACTGACCCTCTTCATAACAAAATTCCTCTATAAATATAAAATCTCGCTACTCGAGAACAACGGCGAAGCGACGATCTCCCATCGAAGTAACCAGAAGCTCAGACCGGTCTTATTCGGCCTACCTGGAAACCTCGAGTCGGATGATTCATCATAATTTGGGTCTATACCCTGGCCGCTTAAAACATGGAATCCAAGGTCGCATGATCACTCAATGCAAGCATCGACAGGCGCTCGAAACTAGACCTTATGAGAAACTGTTTACACCGTCATCATTTGTGTCATGATACTATAACTTAAATGTTTTATGTATCACGATTTTCGCTATCTGGTGAATTTTGTGAAAATGTTTAAAATTAATGTAAATCAATAACCTCTAAAAAACGGTATAAATATATTATAGCAACATTGTTAGTTCGTTTTTGTTAAGCGGTGTAAACGTGGGAAAAGCGGTAACATAGGAAGAGGAATATTTAAGAGTGCGTGCCATTCACATGATCATTCCATCTTTTCAGCGGCTCAACTATAGATCCTTCGCCGAAATTTCTACAACAAAAACAGAATTAGTCATAACATATTTACAGTTTTTTAGGCCATGATATTTATCGTAACAATTTTTTAAACGGAAAAACTGTTTCCACGCGTTACGCACAGGTCCAAAATACCTAAGCATAGCATAGCATACACCTAAAAAATATAGATTCCCGAACATAGAGTACAAAGTGGAGTAGTAATAGTGAGACACTAACTTGTAGTATTATTGCCTTGGTTCCTTCTAGTTCAAAAATATTTGTATATAGATAGCTCGAAATGAATGAATTTTACGCTATTGCCATTCAAAACAGTTAAAAAATAAAAAAAACAGTAAGAATCACAAAAAGTGATTGGAATTTTTAATATATTTTTAGAAAATACATTTTTCTCTTGTGTGCTTTTTAAATCTACCAACATGAGCTTTTACATAAATGAACACAAGATTTTAAAACAGTTAAATTAGATGAAGCAGATCATGGAAAAAATAATATATACCAAGAATATATAACCAGCAATTAATATTAAAATAAAAATTACATAATATATTTTTTAAACAGCTTTTAAAATTTATAAAAACTTTTTCCTTTATAAATAGTAGTGGATTCTACCGGTGTTAAAAATAATAATGCAAAGAGGAAGACGGAGAAGAAGGATTTGTGAAAGGAAACGATTTTCCTATTGGAATAATTTGAGAACCGGCTTTAGATGTAGTTACGTTGATCTGTTTAGAACAGCGTAATCAAAAACGCGAATTGTCATGATGATTGCCAACCTTCATACAGGGAATGACCTAAAAAATTACTCTCCGTTACTATTTTACTTCTTTACTGATTAAGAACTGCCATGTTGCTTTAAACTTTTGCATTACAAAACCACAAACACGCAAGAAAAATACTCATCAGTTGGAGTCTCTACAAAATGTGTTAGAATTTGCCTGGATTGAGGGCATGAGGGCTTGAACTTCAAAGAAACATTTTTGATGTGATCTTTTAATTTTCAGAGAATATTGTCATGTTTTAATTAAAGACCATCTTCCTCAGAAGTAAAATTTTAATCTATTTTTGTATGCGAACCACTTGTATATCTTTTGTATATAAAAAATTTTCATTATTTTTATACCTTTCATTTCTGCCTGGTTGCCTGAGAAGCAGATATATGGTTATTCATTGAATTAAATATACATGTTTAAGATGCTTAGTACCTGTAAAAATTAGTAAAGATTAGTAGGATTAAGTAATACTTGGGTTGATTCTACTGTTGGTAAAATTAGCCCTCTTATTTTTAATTCGTTGTCATCTAAGGTCTGCAGGAGACCAATCTGCCAGTAGTAATTTTTTATTCTTTTCCTTTTTTTCCAGAAATTGAATACGCTTTATTACATACATAAACTATATTCCCATCATACAAATAATAAATTGGCATGTACTCGTATGATAAACATTTACTTTTAGTGCAAGGTCTTGTGTTCAGCATATGATCCCTTTCATAGCTAAACGATATTTGTATGTGTAGGAGCCTAGTATTAGGTAATAGCTATTTATTTATTATATGGTTATAATTCAATGATAAATTCGAATTTGACAAAATAGTAACTAGAGCCCTTTCATAAAAAAAGCGATTTAAATATTCTGACAATTATGATATATGATTTGATATGTTTAGATATTTATATACAGGTCAAAATAAGCAAAACGCCAAACTCAGCAATGTGCAAAGACTTGAGTGTATGTAGATAACTGGTGCCATGCGTACCCCTCCAAACGCAGCTATGCTTGCAGCAAGAGGCAAGAGGGGGATCCTACAGAACAAAACAATCACTGAAACTTCGCACTGAATGGATAGGGTATATGAGTATCACAAGGACTGTAACGAAGGAAATATTTAAGGCCGAACTGGATCACATACCAAAAAAAAACAACCTTATGAATTTATACAGGATGTCAATTCCAGACAGTAATGTATGAAGAAACAAGGAATACCACAACCAACTACAGTATGCAGGTACTGCTCTATGTAAGCAGGAACAAACAGAACAGTAATATTAATGTTAATGTTGACCGGGCATGCAGCAGTAAGAGAATTTCTAAAGACAACAGGCGTGAAATGAAGACAATATAAAACTTAATTGCATACTCTGCGGTAAGGAACCAGAAACTGTAAAATATATATTGTGCGATTGCTAGGTGCTGAACCGCAAAAGACAAAAACTCTATGGGCAACCAAGAAGAGACCCTGCTATATTTGGGAAACTACAAGAAAAAGACCTGTACAAACTTCTACAGGATACAAAAATTCTAGACTGTATGCATGAAACAACAATGGGCAGCAAAACAATAGGCTTCAGCTTTAATGATAACGGAGACCTTTTGTATCAGACGGGTACAAGGAAGAAAAAAAGCACAAAGCATAAAATTTTGGAAAAAGAAGCACAATATTTCTAAAATAATCAAGGTTCCAGAAAAAATTACTATAGTCAATAAGTAAACATCGATATCAATCTGAACACATATCACGTAACTCATATTAGTATATTAACATATTTATTTAGTAAACATTACTAAGATATTTAATTTTTTATAACATGACTCCTATATCTGTGTGCATATATTTATAAGTAGAAAAACTCTTTCAGCATGTACAACAGAAGTTATTGGTCCGTAGTTTATATTCGCTATTACTTCGTATAGAGGTGACTATAAGTGTACACTGATATTATATTATAATAATGTCCTACTGGACGGATCTTTCGTTTTTTTTTCAGTTATTTATATATTAAACGTATTAGAAACACTCTACCTCACCGTACGTCTTTTTGAAAAGCATAGGCATCGTTGTTATTCTCACAATAACTTCTAGAGAAGAAAATATAAACGTCTGTGGTTATTAATTCTAAAAGTATGAAGAAAATGCACTAAGGAATCGCCTTGCAAATCACGTGTCTTTTTTATATGCATTTCGTCATTGATGCTGGCAAAGAGAAAATAAGCAATAAAAATGTGTAGGTGATGACTCTCTGCCCAGACGTAAACATATTTCTTGCTTAGCGGTTTTAAAAATTTTTTTTTTTTTTTATTTAAAGAAACAAAGTCGCATCCACCCAAAGGTTATTAGCGACATTCCTGTAACATTTGTAATAATATTAAATTAACATTGTAACAATCAATCATTGTAACAATTAATTACAATTTGTGAACAATTGAACATTTTTAACAATTAATTAAGTTAAATTTTGTGTAACATATTTATAGATTTTAAGTAACCTAATAAATTGTTCGGAACTAAACTTTTGTTGAGGAGTGCTTTCAGGTTATTCGGCAAATTGTAAGACTGTCTTTGATTTACATATTTAGGACAGTCTATCAAGAAGTGCTTTATACTGTCTACTGTATTGCAGGTTTCGCATTTTGGAGGTTCACTATTTGAGAAGAGATAGGCATGAGTATACCTACAGTGTCCAAGTCGTAGACGTGTAATAATAGTTTGGCATCTTCTACTTCTGGCTGTGGACTTCCATGAAAAAATATCACTTTTGATGGTTCTGAGTTTCGAACTAGAGTCATTCCACTCCCGATTCCACGCACTTAACACCTTATTTTTGAAATAAACTTTTAGATCGCCTGCGATACTCCGACACTCTGTTTCTGATACGTCACTGGTGATAGCGTTACGCGCACTAGTATCTGCTTCTTCATTCCCTTCTATGCCTATATGAGATGGTATCCCTAGGAAGTGGACTCTTCTGAAATTTTCTTGAGCTTTCATTAATTCGGCCCTGATAATTTTCTCAAAGGGGTGTTTAGGGTATACATTTTGCATAGCTTTGACTGCGCTGAGAGAGTCAGAAAGGACTAGACAACAAGGGATGTTTTTAAGATTTACTTGCTTGATGGTTTTGAGCAAACCAAATAGTTCTGCAGTATAGATGCTGGAATTTAGAGGAAGTTTAAATTGAAAAGTTTCATTTGGTGTTACCACTGCTACTCCAACGCCAAGTTTACCTTTGGATGCATCTGTATAAATTTTAATCCACTCATTGTATTGTTGATCTAGGATTGAATTTAGTGTAACTTTAAAAATAATAGGACTAGTTTCATGTTTATTATATATACTTAACGCTGTAATGACTTTGGGCTGTTCGATAGTCCAAGGTAGATAGTTATTGGTATTTGTTTGAAATACTGTTGGGAATTGAATATTCAGTCTGGAGCTATATAATCGGATTCTCTCGTAATAAGGTTTGGGGGCACGGGGCTTATTATTGTAATAATTAATATATTTGTTATTAAAAATATTAAAGTAGAGGGGTTTTTTTATATTTGAGGCTATAGATGTAGCATGTGCTAGAGCTAAGTATATTCTTCGGTAATTTAGAGGTGGCTCGCCGGCTTCGCTCAGTATGCTTTCGGAGGGAGTTGTCCGGAAGGCTCCGAGTGCAATTCTAATACCAGCGTTGTGTATGCTGTCAAGTTTTTTAAGTAGTGTTTTTGAAGCAGATGCATATGCAATTGATCCATAATCTAATTTAGATCTAATTAGTGTTTTATATATTCTCAACAGAGTTTCCTGATCTGATCCCCAATTACGGTTTGCCAATGTTTTCATTAGATTCAGTCTTTTATGACATGTTAAAACTGTTTGTTTTATATGTTCTTGCCAAGTAAGTTTTTGATCAAACCACATACCTAAGAACTTTGCCGTTGGTTTAAATGGTAGCATAGTGTTGTATAATTTTAATGTAGGGGGCATTGATGAAACCTTTTTGGAGAAGAGTATACCTGATGTTTTTGTTACTGAAAATTTGAATCCGGTCGTTAGAGACCATTGTTCTAATTGGTTTAGAAAACACTGCAAAGCGTTTGTCATCGATTCGGTGTTATTTCCTCTGATATAGACAACAAGGTCATCTGCGAAAAGTCGAGCCTTTAGAGGTTTAGTAAGGTTGTTAATAATATTATTTATTGCCACTAAGAATAAAGTAGGGCTTAGGACTGATCCTTGGGGTGTTCCATTTACTTCACTTTTCTCCTCTGAGTAAGTATTATGTAGTCTTACGCAAAAAGACCGGTTCTGTAAAAAGTTTTTAATAAATTTCAGGCAATTTCCACGAATATTCCATGAATGTAGTTCTTTCAGAATATTGAATTTCCAACAAGTATTGAATGCCCTTTTTAAGTCGAAAAATATTGCAATACAATGTTGTTTGGTTGCTAGCGCTTCATGAATGTCAGATTCTAGATCAAGAATATTGTCAATGCCCGAACGATTTTGTCTGAAACCGTTTTGTTCCGGAACTAAACGATTTGATAATTATAATGTTAACGTTAATCTAAGATTTACCATTTTTTCCATCAATTTGCCCATAGAACATGTTAAGCTGATTGGTCTGTATGAGTCAGCTTCTAGGATTGATTTTTGAGGTTTTAAAAAAGGTAATATAATAGCTTTAGACCAAATTGATGGAAATTTATTATTTTGCCAAATTAAGTTGAAAAGTTGAAGAATAAATAATTTTGCTGAGTAAGGAAGATGTTTTAGAAATATTGCCGGGATATCGTCTGGGCCCGGGCTAGTATTTTTTAATTCGGATAAAGCATTTTCCAGTTCTTCAAAAGTGAAAGGTAGATCTAATGGATCATTTAAATTGTCATTTGCAAAAAGATCAGTATTTTCTGTTATTATTTTCCTTTCAAGAAATGTATCATTGTAGTTACTGTTTGAAGACATTTCTCTAAAAGATTCAGTTAGGGTATTAGCTATTTCTTGAGGAGAAGTTGAAATCCTATTGTCAACTTTTAATTTAGAAATCATTGGCGTGTATTTCAAACCAGAAATTTTTCTTATTTTTTTCCATACTTCGCTGACAGGAGTTGAGGTGTTTATTTCTGAAACATACTTGGACCAGGAAGCCTTCTTAGCTTGTTTTATAATAAGTTGTGTCTTAGCTTTAAGTGATTTGAACATGGTTTTATTTTCAGGTGTTTTATGTCTTTTATATTTATTAAATGCAGTTTTACTTGCTCTAATAGCTGCTCCACATTCTGAGTTCTACCAAGGTACAGGAATCTGATTATTTTTTGTCTTTTTTGATTTTCCAACGAATTGCTCAGCACTGCTTATGATAATGCTATTCAAATTGTGTAAGGATTCATCAATGCTTTCATCCATTTTACAGTTAGGCATTGAGTTGTCGATATAATTTTCGAATTTCAACCAATCAGCAGTTTCAGTTTTCCATCTGGGTATGAAAACGTCATGGGTCAAAGCCATAGAGTTTTTTATTACTATAGGATGGTGGTCGCTCCCATAAGTGTATTGTAAAACTTCCCAAAATAATCGAGGTGTGAGTGCAGGGTCACAAAGACTTAGATCAATTGCTGAAGAATTTCCGGTATTTATGTTAAATCTGGTTGGAGATCCGTCATTAAGAAAATTCAATTGAAAATCTGAAATTATATTTTCGACAATTTTTCCTCTAGCATCTGAATAAGAGGAGCCCCAAATAATAGTATGGCTATTAAAATCTCCCACGATGATGCGAGAGGATGGTATTTGATTGAATAACTCCTTTAAATCGTTGTACATTACTTGACGACTGGAGGGTAAGTAAACGTTGCAAATAAAATACCTGTTTGATGATTGTATTTCCACGACTACAACTTCCAGATTTGTAGCCACTGGAAATTCTTTCGCCGATAGTGATTTTTTTACTAATGTGGCTACACCGCCTGAAGAAAAATTATTATTTGTTATCCTGTCTTTGCGAAAACAGTCATATTGGTTGGAGTTATATTTTTTTGAGGGATTCAGATTAGTTTCCTGTAGGCATATTACATCAGGAGATTGTTCACCAATTAGATGATGGAGCATAGCAAGGCGATGGAAAAAACCATTAATATTCCACTGAAGTAGAGACTTGAATTTAATGTTGGCTTAACTGATATGTGTCACTTTCCGCTTCCGATGTCTCACTGTTAATATAATTATGGATTTTTTTCCTTATGGACGTGAATTTACGTTTTATGGATCTTTCCTTTAAATGGGGATAAACTTGACTGAGCATATGGGACAAAGCTGATAGATCTGTGGTATATTCTTTAATTGTGGTTATTGGATCTGTTGAGCCTGTAATATTCATTAGGAGCATGTTAAGTTGATCAACGTTTAGAGGGAAAGGTAGAGGGTGATTTTCTATAAAATTTTTAGCAGGGTCAAGTAAGAGAGAAAATGAGCATTCAGAAGTGCTTGCTGAACTAATTTTAGCTTTTTTAGATTTTGCTTGGACTTTAGGTGGTGAAAAAATGTTACATTCTTTTGAAGATGGATCTGCTTCAGGTGAAATAATTTCATCAAAGTTTCTTTTTGGTTGATTAATTATGTGACTGTCCTTATTTGATGCATCTACTTTGTTCGGTGTCTCCGGGATATTAGAAATAGACATTTGTTCACACTGGGAGGGGTTTGTGTCATTGGATGCTTGCAAGGATATATTTGTTGCGCTGGATACCGATGCTTCATTGTTTTGGTTGGGGTTTAGTTGAGCTAGTGGTTCGGAGCACTGTGAAGCGATGTGTCCTGGCTTCTTGCATCTAAAGCAAACTAAACTGTCTTGAGAAATGAATATTCTATATGTCGTGTTGTCAAAAACAAGAGTAAATGACTCTGGTAGTGTTAGATTATGAGGACTGATATAGATTTGTCTTCGAAAACTAAGGATGTGATTGTATTCAGGCATAGAAGCACTTATTTTGAGGAAGGTCATAGGGGAGACAGGAACTATGCCGATTTTTTGTAACTCATTGATTAGCAAATCGTGCGGTATTGAAGGACATACGCCGGAGAGCACAAGTCGTTCTGCTGGTGTAACTAACCTTCTTGCTCTGACAATTTCACCTTGTATTTCTATTTGACCATGATTATTCGTAAAATCGTCCACTATTTGTTTATTGGATAAATACATACATATGCGATTATTAGATAATCTAGAAGAGAAGATCATATTTTTCGGTTGAATTATATTTCCAAGTGGGAGAAGGTAGTCTTGAAGTTTGGTGTTTTCTAAGGCACTAAAGATAATTGCTTGGGACTTTAAAGGAAATTGCACTCTCGACGCTGCCGAAGAGTATAACTGTGATGTGTTTATTTGATTTTGATGGCCTTGTATTGAAGAACTGTTGTGTGATTTCATGTTTGAATTCATTTTAATAAACGTTTATGAAAAGTAAGTCCGACTCTGTACACCTGCTAAAACAGGTATGTCGGTCTTTACTAAAAGTGGTTATTTGCTGGTAAAACTGGATTTGTTTATTGACAACAATAACAAATAATTGAAATTTGCTGATTTTAATGCTAATTTAACTGGATATTATGTAAAGAGTTTATACACTTACAGTTTATTCCAATATATCACCAAGATTCACAATTTATAACTTACATTAAACTTTGTTAATGTTAAAAATATTCGGAGCCCACATTGAGTACAACATTATAGTTATCGATGCAGAACCGAACTCCGGTTTTAAAAATTATCGGAGCTTGTTCTTATACCTACTAGAACCAGAAAAGTTTGTCTCAATTTTCTGTTTTAAACGTTTAATATTGTAACGAAATAAATATAAAAGGTTTTTTAAACGGTTGGCTTGTGTCATGTCTAGGTTAAATATTATGTTTATATAAGATTAAGCCACAATTGATTGTAATAAAAATTACTTTTTTAATTAATGTTTGGCTAACAATCGTTTTCAAATATAGATTAAAAATTCTGCTAAAACGTATAAAAAACCAGTTTCTAGTAGGTTATGTTTTTCAAAATTAATAGATGACTTACTTGGCTGCGATCTTGTAGGCAATAGCCTGCTTTTGGTAAAAACAATTCGGAGGGAGTTGTTTTTACCTTGGTACATTTCTCGTCATTAAGTAGGATGAGAGCTGCTTCTTAGACTTTTTTTATGAGTATTAATGCATCTTTCCATTGTACTCTGGGCGCGTTCTCACAGATACGTTTGCATATCTGAGATTTGTCGAAATCTTTATTCTTGCTGAATGTTTCGTGCTCGTTTATCCTGAGACTTCTGTGATCTTGCGGTATCTCATACATAAAAATTGTTGCATGAACAGGGTAGGTGCAGTTCTTTGATCTTTTTTGTCTGTTGTTGGGTTTGGTTTTGTATAGGATAGGTCTCAGTATGTTGGTTGTTTTGAATGTTGTGATGTACTTATTTCCTATCCTTTTTAGTTTTTCTAGTAAACCCTTTATATTATGGTATTGCTGTCATATTTGAATCCCTTCGTTAGAGTCTTTCTGGATTGCTTGTGTTTTGTTGTTTACTTTTTCCAATCTTGTGAAATTCCTTGTTTATAAATGATAATGTGGTAGTTTTAAAAAACATATATTAGTTAAAAATGTAGTAAAACATTATAAAGTGAGACTAACTAGGAACGTGGACTATCCGAATTATCAAAAATCTTAATTTATGCCGAAGTCTAATTATACAATAATATTATCCTTACAGAAAATTTCCATTTTTTCCAACAGAAAAATATTGGTGGTATTATTATAAAGAGAACTGTACATTATAGGGTATTTAATCATTAATATTCAATCTTCACTCGTCCACTGCTGGACATAGATCGCCTTATAATTTTTCATCTGTTTCGATATTACGCCTATTGCATGCAACTCCTATGGCAACGTTTTAAATCATTATTACCACGTGTTGGTGGACGACCTCTGCTTCAGTAGGCATCATCTCTTGGTCTCCATTCTAGTATCCGCTTTATTAATATGTTTTCTGTCATCCAAGCTACGTGACCTGCCCAGTTCCACTTCAGTGTTGCTATTCTCTTTACAGCATCAGCCACTCCTGATCTTCGTCGTAGGTGACAGTTTGGGATCTTGTCTTACATTGAAACGCCCAACATATCACGCCCTATCGCCCTTTGAGCTACACGGATCTTTTTTACTGTTTTTTATGTCATAGTCAACGTTTCCGCTCCGTTAGTCAACACTGATGTAATTAAATTTGCGAAAGGCTGCCCAAGTCTTATATGATGGAGAAGCTCAACGGTTTGGTTATCTTTTCCTATGCGAATATAGTGACCAAGGTATTTATAGGCAATTGCCTGGTCTGTGCCTTTTCTAACACCCGCCTCTCCTATGGGCTGATGAAATTCCAATTTATTGTCTAAGCGTTTCATAATTACTTTTGTAAATAGTTTATAAATATGGGAAGGTAGACTTATGGGCCTGTAGCTTCTGAGATCGGTAGGTCTGAGATCGCCTTTTTTACGAAGTTGGATAATTTCTGCGTTATGCCACTGAGTTGGTGTTACTGCTTTCTGCAGAGATTTAGTGAATAGTTTAGCAGAGATAGGCCATAATCCTTTTTCAACCCCCTTCAAGGCATCTGCCACTATTTCATCGCCTCCTTTGTATTTAATATCAAATCATTAAGAAAAATTCTAATTTAAGATTTGAATTAACCAGTGTGAACCAATATCCAAAATTTTTGCATATTGCAGTATACGTGGTAGTGTAACTATTTTCAGAAGGAATTTGGAGATGATCTTAAAAACGACATATTTGTGGATCATTACTGCAATGTATATTTTTAGATTTTTATTAATATTATGTCAACAACTGCAATATTTGAAAATGTTGTTTTGAACGGCTACCAGTCCCTTTAAATAACTGCATGCAATTTGTCAAAAGACTTTATAAATATTTAGAGTTCAAACACAAATTGATTATTTTCTTTTAGACAAATTAGTCATAGATTCATAAACTAAATACTACCAACCTTTGCATACTATATATGCGAACATTTCGTTCTTTATTATTTATCACCTTTAAATTTATTCTTCTTAATAACGATTTTATACAAGTTATCATAAACGTTTTAACTCCAAGATTCAACTTTATTTTAATGAACTGGTCAACAATCTCAAACTGTTGACCAGTTCATTAAAATGTTTAAGAAAAGTCACATTCCAGGTAGTTTTCTTGAAGAATTCATTGTTTCTCCAAGACTAATTAGAACCCATAGTTCATGATAATGATTGTCTAATCATAAAGCATTAGGTTAATATAACTTACATGTTAAAATTCCGTAAGGATCATATTTGCTTCTGGTCAGAGGTATACCACTTTTATTGACATTTCGATATCCATTAACATTTTGGTACATATCTGTCAAAACGTTTGCTATGCTAAAGTTTGAAACATTCCAAAGACGAATTTTTGGCATTACTAAGTAATAAGACAATTGGTTTTTTAATTTATATTTTGAGGACTATTTACGATATATAAACCGAGATGTAAAAATAAATATATTTTTAACTGAAATTATGGCTATTTCCCATTAAGGATAGTAAATAAAAGTTTTAGTGATCTAAATCACTAACTAGGTATTACTTGTTACTTTACATTAATTATATGATCGTTCATAACTTTCCTCGATCGAAATTGATCTTCTTATTCTTTATGTGCCATCTTTTCTAAGACAGTAAGCAATCATCATAGCAATTCGAACTTTCGATACTGCTGCTCTAAAGAAATCAGCAGAAATTGAGTTCTCAAATGGTTTAACTAGGAGATTCATCTACTTTCACGACTTCTTCTACCTTCTAATCTTCTTTGTATTAATTATTGCAGGAAGTTATAATTTAAAACCACCCTCCCTCTTCTCATTCTTCTCAACACCTCGACATTCGTGACTTTATACACGCAACATATTCGTAATATTCTTATGTAGGGTCTTCCCTATTCCCTAATTCAAAGGCTTCCAATATGTTCGTAATGTCTTTCTATAATGTCCAAGCCTTCACATAAAATAATGAAACCATTTCTTACTTGCTCTATAATTGCCTTAATATTTTCTATGCACTCATGATTTTTATTAATTATTGTTTCCAGATATTTATATTTTTGAATTGGTTACCCATGTATTGTTTCACTTTCTTTTCGCTGCTAAGTATTTGTAATTACTACAAATTGTGTCTTTTTGAGTTTAGCGATAATCCATTTTCTGTTATTTTAATAGTATCGTCTGTGAACCGTATATTATTGATTGGTCGACCATTTACTTTTTTTCCTGTAGTTAGTTCTTCTAGTGTGTCCGAGATTGTTTCCTCTAATTATACATTGAACGGAGTAGGGGACAGGACACATCCCTGCCTGACACTACTTTCAATCTTTATTTATTCTGAAAAACGTTTTCTTTTATCACAGCTGTCCGATTATAATAGAGATCGCTAATAATACTGATGTATTACATGTCTACATATCTTTTCACGTAATTTAATAAGGTCACTATGTCTGACTTTATCAAAGGCTTTGTTGTAATTCCATAAACACACGTAGACTGGCTGATTAATACACATGCACTTTTCACAAATACAACAAAAGTTATTTCATATTGTTTTTAATAAAAATTGGTGGCAGGTATCAGTCAAGTTATTATAATTTTGCTAAATAGTAAAGTTAAAATAGGTTGCAAAAACTTGACTACAACAACTTCACTAACCAACAATCAGCTGATAATTTATTATTAGCTGATTTTAACTCTAATCAATACTCTTTTTATTATTTTATTATATTATTTCACTAATGTGTTCTACATGGTTTTCTGTCATCCAGTGCTGTAATTTTTTATATTTCTTGTCATATGCACATCTCAACTTATGTGGTAGTAACTTTTGCGTTGCTTTTTCCGCTTTTTTTAAAATTTGGTTTGGGATCTCAAAAATATCTTGCATACGTGAGGAGGCTTATGATCTGAAATTTACTTAAGATGCCCTGGGTAATAGGACATCCTCGGTTTTTAGTGAATGTGGTTATGCCACCTAACTGTAGGGGTAGCCACATCTAGGCTTTTCTCCCTATTTACTTTACTGACTCTATTGATTTTACTCTAGCTTTACGTCGGACTTGAGTCCCTAAAAAAAAAGAAAAAGAACGTGTATTCCGACCATAGAGCCATCAGCCTGAGCTGATGACTCTATGTCCGGAAAAGAGTGTGTGCTCGGTCACTCAGCCGCCGATTTGGCAAAATAAATTTTGTTCTCATCGCCGGCTGAGCACCCGAGAGGGGTCCGGCCACCAAGCCCATGTATGCCGCACATGACCTCAGTGCTCGGATTTCGCGAGTAGATCTTTCATTCGATCTGCCTTAAGGGCCTAGTCCGCGGAGCGGTATATAGAAGGCCTGACGGGCCCCTTCTATGTCTGCTATATAAGGTAAATTTACGTGAAACGGTTTAATGAAAAGTATGAATATATCAATATGAATTTACGTTATTTAATCAGAAAACACTTTTTTTTTTGTGGACTTCCTTGTGGCTTCGGGACTATAAAATGCCTGGGCAACAATTCTTTCCTTTTTTCCTTAATCCTATTTGTGTGCGTGTATTGGGGTGTACATTCCCAAGTGTATAATGCTCTCACACACCCCGGTGTATATTGGACTTATAATTATCTAAAAACCTAAAAACCTAAAAAGAAAAGCGTACCCTATGCCAGAGTTTTTTTGGTGTGTTTTCTGAATGACTGCATTTCTTTGTTCGTTCTTCTTGCAACCATCTCATTCTTTATTTATTCGTTCGGGTTCTCCCTGTATCGAGCTATCTGTTGTTTTGGTCTTCTATGTACCGTCCTTATGTTTTTATTGTAATTAGTCAGCTCTCTTAACATTCTGCTTGGGTGGTTTCTTAGTCCGTTGAAAATTTCATATGCTCTCTCGTCTAGCGTGCGTAGGATTCTTGTTTGTCCTGAGTCTCTATATACGTATCTCAAGGGTACGTACCTTGGTATATTGAGGGCATCTCTGACTATTTGATTCTGAGTGGTCTGTATCTTTTTCCTGTTTGTTTTACAGGTGTGTCCCCACGCTGCGGATGCATATGTTAGGACTGGCAGGATAATACTATTCGCAACCCTGATTTTGGTTTTAAATCGTAGTTTACTTTTCCTTCCTATAAGTGTTGAGAGCTGACTTTTCAACGCTTTGGCTTTGAGTACTTGCTGATTGATGTGCTCAGTGAACGTTAGCTTCTTGTCTAGATGTACCCCTAGGTATTTAGCCTGGTTGGTCCAGTCTACTGGGGTGTTTTCTATTGTAATTTCGCGATTTGGTACACTTCTTCTGTGACTAAACATTACAGCCTGTGTTTTGTCTGGATTTAGGGCTATTTTCCATTTCATGCACCATCTTTGGAATCTGTTTAGTGCTCTTTGCAGATGATTAGCTGCATGATCCTGGTTTCTCCAGCTAACAGCTATTGCTGTGTCGTCAGCGTAAAGACTCAACAGAGACCCTGGCTCTTTTGGCGTGTCGGCCGTATAGATGATGTACAGGTAAGGCGACAGCACTGCTCCCTGAGGCACACCCGCCTCCAGGGTCCCGACTTCGGATAGGGTTGCCCCTATTCGAACTCTGAACCTTCTGTTGGCAAGATATGACGCAAGGAGACATGTCATCGCCTCACTGTAACCAAATTCATTCATTTTATAGATGAGTCCATGGTGCCAGACTCTGTCGAAGGCTTTGCTGACCTCCAGAAAAGCTGTAGCTGTGTACATTTTTTCATTAAATCCTTTGGTGATAAATTCTGTAAGTCGTAGTACCTGTAATTCACAGGAGTGTTCGCTTCTGAACCCGAATTGAGCCTCTGGTATGGTTCCTAGCATTTGTGATTCTTCATTGAGTCTTTTTAGTATGACTCTTTCCGCTATCTTGCTTATAGATGATAATAAGCTGATAGGTCTGTAATTTTGCGGAAATGTACCGTTTTTACCAGGTTTTGCAATCATTATTACGTGTGCCTCTTTCCACCTATCTGGGAAATATCGTAGTTTTAGCATGCTGTTTATTATGTTAGTGATATAAACAATAGCTTTTGTTGGTAGATTTTTCAGCGCCTATTTGTGATGTTGTCGGGTCCTGGGGCTTTTTTGGCATTTGTCATTTTTATAAGTTCCTTTATTTCTTCGGGAGATGTATGTGTAATACCTATTCTGCCCTTTTTCCACCTAAGTCTTCTCGCTGCTCTTTCTACCTCTTCTTCAAAGTCTATGTCATCGTCGGGGTGTTCGTTGTTTCTACACGCCCTTTCTAATTCGTCCTTCATGACTTCGGCTTTGTCGATTTCCGTATGGACAATCCCGTTTACTCCGTGTAGGGGAGGTATGGGTTTCTTGTCCTTTCGGAGGATTTTAGATAACTTCCAGAAGGCGGATTTGTTAGGATTTAGCTCATCGATATAGGAGTCCCAGCTTTCATTTCTATGATTTTGAAGTTGTTTTTTCACTTCCCTGTCTAGCTCATTTGCAATCCTTTTGTCTTCTACCGTTCTTGTGCGGTAGGCTCTTCTTCTTTTCCGGTTTTTCTCTTTGATTAGGTTTTGGAGTTCTATACTTATATCCCTGAATCTTCCTCCTTTTTGTCTTGTGATTGTTTCGGTTTTGGAGCTGGCATCGATAGCATTGTTTATTGCTTGTTCTAGTTTTATTACACTATCTTCTAGTTCTGTAATAATATTAATTGTTGGGATGTTACCGATGTTCTCGCTCACAATTCTTCTGAAGTTTGGCTAACTTGTCTTCTTTCTGTTGTGGGGCTGCAAATAGTTCAATTCTATTGCGCCCAGGGTCAGGACGATTAGGTTATGTGTCGAATCGCCTTCATTTAGAGAGTGTATCTCGTATTGTTGACCCACGTTGTGTAGGATTGCAATGTCAAGATACGTAGGGAGTTCTCCGTGGAAACATGTCGGTTCTGTTGGTCCGATGACATAGGTGTTCGGTCTGTTCTCGAGATGGTTGCAGAGATATCTTCCGTTTCGGTTGGTCGTCCTGTCAAACCAATTGGGAGATCTAGCATTTAGGTCTCCAATAATTATAGTTGGCTCTTCTGAGTTCAGTATTAGGCTCAAATCTTCGTTGAAAATCGGATCATGTGGTCTGACGTAAGCTGACACTATTTTTAGTGTTTCGTTGTTGGCCTTAAGTCGAATAATTGTGGCTTCCATTGTCACCAGTCCGTCTGGTGTTGGGATGTGCTCGTGTTCGAGTCCCTTTTTGACTAATATAGCTGTTCCTCCTGATAATGCTCTATGATCCATTCTATAGATATCGTAGCCTGGAAATTTTGTTTTTTTCCTTTCCACTAGTTTGGTTTCTTGAAGGGCTACGATATCGAGCTCTAATCTGTTTATTATTTCATCCAGAAGGTTGATCTTTTTGAATATTCCGCCGGCATTCCATGACCCAATGCGTAGATCTTCGTTTTGGTTTGCTAACATTTACGGACGGCTTCTCCAAATGCAGTCATCATTTTTGTTGCTTTGTCCATCATGGACATCATTTCCATCATTTTGTTATTATACTCTGTATGGAAGTTTGCGATGAGGGTAGC
The DNA here is from genome assembly GCF_040954645.1 of Diabrotica undecimpunctata. Lineage (NCBI taxonomy): Eukaryota > Metazoa > Arthropoda > Insecta > Coleoptera > Chrysomelidae > Diabrotica > Diabrotica undecimpunctata. The sequence continues at coordinate 77,663,453 of NC_092805.1, forward strand.
TGCGTCCTGTACCGACACTTCTTGTGGTTGTGCTGGAGCTTCTGTGGTGGTTTCAGCGGATTTTTTCGCTGCCTGTGCGTAGCTGACTCCTTTGTTCATTGGAGCGCTGTTTATGGGTTTTCCTACCGGTCTTGTTGGGGCAGGTGTTTTCTTTTTGGGGGCCTTAGAGCATCCTCTATAATTTGCTGTGTGCGCTTCACCACAGTTTGCACATTTGGGGTCGTTTTCCCGGCTTTTCTCACAGTCGTTACTGATGTGGTTTTCTACGCCTTTTACACATCTGGATCCGCAATGGCAAGCCTTTGAGCTGTGATAGAACCCTTGACAGTTATAACACTGTAGGGTGTCTTTTGTGATTTTGAATTCATCCTCCACATAGATGCGCATGTAGCATATATCAGATATTTTTTGATTTTTGCAACGTCTTCATCTTTGAGGGTGACGATGAAATGTGGCAGTACTTTTTTATCAGCTTTTTTGGAGATCATATTGATCACCCTTGTTGCTTCTATTCCTTTATTATATAGTTCGTCTTTAATTGCTACTGTGCTAGTAGTAGCAGATAGCCCTTTTATAATGACTCTTTTTAGTTTATCGCTATCTATGGGATATGCGATGAATTCTACTTTTGGAGTGTGTTCTTCTAGGATGTGTACCATTCCTAGGTAATCTTTTCTAGTTTTTGTGTTAATAACAATCGATCTGCCTGATCGTGAAAACTTATTGACTGATATTATGCCTTGGTTGGCTGATCTCTGATACATTAATATTTTTATTTCCAATTAACAGGGGAACCACACCACGGCATTAGATGTACGTATGCCCATACAATTTCTTTAAGTATTTTGTGATGAGTATATCAGGTTTGTATGTTTACCCCAGTACCGCTTAATTACTCTGTCAAGCATATTTACAATAAAGTACTGAGCCGAGGAATGATAATAGTGCCATTTATTTCAATGAGTCAAGGACATTTAACCAAGTCAAGGACAAGGACTCAAGTACAAAGATCAACTGCAGAATTGAAGCAGCTCAAACATCGTTGCTGTAAAGGAAATGATTGTTCTGTAACCGCAAATAACATCTAAAATTACGTCAAAATATTATCAACTGTTATATTTGTTCCATGTTTTTACATGGCACTGGCACCTGGACTCTAAAGGCTGATACTATTAAGATAAAAATGATTTTAAACTCAGGGAATATTCTATAATGAGACGGATACATAATCCTTCAGCTTATCATGGGAAGTTAAATCGAGGGCTACAGAGGAATTGAAAGAAGCAGATGTCATTCACGATTTGACAGAAATTCGCAGTGTCTAACAACTATTTCAATAAGGTTAAGACCGAAAATAACTTGCCAATGTAATTGCCCACTTAAATGGTACCTCATATGACACCTAAAGAGGAAGTGTTAATGATAAAGGATAAAGTCATCGAGATCAAGTAAGGATATGGGAAAGGAACTGTGATGGGAACTAGATCAAAATAAGTCCTTCTTACAAAAATCTGGAAACGATCATAATTTAAAACTTGAAAAACATGCCGAAAATTAGGACAAGGAAAGAACAAGCCCTTAGTTCTTATATTGTTAACGTTTGGAAAGATAGTTTTTAATAAAGGTACTACTTTCACAAATTATAAAATCATTTTTTTTCTCAGTCTCTATTTTATAGAAAAGGAGCTTGGATGTGACATCTAAAAAATAAAGAACGTAAAGGGTGTATATATTGTGGAATATTGACTGATTGAATTATGGACTGACCTAGTAAGAAACATAATCGATATAGATAAAATCGCTAAAGATAGCGATGAACGTTCTAGAGCTACCCGGTGCCCAGAGTGGACCTCGTTTCATGAAGTATGTTAATTTAATTTATTCGACAGTCCTAAATCGTGGGTTTTCGAGGTCATTGAATACAATAAATATGATAGTCCTCGAGCTACCTGGGGCCCTGGTTAGAGCTCATCTCATGGAGTTTTATATTATTTTCATTTAAAATAAGTGGAAAGACATTACTTGTGGGTTTTCGAGGTCGGTGAACACGAATATTACGACATCAATGATCCTCAAGGTATCTGATGACCAGCGTGGACCATGTCTCCTGAAGTTTTTTGTTAATTTGTTATTTAAGATTTGTACGAAATTTTGGTACTAAATACGAGTTAAAATATAATTTCTAAAATTTAAATACAAAAATTTTTTTTACTATGATTGTGAAATTTTTACCCAGCATAATTTTTACGTGTTAAATCATTGCAAACCAAACCATTTTTTCTGCATCCATATTTGTATAATAAACGGTGATTTTCATAAGAATTTAAAATACAGCGAGCAGAACAAACAACTATGTAACTTAAAGGATATCTGTGTACCAGTTTGTGGGGGAAAATAAGTATAAGAGAACATATAAAGGTAACAGGTAGGAGCTACTACAAGGGGAGATTATAATATGTATCAACTAGCATTTCATCAGTGCTACCAACTGTTTAAAAGCGTCAAATTCAAAAAAATAAGGTTTTAAATAGTTTTTATTTAGTTTAGGATAAGTTTTACATAAATTTGCGTAAGGTATTCTAAGGTCATTTATCAAATAAATATTAGTGTTCAGCAACATTAAAAACCCCTTAGTAATGACTGTCGAGTGATTTAGAATAAAATTAACATAAAACTCTAAGAGGCTAGGTCAACGTGGGAACCGGATACCTTGGAAACCATCGAAGTCGAAGCTTTGTGTTCAACAACCCTAAAACTGACGAGTAGTGACTTTTGATTGATTTCGAATGAAACTAATTTAAAACTCTTAGAGACGTGGTCCACCCTCCATTAGGTAGCTCTAAAACCACAGCCGTCATAATATTCGTAATCATTGACCTCGAAAACACCAGAGTAATGACTTTCGACTGATTTCGAATGAAAATAATATAACACTTCAGGAGACGAGGTCCTGCCTGGGTACCAAGTAGCTCGAAGACTATCGTCGTTGTACTTTTTGTGTTCAGTGACCTCGACACCCATTTAGTAGTGACTTTTAACTGATTTAAAATGAAATTAACATACTCCAGGAGCCGAAGTCCATCCTGCGCATCAGGTAGCTCGAGGACTATTGTCGTTATCATATTCTTATTCAGTGACCTCGAAATCCCCCGAGTAACAAAATTGAACTTAAATAAAAATAAAAATGCTTGAAATGCAATTTCCATTTTACCACGATGAATTTTATTCACAATATCTCCTGACACTTTCCCGAATCGAATGCAAAAAATTTCACAGCGATTCATCTTGCTGTGGAAAATTGGTAGGTTTACTTTGTATGCTTTATTTCGTGGCATATTTACACAATTTATCATCAGAAACAATAACTTTAACAATAACTCTTTAGAAGAGTTAAGCTTTCTAATTTGTACTATATTTTTCGTGTTTATAACGTTTAAGACAAAAAGTGTTATCTATCCATCTATCTAATTAGCCTTCTTCGGTCCATCTTTGTACATAGGCCTCCCCAATCCTTTTCCATTCTTCTCTGTCTGTCGCTATAGTCATCCACCTAGACTTTTATTCTAAACTCGTTATAGATTGCTCGTTTCCTTCCTGTTTCTGATATTTGGTGTCCATCAGTCTCACGAAGTATTTGTTCATACAGGCATGGTACATACATCTGGAATGGAAGCACCATTTATAAATTATTTTATAGACTAAGTTTTTAAACACTGTTATATGCCACACGTTTATTCTTTTGGAATAACTTCTGGTGCTGGTTCACAATCATTCTCAATTTAGTTTTCTTTAATAAATTATTTTGTTTGATATTATCTTTATAAATTTAGGTTAATTTACTATTATAAATTTCTATACTGCTCTTTCCTATTTTAAATTTTCTTATTTTAAACTGGATTTTAACCGGATGTTACTGAAATTGTTGGTTAAAAATCATTTTCAAAAGTATAATACTGGTTACAGTTACTTAAATTATTCGTCAATATTCTCCTTATGCACGAAGAAAAAGTTAAAAAAACAATTCACCAATTGTAACGTTCTGGTGTAAATAATATAAAGAGCTATCTCATGGTGTAGTAGTAATTGCTTTTTAAAATAAGGTTTATAATTTTTTTTTCTTACAAAAACATTAAATATCCTGATTTTGTTTTCAACAACTTGTTGTCTTCCGTTATTTAATATGACAAATACATAAAATAACATACTTAATATTGCGGAAACAATATAAATAGACCAACTAGGTATTTGGTTCATACATAATTGATAATTTGAGTGCACCCAAACCCACCATGTATTTTCGACGGAAACCAAATTTATTAGAAAGTGCACACCTCTCGTAATGAATCAACCAAAAAAATCCCCAACGGCGTTATATAAGTGGCGAAAATTTCGTCAATACCATCCTAAATCGAACGACTCAACCTACATTACAATATATACATATAATAAAGAAGTGTGTTAAACACGACAAGTTATATAATAAGACGGAAGAACATGTACCGTTTCTGCCACTGACATCGTTTTGGTTTATTGATTTATGCGATATTTAGAAAATTATGTTGCTGGTATGATTTTAAAACTAAATCTGAAACAATGACAGTAATTAGATATTAGAATCCGTTTTTGTTTGCCTTGTTTTTGAATTCCTCCAAATTTTTTTATTTTTTGGGCTTGTTAGAGTTATTTTGTACTCTTACTCTTTTACCCAATCAATATCACCGCGTACTAACTATTGTGTATTCTTCGTATTGTGTTCGACAAAACTGCGTGAGTTAGTTGTGATTGCCAAAATTGATGTACACTTTATGTATGAAACTACATGAAAATTGTAAATTCTGTAGCTATGCTAACTACTAACGGGAGTAAGGATCGTTACTACCTGACTTGACAATGGCAAGTGCTACCATGCCGAAATATCGTCAAAATAATTTATCTATCTATATATATATATATATATATATATATATATATATATATATATATATATATATATATATATATATATATATATATATATATATATATATATATATATGTATGTGATAGCAGCGAAAGCTGCTATCGCTTTATTGAATTAAATGGCCAAATATGGCCTAGGACAAATTCGTTAAACTTCCCGTGCTCGAATCGGCGTCAATAAAGTGTTATGATCATTTCGGCCTATCCCAGCCTCATCAGACACTTAGGCTGATACAAATTAAAACTCGGAAAGTCCAACAAATGTCTCCCAAAACTTCACTACAACAGTAGATAGTTTCGAGTAGCTAACTACTACAGTAGTTAGCCGATTCGAGCACGGAAAGT